>NC_141906.1:69345328-69656958 GCF_057802395.1 Ceratotherium simum simum
GGCTTCAGTACTGTAAATACTCACTTGATGGGTTGATGGTGCCAGCAGCTGGGCATGGGCAAGGTCTGGGGAGACACAGGTGGAGAGAGGGGGCAAACCCTGAAAAAAGATAACACAATAACCCCTGTGGGTGCCGCACATCAGTGTAGAAAGCATTTTCATACACAATATCTCTTGATCATGCTTTGATCCAATCAACAAAACTTCCCCAAGTGCCTACTAACAGCTGTGCCAAGCACCGAGCTGGGTTAGGGGTTGAATCTCCTCAACCCTATGAGGTACATATTATTCCCACTTAAAGGAAAAGAAAACTGAAGCCCAGAGAGGCTAAGCTCTAGTGTGAAAGATCTCAGAGCCTAGCACAGTACCCGACCCATGGAAGTAAGCTTTAATTTCCTCCCCCCTCTCTAGGGTGTTGCAGGTATAATATGAGTCACAAGGCAAGAGGGCCATCTCTCAAACAGGGTGCTTGTTAGAATGAAGAGTCCACCTCCTTTACGTGGATCAGTCTTCCCGTTACATACATGACAAGCCACACGGGCTTGTTATGATTCGTTTGGCACAATGCCCAGTTCATAGTAGGTCCAGAAAGCAATGTTTGTAAGAGTGAGTGGTGGCCGTGCTGCAAGGGGTCTCTTAGACGTGGTACACAGTAAGTTCAAGCGTGGACGGCATGTCCTGTGGAGCAGCCATGTAGCGCGCTCCCCTGGGTGGGGCTGTGACTCATTCCCCCAGAGTAGGTTCCAGGTTGGGATGCGGAGCTGAGCTCCGGGCAGCCACGAGTTCTGGGTGGAACCCCGGAGTGAACGAGGAGATGGGGAGAGAGGCCGGCGGCCAGTTGCTGGCATCGAGCGGCTCCCTCTACTGACGAACTCGGGGAACCACTGTGTTTCGTTTATCTGTGTGTCACCATGTCACGAGAAGTGTCACAGGTGTGAATGCCGGTGGAAGTGCTGGCATGGGTATAGGTGTGTGAGGGTGGCTGTTCGTGGCGTAGTGTGGGTGTGCCAGCGCCACGCGGACCTGTTTCTAGAACCGCAGGGTGTACACACACAACCACGTCTTGTAATACAATTTACTTTGGGGTTGGGTGGGGGTGGGGGTGCGGCACTAGGACTGCTGATAATCTGAGAGTACTTCCTGGGATGACTAGGACGAAAGGGTCCTCCAGCTGGTACTCCTCACCGACCTCGTGCTGGTGGGAGGGATTCAGAACTGGAGAAAGGTTTCTGGAAAAGGACTCAATCCCCTAAAGCAACTCAAGACCCAAGAAAGGGTTAACTGTGAGCCCCACAGTAACTTCAATCATTGGCTCAGGGCACTGTCAGTCAGAGTTCTGGGGGCGGGGTTTGCGGATCCGCTTTCGGACTGCCCAGCGCCCCTCACTTGCCCCTCGACCCCCACATCATTTCACTTCTGGGCTGCACCCACATCCCCCCATCTTGGTGGAGACGCCTTCAAGGGCCCTGAAGGAGGAGCGGATCCGGGCATCCTGGCTTCCCCACTCACTCCAACTGCCTGGCTTCCTGATAGATGGTGATTATTATATAATAGACCTGCTGGACAGAACCGTGCCAGCGCTCGGAACACTTTGCCCCCTCCTCGAAGCCTGCCCCACAGCCTGGCACCAGCCGCACAGAGCCTGCTGCCAAGCTCTGCCGGCGCCCCCCAGCACCGCCTCCATACCGAAGCGGGACACCCCTGGGCCATCTTCCCTGGTGGCCCTGGGGCCATGTCCTGGGATGGGGCGGGCGCCAGGCTGGGAGTCCGGCTGGCGCCCAGCAGGTCTCAGGGTCGGTCTGCGGAGTGTGGCTTCACCAGCGCCACTCCAGGATTGTGGGACCCACCTGCCCCTCCAATCTGAACTTGGAACTTGGGAGCCAATAAAGGTGGGGATAGGGGGCGCTGGGGCCACGGTCGGAAAGGGAAAGGAGTTTGGAAAAGGTGCGAGGGCAAGAAAAGGGAGGCTGGGCGAGGGGACCGGCAAGGGCAGTGGGGGAGGGACTCTTATCCTGACAGGGCTCCCGCCTTCCCCGACTGGAGGGTTTGGAAAAACTGAGCAGGCAGCCAAGGCTTGGCTGGAAATCCTGCAGCCCACCCTCCTGGGGACACAAAGCTGGAGGGCGGGGGCAGGGCGGGGGAAGAGAGCACGACCCCGGGGAGGGCAGGGCCTCTTTTGGGGCTGGGGGCCCAGGGGCCAGGTCCCTGGGGAGGGGGTTCCTGGCGCTGTCTCCCTGCAGTCTACTTCCCCCTTCTCCTTCTCTACCCCCTCCTCTTCCCCCTCCTTCCCCTCCCTGGCTCCAGTCTTGCAGATTGCGGGCAGACTTAACTCCTTGCTTGCCAGCCGGGTGGACTCCGAGGTGGTGACGCTGTGAGGGAGGGAAGAAGGGAGGGACTCCCGACCCCACTCCCACCCACAGCTTAACACCTTGTGGTCCGGAACGCAATCTCGGAACTTGGGCTGGTCAGAGCTCTGGAAGGCTGCCTGGTACTCGAGGAGGGACACACAAACCCGGGCACCTAAGAGCTGTGTAATCCAGTCCCCTCTCTTGCCAAGTCTTAACTGTCTACCCTCCCCCCAGCCCCAATCCTCCGTGTCTCCCCCTCCACTCTTTAGCCACCCTCCCCCACTACCCGACCCACTAGTTGTTGCAAAGGCCCTTGACAGATACAAGGCTGCAGGGAACCCGGAAGTCTGGGTTCTGTGGTGGCCTCAGCAGTCTCCTCTACATCCCGCCTGTGAGGCCCAGTGCAGGTGACCACTGCCCATGCCTCTCTTGCCTCCAGGCTGCTCCTTCACCCATCAGTGGGGGTAGCTACCCAACTGAGACAGGGAATGCTAGCCTCCCCCAGCTCCAGCTAGGACAAGGGCCTGAGTAACAGGAAACTCTGACTTCACTTCCACCGTAGCCCCTCTCCTAGGCAACACACCCTCCACCATCAGATTTGACCCGCAATTCTGCTATGAATGACTGCCTGAGGGAAGAACCTCAGACTAGGCAGGAAGGGGTTAACGGAGCTACCAGGCTCTAGAGCCAGGTGAGGCACCGCCCATCTTGGCCTTCAGGTGTGCGTGGGTGGGGAAGTGGAGGGACGCCGACCTGCTTTTTCGCCCCCTGGTGGCTGGATCTGGCTTAGCGGTCTGCTGGCAAACGCTGTGCTCTGGTGGGGATTGGTGGAAGACGGACTTGGGAGACAGCTAGAGTACTCCTCCTTCAGGAATAGCACCTTTGGAGGGAAAGAGAATCCTCTGGGAAGGCTGGAGGTGGAACGAGGGAGCTCCCACAATCCCTGCCATGCCATCCCCACTCAGCAGGCTGCCTCAGCCACTTCCAGATCCTTGCCCTGGGGACTCTGCTTGTGGGTCCCAGGTGCTCAGACACTTGGAGGAGGAAAGGAAAGAACAGAAGACAAAGGCCCTGTCCTCTCTGGCTCTTAACCTCATAGAGAGAGTCAGTATGGGGCTGGCCCGGTGGCACAGCGGTTAAGCGCGCGCACTCTGCGCACTCTGCTTCGGTGGCCCGGGGTCGCAGGTTTGGATCCTGAGGGGGCACCCGACCCACCGCTTGTCAAGCCATGCTCTGGTGGCATCCCATATAAGATGGGCACAGATGTTAGCCCAGGGCCAGTCTTCCTCAGCAAAAAGAGGAGGATTGGCAACAGATGTTAGCTCAGGGCTAGTCTTCCTCACAAAAAAAAAAAAAAGAGAGAGGGGCCGGCCGGTGGCGCAAGCGGTTAAGTGCGCGCGCTCCGCTGCGGCGGCCCGGGGTTCGCTGGTTCGGATCCTGGACGCGCACCGACGCACTGCTTGGCAAGCCATGCTGTGGCGGCGTCCCATATAAAGTGGAGGAAGATGGGCACAGATGTTAGCCCAGGGCCGTCTTCCTCAGCAAAAAAAGAGGAGGATTGGCGGATGTTAGCACAGGGCTGATCTCCTCACAAAAAAAAAAAAAAAAGAGAGAGAGAGGGTCAGTAGAAAGAAGCTGCTCCTCACCTTCTTTCCTTTCTGTGCCCCAGGCCTTCACAGAACTCCCACTCCCTCCAGACCCCAGCAGCAAATTCAAACCTCTAGCCAGACTTAAAGCTCCTACTAGCTACCCCGTTCCCCTTCAGCTTCCCTCTCCTCCAGCCAAACTGCCCTCTGGGTTTCTCCTCATAAAAAGACCCCTCTTGAGGGATCCTAGGTGCTCACAACCACTTCTTCTTATCCCCAGCAGGGCTGAGACCCTTCCTCCCCTCTACCCAGAAGCCCTCCCAGGTTAGCAAAGGCCATGACCTTTCTTTTTTTCAATTGCCTTACTTCCCTCCATCACCTCGTTTCCCATTATCCTCTAGCAAAGACTTCCTTGTGCACAGGCAGTTCACCCAACCAGGGATGACTGAGTCCTCCTGGCAGGCTGTGATGCGATTCAACATTTGCCTTTTCCTCCAGGAATCCTCTGACCAACCCCACCACTTCTTCATTCAACAAATATTTATTGAGGACCTACTATGTGCCACTTGCTGGACTAAACAATAGGTATATGTTGGTGAGCAAGACAGGTGTGGTCTTGCCCTCACAGATAACAAGTGAACAGGTGATTTCAAGCCAGTGTCATGAAGGCTTGGGAAGCACATGAGAGACACCTACCCTGGACTTGGGCCCCTGGAGAAGTTTCCTGCAGGGAGCAACATCTGAGCTGAGACTCACTGCAGCCTGAGGTGTGGTTCTGTCCAGGCAGACAGTTTATCTCACTGGAGGTCTAATGATAGAACAAGATCCCAGCAAGGGATCTCACCAGATGTTATGAGAGATCTCTAAGGCTGCATTCCCAAACCACTCATTTCTAATAAATTCTCCAAGTCCCCCAAAGAAGGAAGACTGGCCTGAGAGTCAAGAGTATGTGACCTTGGCCTAGTCACACCCTGTCTCTGAGCCTTAGTTTCTTCAAATGTAAAACAAGAGGGTTGGACGAGTTTATCTCCAGGCTCTTCTTTATCAGGAAAGATAACAATTACATAGCAGGCTTGATTTACTGAGAGAAAAACACTCACAGAGCTCTGGTCTGCTTGGGGAGGGAGGACAGAGTTCATAAGCCCAGGAGAGGCTATCAGAGGCCCCAGAGAAAGGCATACAAGTCGCTCCCTACTCCCCACTGCCCAAGTTGCCTGGCAGTTCTGAGTCCTGGGAACGTTGAATTCTTGCCATCAACTGAAGGCAAGAGCCTTTCCAAGATTGTGCTGGGAGGGGCAAGGCTTGGGGGACAACACTCAACAGAATATATTTAGTTACTGCATTAATTTACTCTTATATGTAGCACTATAGGGCTTTGATTTTTTAAGAGATGGAATATTCACAGGTGAGGAAACTGAGGCCCAGAGTGGTGAAAGGACTTGCCTGAAATCACGTGGCTGGTGAGTGATAGCTGGAAGAGGTGCCCAGGTCTCCTAATTCCCTGTCCAGACTCCACGACACCACGGCAGCACTTGCTTCCAACTTTCCATTGGACTTCTTCCTGTGTCTGGCTCATTTCCCTGTGAGGCCATAAGATCTGGGAAGGCAGGCTTGGCCTCCTTATCTGGATGTCACCCAAAGCCTGGTGCAGGCCTCCAAAGAGAGGGAGGGGTGCTCAGAACTCCCAGTCTCCAGACCCCCCTTTTTTCTCACATCATGACCCTGTTTATATGCATGTAGCTCTCTGGGCCAATCTGAAAAGGCATCTCTGAATTGTGGACAAAGCCCTGGGCCAGGCATATTCCCATTCCCAGCCAGGCCTAAAACCTGCTCTGTGACTTCGAACAGCTGATGAACTTCCCTGGGCCTCATTTCTCCATCTGTCAAGACCTGTAACAGATTCTAATTCCTAGGGCATTTGTAACTTGAAATCCCAGATTAGGAGGTTTTTTAAAAAGATAGAACTCTGAGGTAAGGGAAGAAGCTTAATGTTTCAGTCTTTTTGCAGGATCCCATATCCTCAGGACCACATCTGCTCTATCTGTAGGGAGTGGGGTGCTGCCTAATGGGGCACCTACACCCTGGCACCATGCTGGATCCTATGAAAGTTACAGAATATGTTACCTGAATACATTCTGGGGTCCCACACCCCAAATACCAAATACCAAAAATAATTTCAAAAAGGAATCCCAATTTTTACTTGTATCTCTTGAAGGTGATCCAATTCATAACCTACAGCACCTTGTTAAATTCCCTTTCCTCTTCTATTCTGCTACTCCTTGCAGGAGTCACTCTCTGCAAATCCTAAACCTGCCCCTCTCTCTGCCTCTCTCTGTCCTCTGTAGTCAACAGACCTTTTCTGTCTTGCTTAGCCCACTGTCATCTCCTCATTACATGGATTGGCTTAGCCTCTCAGGCTTCATTGTTTTCCTTCACCTGTTACCCAGGTTCTCCCTAACACACAAGAAAGTTGCCCTTCTCCTGCCTCTCTAGTCCTATCTCTCACCTCCTATTCTCCCAGTTCTGTATCACAAAAGTCCTTGAACTGAGCAGGCCAAGACAAGCTTTCCAACAACAGGTGAGGGATAAAATTATCTTGGGAGTGAGGGGAGGCGGGGCAGAGGGAGGCTGAGAACAGTCAATGATTAATAAGTTTTTAGTAGCAGATAATACAGGCACCTGCCCTCAAGGAGCTTATAAGATGGAGACAATTAAAGAACAAAAAAGATGCTAAATAATTAAAAGACATGGGCCGGCCCCGTGGCTTAGCAGTTAAGTGCGCGCGCTCCACTACTGGCGGCCCCGGGTTCGGATCCCGGGTGCGCACCGACGCACCACTTCTCCGGCCATGCTGAGGCCGCGTCCCACATACAGCAACCAGAAGGCTGTGCAACTATGACATACAACTATCTACTGGGGCTTTGGGGAAAAAAAGGAGGAGGATTGGCAATAGATGCTAGCTCAGAGCCGGTCTTCCTCAGCAAAAAGAGGAGGATTAGCACGGATGTTAGCTCAGGGCTGATCTTCCTCACAAAAAAAAAAAAAAAATTAAAAGACATGGACTCGATGCAATCACTGTATGTTGCATCCTTAGGTAGACCTGGTGGAGAAAGAGGAAACTGACCTCAGATATAAGGGAGCACAGAGGGCTCGGTGAGGGGCACAAAAAGAACAAAAGCAGGAGGAATCAGATCTTGGTGGGAAAGGGTTTCAAAGACCAAATACCTAGTTCAGATTTTTGTGGTGCTCAACTCCCTGCCAACATCCCTGGCGAGCAGTTGGGGAGCTTACTGCCTTCCAAGGCAGCCCATTCCATTTATGAACATCTGTTTTTTCCTTCCTTTGAGTTCATTTCCGTCACCCAGTGGTCTCCATTTATTAGTCCATGCACAACCTCCTGGGGTCACACAATGTAAATTCTAATTCTTCCTCCCCATGATAGTTCTTCATGTATTTGAGCTTTAATAACTCCTGACTCTTCTCCTCCTGTCTAGCCTAAACATTCCCAGTTCACCAACAGTTACTCTCATGATGACACCTGGCCAACTTAGAGTAAAGCAGGACTATCAATCCTCTCCTTTCTTCCAAATGCTATATCTCTATTAATATGGCTTAAGATTGGATTCATTTTTGGCAACCATATTACGCTGATGACTCAGACTGAACTTACTAAACCTTACTGAACAGACTAAACTTACCAAACTTACTAAACAGGGGTGATGGTTTGGGGAAGGCGGGTTCACGTTGAGAGTTGTAGAGTTAGGCGTGAGAATAGGACATCCTAGTGGCTGTGACCAGTGAGCAGGTGGAGAGATTTGACTGGAACTTTGGAGAGACAGAAGTCAGAGCCAAAGTTAGGTGTCTGCGAAGCACCCATGCCAGTGGTAGTTGTAGGTACTGGGTGAGGTCTCTGAGGGTGAGTTGGGAAGTAAACCAAGGACAGTGCCCTGCAGGACCCCCCCAGAGCCACACGAATTCTGACTGAGGACTGGAGAAGAAACTGGCCAATACTGTGTTCTCTCCCCACTGTTCCCTGCCCCCTGGTCAGAGCTGAACAGATGAAGGTGACCTTACATCCACCTTTACATCACTGACCTCTGTCCAGGGCCCACTAGGACCCAAATCCTGTCCCTCCAGGACTCTCCACTTCTCGGCCCTGATATCAGAAGGAACACAAGTTCTTGTGTAGCCAACAGACTCTAGCTTGTTGCCACAATCATGGACTTGAAACGGGAGAGACAGGAGGGAAGCTGCAGAAAGACAGATGTGAATAGAAGCAGGCAGGGACAAACGGAGAACAAGAAAGAAACAGAGAAGCCGGGAGATAAAGAGAAAGGTGAACACCATGAGTTTGTAGAAATGCAGACTGTTGGAGGAGAAAAAGAGAAATTGAAGGAGGGGGCAGAAAAAAAAGATTTGCTGAGAAACTGATGAAGTGCAACTGAGAAAACTGTTGCCATGGTGACGAGTCCAGAGGAGGGAGTAGGAATATAAATCGGATTATGAGTTGGGGGAGTGGGGAGGGGGTTGTTCCGGACCCAGAGGCAGTCCCCCCACACCAGGCCCTCCCCACCAGACCTCCTTCTACCCAAGAGGAATACCTTTCCCAGAGGTCTCCCCAAAGCCAGACCAAGCGGTGCTCTGAGAACAGAAGCACTGGAGAGGCCCGGGGCTCTGGCTCTCCCTCCCCTCCTCCCCACCCTGGGTGGAACAGAACAGAGCTGTACCCCCACCCACAATGTGCCTCCTGGGCTCTGGGAGAGCTCTCTCCATCCGCCCTAGTTTCTCTCCTTCCACCTCTCCGTCAGAGCCCCAAAGTGAAGAGAGGGAAGGGCACTTGTTTTAAGAAGCTACTATGTGTCAAACACTGCGTTGGGCACCTCATGCCTTGTTCATTTAGTCCTCACACAACCCGGGGAGGTAGGTTTACCACCCCCATTTACAGACAGGAAACCGCTTCTAAGGTCCTCAGAAGATCAAGGTCCCAAGCTGGAGAGCAGCAGTCAGAGCTGGGTATCGCCCTGGCCCAGCTTCTCCAAATCCATTACTCGCCTCCGAGCCCTCTGCCTACCTTGCAGAGCCTGTTTCCCACTCCCCGGCTTCTCCTGCGCCTTTAGGACAGGTTGCGCAGGATGGGGGCTGCTGGGCGACGGACTAGTTCGAGTTCCCTACTCCATTCTTAGAGATAGAGAATCAGGGAGACTCGAGGCAAAGAGGCCATAGCCAGCGAGACTCAGGGCTAAGTGTGAGGTGCAGGGGTGCTCTGAGCTCAGGGCTGCGGGAGTGGGGAAGAAGGGCTGAGGTGCAGAGACCGTGGGGGTGGGGGGAAGCTCAGAGGCCGGGCCATTTCCGGGAGAGGGAGGAGAAACTCCTAGCACCGCCACGTGGGCAGCTGGGGAACCGCCAGTGCTCAGTTCACAAGTCTCAGAGCTAGTGAGTGAGAAGGACCGGGGTTGGTATTTGATTGCAGGCCCCTGCAAGTGGAAGTGGCTGGAGGGGGGAGAGAGGAGGGAGCGGCTCCCCTCCTCCTCCCTCGGGCTTCTGTACAAATAACAGTTTTGCAAAGGGCACCGGATCTGATGTGCATCTCAAACAGGGCCTGAGGAGGTGGGAGAAGGCAGGGTTCAGGGCTGTGGCCTGGGCAGCTGTGCCAGGATGACCCCTCCCCGCCTGGAGGATGCGATGGGATTTCAAAGGATTCTGACCCTTTCCCATCATACTTTGCTGTTCCTCCAAGCGGCTACCTTAAAACATCTGCCTGTTCTCTCTGGGGACTGGCTTGAGCTACGTGCTAACCCGGAAGTTCTTGTGGGTGGGGGTGGGGGTGTCAGAAATGGCTGGTCCCCAAGAGAGGCTAAAGGTCACAATTCTGTTGGATCCCTTGTCTGCTGGGCTTGATATCCCAGGTCTCTGCCCCACACCCCTGTAAAGGGTGAGAGAGGGGAATAGAGCTGCTTTCTCCTCAGGCCTGAAGGGAAGGCTGATCCAGATCAGCTCACTTCAGTTGCTTCAGTTCACACCTTCTCCTCCACATTCCACCCATATCCCAGGAAGCGCCTCCTGACCCTCCTTCTCTGTGCCCATCAGAGGTTCCTACAAACAACTGAGGGGCGGGGGGGCCCAGTCTGAGGCAAAATGGTGTAAGGAACTGTAAGGCTTGGGGGGTGGGGAGCAGGAAAGACCCTTCCCTTTCCTTCTCCTTCACACCTGCCCTCCCCAGGCTGTTGGGTCTCTTAGTCCTTCACTGCATCCTAGAGCCAACTCCACGCAGACCTTCAGTCCTTCAACTCCCACTTGCCCAGCTCAGTGCTCTCATTTACATGTTCTCCCAGTTTGAAGAGATCTCCAGTGATTCCTTTTTTTTTTTTTTGTGAGGAGACCAGGCCTGAGCTAACATCTGCCAATCCTCCTCTTTTTTTTTTGCTGAGGAAGACTGGCCCTGGGCTAACATCCGTACCCATCTTCCTCCACTTTATATGGGATGCCGCCACAGCATGGCTTGCCAAGCAGTGCGTTGGTGAGCGCCCGGGATCCGAACCGGCGAACCCCGGGCCGCCGCAGTGGAGTGCGCGCACTTAACCGCTTGTGCCACCAGGCCGGCCCCCTCCAGTGATTCCTAATTGCCAAATCCAAGGAGCACATTTTACATCTCTTCAATTCCCTGAGGACCAGTTTGCTGCAAAACGTGCCTCCTGGAAGTGTTCTTCTTTGGGTACCTGGGATACCACTCCCAGCTGGTTCTTTTCTTTTTTCTTTCCGGAAAGCTTCTCCGTCTACTTTGCAGGCTCCTCTTTTTCTTTGCCCATCTATGTTGGTGTGTCCCAGGTGCTGTCCTTGACCTTGTCTTCTTACTCTCCAGGCCTCTCCAAGCCTGCAGCTGTCACCCCTGTGCGGACAACCTTCCGAGCTCCAGAACCGCCAACATCCGACCACCTTCCACACACCTCCACCTGGGTGTCCTTCAGGCACCTCAACTCAGCAAGTTCACAACTGAGACAGCTCCACCTTCTCCCCACAAATCTGCTCCTCCCACCCCTGCTGCACACCTCAGCTAGTGCCAGCACCATCGTCCACCCAGCTGCCCAAGCCAGGACCTGGGAAGCATCCTTAACTCTGCTCTCCACCCGTGTCCGAAATCCTCCCAGCCAAACCATCACCCCAGAATCTCCTCTTTTATCATCTTTTGCTTAGATCTTATCTCAACAGCATGTCAAGAGACATCTAAAATGTCTCCCAGCTATTTACTTACCCCAATCTCTACATTGCAGCTAAGATCACCTTTATAAGATACAAATTTGATCATGACACTCGCCAGTTTAAAACTCTTCAGGGATAACTCGGCACACGTGTGTGGTGATGGGTTGTAATTAGTATTTTGGGTGGTGAACATGACGTAATCTATGCAGAAATAGAAGTATAATGATGTACACCTGAAATTTAGACAATGTTATAAACCAATGTTAATGCAATAAACAAAAAATTTTAAAAAAAACCTCTTCAAGGGCTTCCTTTTATCCTTAGGATAAAAATTTCAGTTCCTTAGAGGGGCTTGCAAAGCTCTTCATCTGGTCCCAGCTAGTTCTCCAGTGATTTCCCCAAATTCCTCTCCAAACCTCCAGTGGGCCCATTCTCTACCCTTGGTCCCTTGCAGTTGTCTCAGTCTAGAACAATCTCCCCTCTCCACCTCTCTCTCTGCCTTCACCCTGCTAACTCCTCCTCAACTTTCAGGTCTTTGCTTGTTCACCACTTCCTCCAGGAAGCCCTTTGGGACTGCCCAAGCCCATGTAAGTTGCCCCTTTGGTGAGGAGCCTCTTTGGCAAATCATTTAACTTCTCTGAGCTTCATTTCCTCAATAATAAAATGAAGATAATAACAGTACTCACTTCACAGATATTATTATGAGGATGAAACAAGAAAAAATAGGGCCAGACCTGGTGGCCAGCGGTTAAGTTCAGTGCGCTTTGCTTCGGCAGCCTGGATTCAGTTCCCAGGCGCAGACCTACATTGCTCTGTTAGCGGTCATGCTGTGCTGGCAGCCCACATACTAAAAAAAATAGAGGAAGATTGGCACAGATGTTAGCTCGGGGCAAATCTTCCTCAGCAAAAAAAAAAAAAAAATATATATATATATATACACAAAGGACTTAGCACAATGCCTGGTATGCAGTAAGCTCTCAACAAGTAATCGCTGTTATTATTACTTCTACTAAAATTCTAATGCAGTGTAGTAGTGGACTCTTTAGTATCTCCCACCAGACCATAATTTCAGGGAGAGCAGCATCTTCCCTGAATGTCCAGCACCTCTGAAGGTCCAGCAGTTAGCACAGTGACTGGTGCAAAGGCATTTAATAAGCATTTATTGAATAAATTAACTCATGTGAATTCGGCCCATCATGGTTTCTTGTATGGATTCTTCAGGCCTAAGGAGAGGCTTAATGACCCCACAATCAAGCCTCCACCTACTCTTTCTGTAATCTTTCTACAACCAAACCAAATTATGCCACTTCCCTGTTTAAACCCTGTCAGAAGTTCCTCCTGTCTGTGGGAAACAGGTCTGTGCAGGGCAACTGCTCCTTCACTTGGGCACCCACCCTTTCCACTGCAATCCCTCCCTCCCAGGGCTCCACTCTCTGGCTGCACTGAACCCCTTGCTGCTTCTACAGCTCTCCCGGCTCTCTCCCCTCAGCTTCAAATATCCTTCCTCTCTGCTCGCTAGCAAAACACCTACTCCCCTTCCAACACCCTGTCCCAGAAGACACAACCTGGGGACCCTGATGGCAAAGCTGGCCTTGAAGGTGTATATTGTGTGGCTTCAAAGTGCATTTTTATAATGTATATTAGTTTAAATTTTGAAAATAAGAACATTTTACCTAAAAATTCAGATTTCTGGCTTCTTTTGAAAAAACAAGGTCCCTCTTTCCACAACACAGCTCCTCCAGAGCTGCATGGGTGGCCACTTTAGACAGAGCTCATGCTGCTACACTCTCTCCAGTTGGTTCCAGTTTCACCCACCTTGTTTTACTACTTTTTTTTAAGGTTTTTTTTTCCTTTTTTTTCCTAATGAAGATTGGCCCCGACCTAACATCTGTTGTTAATCTTCCTCTTTTTGCTGAGGAAGATTGTCCCTGAGCTAACATCTGTGCCAATCTTCCTCTATTTTGTATGTGGGATGCTGCCCACATACTGGGTGCTGGGTGATGAGCTTGATGAGTGGTGTGTAGGTCCACACCTGGGATCTGAACCAGCGAACCCCAGGCCACCAAAGCTGAGCACGTGAACTTAACCACTATGCCACCACTACTTTTGTTATCTGCCTGGGCCCTGGAGACACCTGGGTCTGCAGCTCCCGTCTGGCCTCGCAACATTTGCCTCCATCCAGCTGCAGTGAGGACCTTGGCTTTCTCTCTCAGCAGCCCCTAGAAGGCCGCCACTCCATGTCCTGCCCCGTCCACACTCCCCTGCTTGCCCACTGCTCTCACATCTTTGTTTTACCTGGACCTCACTCAACACCCCCACTCCTCAGTGCTCCCCTCACGTCTATCACTCCTTTTCATGTCTAGCCTAGATCTTATTCTCCATCCCTTCACTCTTGCCAACATCCTCAACTTTCCTCGCCTTAAAAACCCTAACCCTGTGTCGGTACAACCTGACAATTTTATCACTTCTACACGGAAGCTGTTGAGTAATTTGAAAAACTCCCCAAATGTCAAGGTCAGTGTGATGGTTAATTTTATGCATCAACTTGACTGGGCCATGGTGCCCAGATATTTGGTCAAACATTATCCTGGATATTTCTGTGATGGTGTTTTTTAGATGAGATTAATGTTTACATCAGTGGACTTTGAGTAAAGCAGATTACCTCATAATACGGGTGGGCCTCATCCAATCAGTTGAAGGCCCTAATAGAACAAAGACTGACCTTCCCCCTCTCCCCACCAAGAAAGAAGGAATTCTGCCAGCAGACCACCTTTCGACTCAAGCGGCAACTCTTTTCCTGTGTCTCCAGCCTGCTGGCCTCCTCCATTAGATTTTTGGACTTGCCAAGCCTCCACAATCACATGAGCCAATTCCTTAAAATAAATCTCTCTATATATACACATCCTGTTGGTTCTGTGTCTCTGGAGAACGCTGACTACTACAGTCAGTGCCCCTGAAGAGACCAGTGATCCCCAAGCTCAGCTGGGCCGTCATCACCACACACAGCCTTCCTCAAGGCTCTTTGCAGCTGCATCCTCCTCTCCCCACAACAGCTGCTTCAAGCTCTCACCCCTCTTCAGCCCCAAACCCTTCTCCCTCGTGGGTTTCCTACTTCCCAGAGAAAGCAGAGGCCTTCAGGAGGAAGCTCTCTTAACTTACTTCTTCCATCCCCCAGCCTTTCCTACCCAACCCCACCCGCCCAAAAGCATGGCATTTCTCTGCATCACTGCCCAATTCTTCTCTCTGCTGGAAAGTATGGTTCCTATGGCCAAAAGCTATTGCCTCCACCTCTGATCTGAATCCCATTTTATCCCTCCTCCAGAAGCCTCTCCCTCAATTATACCTCCCTCTCTCCTGCATCTTTAACTTTAAAAACAAAACAGAGGAGCCTTTCCTCTACCCCAAATTCCCCTCCAGTTATCTAACCGTCTCCTTCCCTTCCCAGCCAAGCTTCTTCAAAGAGCAGTCTACACAGTTCTAACTCTTCTTTCTCCCAGTTATCTCTGCTCTCTTACAGTCTGGCTTCTGCCTTCCTCACCTGCAGGAAGCTGCTCCTAAGGATATGCATAACCCTCAAGATGCTAAGCCCAGTGGACATTTTTTAGTCCTTACTTTCAATTCTGACCTTTATACCATTTGACACCTCCTTTTTGAAACTCCGTCTACTCCCTCCTGGTTTTCCTTCCAATCCTCATTCCTCCCTTCATCAGCTCCTCTCCCTCCATCTGTCATTTAAATACTGTGTGTCCCAGTATCCTGTCCTTGGCTGTCTTCTTCCCTTCTACTACTCTCTTCGAGGACTCTCTTCCACATTCGTGATTTTAACCATTGCCCACCTTCCCTCTCTTTATCCCATACCTCTACTCTGTGCTCTAGACTCATATACTCAATATCATTTTCATCTGAATTTTTCAAGATATTTGTATTAGTTATCTATTTTTGTATAACAACTTGCCCGAAAACTTCGTGGTTTATAAAAACAAACATTTATTCTGAGAATCAGGAATCTGGAAAAGACTTAGCTGGGTGGTTCTGGCTCAAATGTCTCATGAAGTTGCAGTGGAGATGTTGACCTGGGCCACAGTCATCTGGAGGCTTGACTGGGGCTGAAGGATCTGCTTCCAAACTTGCTCATTCACATGGCTATTGGGTGGAGGCCTCAGTTCTTCTCTGGATGTTGGCAGAGGGCCTCAATCCCTTGCCATGTGGACCTCTCCATAGAGGTGTTCCCATGTCCTCCAGAGGGAGCAATTCAAGAGAGAGCAAGGAGGAAGGCGCAATGCCTTTTATGACATTGCTTCTGCTATATTCTATTGGTCACATAGACCAACCCTGATACAATGTGCCAATACATTACCTGCTGCCAATCCATTCACACTGTTTCTAGAATGACATTTACACAATTAAAACTCTTCAAAAGCTTTCTGTTATCTTCAGGGCAAAAACCAAGCTCCGTAGCACAGCCTACAAAGCCCCTGGTGACCCGGCTGGTAGCTAGAGCTCTCATCATGCCCATCTTTGAATACTTCGTTCTAGCCAAGATGTACCATTTGTAGTTCCCAGAAGGTATCAGGATAGTTCACATCTCTGAGCCTTTTAATATGCTGCTCCCTCTTTTTGGAATATCTCCTTCCATATTTCAGCCAGGTTAACTCTGATTCATTCTTCAAAACTCAGCAACTTGAGAGCAGGAATCGTGTCTTGTCATCTCTGTACACCACCTACACATGGTACCCACCACAGAGGAGTTGTTCAACAAATGTTTACTGAATGAATAAATGAGTGAGCAGGCAGGGGCCACCCAGTGGCGTAGTGGTTAATTTCGCTTGTTGCACTTCGGCGGCCTGGAGTGCGCCGGTTCAGATCCTGGACGTGGGCCTACTCACCGCTCATCAAGCCATGCTGAGGCAGCATCCCATATAGAAGAGCTACAACTCTACAACTGTGGTACACATCTATGTACTGGGGCTTTGGGGAGAAGAAAGAAAAAAGAGGAAGATTGGCAACTTCTTAGTGCCCAGCCAATCTTCCTCAAAAAAAAAAAAAAAAAACAGTGAGCAGGCAGTTCCTGTGTGCCTGGTACACCCGTGGCATGCTTGCTATACAGGGAACAGCTGGGCCAATCCAGGTCACTTTTCCCCCTTGGACTGCCTTTCCTGCCCAACCATCTCCCTTTGCCTCAATGACACAGCTGGAAAAGCAAATTCTGAATTCTATCCCACCTCATTCCCTACTAGCTCTGTGACCTTGGGAAAGTCATTTATTGCCTCTGAGTCTCTAGTTTTCATCTACACTAAGGGTTAATAAAAAGGAGAGGATAAGATGGATTGCTTAAATTAATATTTATTGAGCCAAATACCATGTTAGGCACTCTTAAATAAATTAGTTTGAGTGATAGTCACAATATCCCAGGGAGACAGATTTTATACTCTTTCTACGGAAGAGGAAACTACAGCTCAGAGTAGTTAGGTAGGTAACTTGGCCAAGGTCACACCGCTGGAAGCACATTTGGGGTAAGTGATTATATCACAGGCAACATTAGGGAAAACAATGGAGCATGTAGGTCTTTTCCAACCCTAAATGACTGAGATTCTTATTTTAACAGTCTTTTCCAGCCTCAGATTTCAAGGATAGAGCCTCTTCCATCTCCTATCAGACCATCATCTTGTGAGCTCTAGGTCCAAGGCCCCAGAGTTTCCCCCAGTTTTCTCCTACAGATTATGACAATGATCTCCAGCATTCCTTCTGCACCTTTATTATAAAGCATTTTTATACCTGTCATATCTTGCTAGATAAATGGGAAGGAGTGAGTCTTCCCATTTTATAGGTGAGAAAATTGAGGTTCGAAGTGACTCACCTAAAGTCATATGGTATCACTCATCAATGGGAGGACAAGAGTCCCCGTCAGAGGTTGACATGCCCATGGAGCCAAGTGGACATGTTTTTCAGATTGACTGGGAAGCAGAAGAGTGGCACTGTGGAAAGAGAACGATAGGTGTATCAGATAGACCTGGGTTTTGATCCGAGCTCTTCTGCTTGCAAAACTACCATAGTTAAAGGGAAAAAAAAAGTACCATAGTTCAGAAAGAGTGGGTCTGTTTTAGGAGCTAATCTTCTAGTCTGGGCAGAACAGAGAGATTAGGAGCTCCTTGACGGCAGAAACTTATTTTACCTTTATATCCCTGATCAATAGTGCGGTTCCGTGGACAGCTGGTACTTAAATGTCTGTTGACTTGAATAGGGGATTTAGAAGGAAGGAGGCAGTGGAGGGAACTTGAGAGAGTTTAGAATCGAGAATCCAAAGGGGAGACAGTCTAGAAGAGTGGGCCCAAGAAAGAGACTCAAGGCATTTGTGGCTCTGGTTCCCTTACTCCAAGCCATGAGGAAATCTTGCAGAGGAACAGGGTGCTGTGGCTTTAAATGACTTCAGCGTTGTCAATGAATCTGCTCTGCTAAAAGAGTTATCCTCTTGCTCCTGTGCTCGGCCTCCCCCTCCTCTCAGCTCCCCAAACCCTTCTCAGCCGCTGTGATGGGATAATTAGATGCGAGAGCTCAGCACAGATGATGCTCCAGTTGCTTAGCAACTAATGGTTTCCATGGAGACCGCAAAGCACAGCCTCCAGAGCAGCCACTGAGCAGCTCGGCAGGGCAGGGAGGGAGAAGACGCAACTCTTAGCTCCTCCAGAAACCTGGGGAGGGCCAAGGGTGGGGAAGGGGGGGCATTGGAGGGAGAAGGGAGGGCTTAAAGGCACAGGGCCCTCTTATCCCTTTAAAATCTGGTCAGAGCTCTGCCTTCCCCTACTCCGCTCTGTCCCACTCAAATTTCAAACGGGATTGGGGGCTTAGGTGTGGACCCAACACAATCCGCCCTGTAATAAACCTAACCTCTTCTCCTTTCTGCTTTCTGATTTGTGACTGAAATGGGAAGACATACCTCCCAAGCCCAAGTGTAAACATCCTCTGGGTTAGTGATGGAATTTGAAGAGCACCAGGAAGATCCCCTCACCCCTGGAATTCCACCATTTAATCTGCTCCCTCTCTCCAAAGTTCTCCTCAATGTGAAAAAGATTCTCTTTCAGTTTGTAGAATGATGGTAGGATCTGATCTAAAAGGGGACAAAAGCCAAGGGACAGGAAAGACAGAATTCAATTCTTCACCCAAAGGCAGCCTGTCCTGGGAGACTGGGGAAACACCTGTCCCTGGTCTCCAGCAAAGAGAAGCCAGTGGGGGGCGGGGGGGGGAGAACATCTGGCAACTCAAAGTGTGGGCCTCTCCGACTAGCATCAATCAACATTACCTGGAAGCTCATTAGAAATGCAGAATTTCAGGCTTCACCTCAGACCCACTGAATCAGAAACCACAACTTAACCAGATCCCTGATGATTCATATGCACATTAAATTTGGAGAAGCACTGGTCTGAGACCCTCCTACTCTCTGCTTGGCTCCATGAGTTCCATCTTTACTCTCACCTCCTGCTCGCACCCCAGGCTTTGAGCCTACCCTTCCCACCATGGGGGTAAGGACATGACCCCACTAGCCCCTCACTTCCCTACCAGGACCCTGGACCTTCTCTGGGACTGGGGAAGATAGAATGATTCATGGAGCAAAAGACATATGTGACATTCTATGGGGCCCTCAGGCCCCTGTAGAGGTTATGACCTCCCTTGACAAGGCGTTTCACTTTCCACAAGTGACTCTACCTCTCAGAGTCTCAGTTTCCATATCTATAAAAGGGAGCCAATAATATCTGCCACCTAGGACGGCTGTAAGAAGTATGTAAGAGCCTGTGAAGCCCCTGCCCAGAGCCCGGGGGAGGTGCTTTCTCCTCATCTCTCCGCTCTGGTTCACAGCATCTCCTCTACTTGGGTCTGACTGAGCACAGGGGTGAGGATGCAGTCAGAGAGCTTGTGTCTCTTTTTCATTTTCTCCTACCAGGTGTCTTTCTATTCTTTATTCTCAAACAGTTCAGTGGCTGCTGACCAAGGCTGACTGCCCAATCCCCAACCCCTGGACAGGGTCAGTGCCCACCTCTCTGGTCTCTCCAGAAGTCTTTCCTGGCATCCCTTGGCCCCACTCTCCAGAAGAATCCAAATCCCTATAGACTCCCTGGCACAACTCCCTTCTGCCTCTCCCACAGCAGCATTACCTGGGCCTCAGTGGACGCCAAGAATTGGAACCACTGACTCTGCTGCCCCCGCCCCCTACTACCCGTGTCAGTTTGTCTCCCATTCTTGCCCAGCCCCTCAGGGTCTCTCCTCTTCCTACACACCAGGGCAACCTCAGAACTTGCTGCCCTCCTGGGAAGACCTCCACCAGCTGGGGGGAGCCATCCTCTATGGGCTGGGCTCCAGATGCACGACGTGCAGGCAGGACCACTCCTGCCCTTACACGTGGAAGTCCCAGAAGAAGGGGGGATTTTCACCCCCCACCTTAGTTACCCTGACCCTCTGCAGCTGACTAAGCCACTAAGATCCAGCCAGAGCATCCCTGTCCTGGCCTGAGGCCAGTTCTCCATCCTGAAAAACCTGTCTAGGGGCCACCCCTAAGGCTATAGGGCCCGAGGGGCAGGTTGGACAGGATTCCCCTCCGGTCCCTCCCACCCTCAGGACAAAACCAGCCACCCCACGAGCAGAGCCTCACTTGCCTCAGGAAGCCACATCCTGCTATCATCTGTTCCTGCTCCCAGCCCAGCTATGGCAGCCCCGCTGCCCATCCGGACCTTGCCCTTGATCCTGGTTCTGCTGGCTCTCCTGGCCCCAGGAGCTGCAGGTCTCTGCCATTTCTGGCAAGGGTGGGTAAGGGCTCGGGGGCCTGGAAAGGAGGCACTGTGTCTTCCAGGGCTCTGAAAGAGGACCTGGTCTGGCCAGTTGGGGGGTTGGGGGACAGGTGATAACAGTGACCAGGCATCAGTCACTGAGCCCAGGGCACACTCCTGGTCCTCTCCCAGACCCAGGAGGCAGAGAGGTGTGGGGAAGGTCCCAAAGCTGCAGGTAGGGATGCGGTTGGGCTCTGCCCCCTTTTGGCACCCAGGGTCTGGCGGCTTGGTGGAGTATCTGGCTTCTGCAGCCCAAGCCTGCCACCTGGTGGTCAGATCGGCAAAGTCCTGTTTTCTGCCAACGGACTACAGAGGGGAAGGGGAGAAGGACTCTGCATCCTTAGAAATGGCCCCTGGGGGCTGGGCCAGATCTGACCGCAGGAGGGGGATTGATCCTTCTCTGTACTCCCTCCTGGCCCCACAGCAGACTTCAACATCTCAAGCATCTCTGGTCTACTGTCCCCGGCGCTAACAGAGAGCCTGCTAGTTGCCTTGCCCCCCTGTCACCTCACAGGGGGCAACGCCACACTGATGGTCCGGAGAGCTAATGACAGCAAAGGTCTGCAACCCACTCCCAAGTCATCCCCCAATCCCCAGAGACCCCTTCCCAGGACACCTCCAACTTCCCTTCTCCCATGCATGCCTTCCTATCCACCCTTTCCTGGGCTGTCCACACTCTAAATGCTGCCCTTTCTCCTTGAGGCTTCCAGAAACTGAACCCTGCCTTTTATCCCCAATTTCCTGCCCAGTGGTGAAATCTAGCTTTGTGGTGCCTCCATGCCGTGGGCGCAGGGAGCTGGTGAATGTGGTGGACAGTGGGGCTGGCTTCACGGTCACCCGGCTCAGTGCATACCAGGTGACAAACCTGGTGCCAGGAACCAAATACTAGTAGGTACCAGATCCAGGCCCGGGGCCCCCACGGGAGCGAGGACAGGAAGAGAAGCTGGGTCCTGACCTTTGGTGGTGGTGGGATGTGGTTAGCAGGGTGGAGAAAGGAGGGCACAGCTACAGGGGTCAAGGATGGGCCTCCTGGAGGAGGGCACAATGGGAGGCACAGCTGCCAAGGGGGAGGCCTGGGCGCCCTCTTCTCCCAAGGCCCAGATACTCACTGAGGATTCTCTCCTCCCTTTCTCCCAAACCCCACCTCAAAAGCATTTCCTACCTAGTGACAAAGGGGGCATCCACTGAGTCCAGCAGAGAGATCCCAATGTCCACACTCCCTCGTAAGTAACATCTCAGGGCCCCTGAAACCTTCCTTGGCCCCTCCCCCCCATCCCCCAGCTGCCCCCCAGCTCTTTGCTGACCTCTCTCCTAGCGCTTTAACTGCCTGTTGACTCATCTGCCCGCACTGCTAAACTAAAGGTTGTTTGTGGGCAAGGAGAGTGTCCGATTAATTTCTGTATCCTCGGGGAGTGATGTAGGAGATGCTTCATAAATGTTTATTGGATGGATGTTTGGATCCCTCGGATGATGCGTTGGTTGGATGGATGAATAAATGGATGAAGGGTTGGCTGGTTGGATGGCTGGACGAGGGGCTAGGCTGAGAGCCTTGGGCAGGATAGGGGCCCCTCATGCCCACAAAGCCCTCCCCCTCTCTCTTCTGACAGGAAGGAAGATGGAATCCATTGGGCTGGAAATGGCCCGGACAGGGGGCATGGTGGTCATCACAGTGCTGCTCTCTGTTGCCATGTTCCTGCTGGTCGTGGGCTTCATCATCGCCCTGGCACTGGGTGCCCGAAAGTGAGGAGGTCTGCACCGGGCAGTGGGCTCCTCCAGGAAGTCTAGGGCACTGTCCATGTCCCCGGCCCACGGCTTCACCTTTTGCTCCTGCCTCCTCTCCTGAAAAGACTGTCTGCTCCCAGGCCTCAGTCACCGGGCTTTGGCTCCTTCGGTGCCTTCACGTCCTCTCCCTGCCTGCTCTCCCCTGAAGCCCTTTCCGCCCTCTGTCTCTCTCTTTGTCCCCTAACCCTCCCCTTCCCCCAACACTCTCTGTTATTCCCTTCACCCACTCCTGTCAGAACTGATTCTCCTCCCATTTCACCTCTTTAACCACCCGCCCCCAACAACAATTCAGCCCTCCCTCGGTGAACTAAGTCCCTACAATAAAGTCTGATGCCGTGTTGCTGTGTGTGTTTCGCTTCAGTGGGCTCCACTGTGGCGTGGACCTATAGAGTCTATGTCCAGGCTGCAGGTCCCTTCTCTGCCCCAGAACCCTAGACTTGCTTTTCCCAGGAGGCAGGAAGGGGCCGGATGAGATAAGAACCCAGGAGTCAGAGTTCTCAGACACCTGGGCTGTGGGTTTTGCACCGTCCACAGCAGGCCGCCGGGGGGAGGGGGAGGGGGGCGAGGGGCGGGGGTGGGGAGGTGGGGGTTGCTGAGGCTGAGGCTGGTGCACCATGTGGGGCTGGCAGAGCAAGAGGAAGTGCTGGGGAAAAGAGCAGAGGCTCTGACCAGGAAAAGACAGAGGCCTACTAGGGTGAGACCCACAGACAGGGTGCTGGGAGGTGGGGGGAATGGAGAATAGGCTAAAGGGGCCCTGGGAGGAAAGAGTAGAAGGGAAGAACTCTGGGTGGAGGGGGACAAGAGTGGTGCATTCTGGTAAAGGGAAAAGAGCAGGAGTGGTCAACTTCATTCACTTTTGTCCTCTCCAGTATATATTCCTTACAAGGATCAGGGATCTTTGCATTGCTATTAGGATAAAGCCCAAAATCTTTAAGGCGACCTTGAGGCCAGCCCTGGTCTCTCCCCTAACTGCCCCTCAGTTCTCACCACGTTCCCTCCCAGGTCCTGTGTTCCCTCTTGCCTCAGGGCCTTTGCCCAGACTATTCCATAAGCCCAGGCTGCTCTTGCAACTGCCCCCACTGCCACTCCCCTCCGCTTTGCATAGTTAACCCAGTTTATCCAGGGAAGCCTTCTCTAATCTCCATCCCATTAAGTTGGGTTCCTCTATCCCTTCACAGTATTTCATAGTATTACTATGGTTTATAATCATATGTTTATGTGACTATTCAATTGTCTCCCCCACCAGACTGTATGTTCCCTGAGAACAGTCGCTTTGCTCCCAAGGGCCTACAGTACCTTTGCTCTGCAGTGCCTGGGACACAGTAGGTACTCAATAAATACTTGAATAAGTGAGTGAACGAACAAACGAACAAGCCCCTGAACAGAAAGAGGGGGCTGGGAAAGTGCCAAAAACTCTGCAAAAACAATAAAAAACGACTCAGAGTTAGAAGATGCTAGAACAATGGTCTTAATGATCCCTTTCTAGAGTAACCCAAGAGCTGGGGAGAGGGAGGCAATGGAAGAGAAGGACAACAATATTTATTCATTCCACAAACATTAACTAAGCATTTATGATGTGCCAGGTGTTAGGAATAAACTTGAAAAGACATTGCTCCTCCCTTATGGAACTTAGTGGAAGAAACAGACTCCCAAAACTGTGAACAAGTAAATAAATTAAATTAGAAAAGTGAAAAATGCTATGAAAAATGAAAGCGGAGGTGAACACTGGGACCCTCCTTTGCTTGGGTGGGCCTGACTGAGCTGAGGCCCCAAGTCAGGAGAGAGGGTCAGGGAGAACATGCCCTGCAGAGAGAATGGTTTGGACTATACTCCACTCCCCCTTGCCAACTGTACCAGCCAAGAAAGGTTTAGGAGCCCAACCTTCTTGTGCTGTTGGAAGAGCATCTAACTGGGAGCCCAACTGTGCTGTACATTGGAGTCATCTAGGGAGCTATTAAAAACCCCAACCTCCAGGCCATACCCCATATCAGAATCAGAATGACTGGGGGTAGGAGCCAGGCATTAATATTTTTTAAAGATCCCCAGGAGATTCCATTGTGCAGCAACATTTGGAGATTATTGACATAAACATCTTTTTAATTGTGGTAAAATAAACATAACATAAAATTTACTTTTAACCATTTTCAAGTGTACGTTCAGTGGCATTAAGTTCATTGACATTGTTGTGCAACCACCACCACTATCCATCTCCAGAACTTTTTCATCATCCCAAACAGAAATTCTGTACCCATTAAACAATAACTCCCTATTCCCCTCACCCGCCTTGGCAACCATCATTCTACTTTCTGTCTCTATGAATTTGGCTATTCTAGGTATCTCATAAAAGTACAATTGTACAAAATTTGTCCTTTTGTGTCTGGCTTATTTCACTTAGCATAATGTTTTTAAGATTCATCCATGGTGTAGCATGTATTAGAATTTCATTCCTTTTTAAGGCTAAATAATATTCCATTGTATGTATAGACCACATTTTGTTTATCCATACACCCACTAATGGACATTTGGATTGTTTCCACTTTTTAGCTATTATGAATAATGCTGCTATGAATGTAGGTGTACAAATATCTGTTCAAGTCTCTGACTTCAGTTCTTTTGGGTATTTGCCCAGAAGTGGGATGGCTAGGTCATACGGTAATTCTACGTTTAATTTTTTGAGGGGCTGCACCATTTTACATTCCCACCAGCAATGCACGAGGCTTCCAATTTCTCCGCGTCCTAGTCACCACTTGTTACTTTCTTTTCTTTTTTTTTTTTGTGAAGAAGATCAGCCCTGAGATAACACTCTCTTTTTGCTGAGGAAGACCGGCTCTGAGCTAACATCTATTGCCAATCCTACTCCTTTTTTTTTCCCCCAAAGCCCCAGCAGATAGTTGTATGTCATAGTTGCACATTCTTCTAGTTGCTGTATGTGGGACACGGCCTCAGCACGGCCAGAGATGCAGTGCATCGGTGCGCGCCCGGGATCCGAACCCGGGCCACCAGTAGTGGAGAGCGCGCACTTAACCGCTAAGCCACAGGGCTGGCCCAACACTTGGTACTTTCTGTGTTTTGTTTGTTTGTTTTTATAATAACCATCCCAATGGATATGAAGTGGTATCTCATTGTGGTTTTGATTTGCACTTTAATGATTAATAATGTTGAGCATCTTTTCATGTGCTTATTGGACATTTGTATATCTTCTTTGGAGAAATGTCTATGCAAGTCCTTTGTCCATTTTTAAATTGGGTTGTTTGGTTTTTTTGATGGGTTGTAGGAGTTCTTTATATATTCTGGATGTTAATCCCTTATCAGATACATGATTTATATGATATAAACATTCTTAAATGGTACACTAATTTGAAAGGGGTGGTTGCATTACAGTAACTTTTTTTTTACAAAACAAAAATGAAACACTCATAAGGAAAAAGACTGGAAGGATATACATCAAAATGTAATCAATTATCTCTGGTTAATACAAAGAATGATTTTTTTTATTGTTTTTTCCTTTGTGCTTTCTATACTTTCAAGTTTTCTGCGTCAAACATGTATTATTATTATTATTTTGGTGAGGCAGATTGGCTCTGAGCTAATATCTGTTGCCAATCCTCCTCTTTTTGCTGAGGAAGATTAGCCCTGAGCTAATATCTATGCCCATCTTCCTCTATTTTTTATGTGGGACACCGCCACACCTGGCTTGATGAGTGGTGCATATGTCCGTACCTGGGATTCGAACCTGTGAATGCCAGGCCACTGAGCATGCTAACTTAACCACTGTGCCCCCAGGGCTGGCCCCAAATGTGTATTATTTTTACAATTAGGGAAATTATCATCAAAATTATTGGTATTAAAGGTAGAGTCCCAGCAAACTTTTAAAAAGGAGGCTGTTGTTTTCAATGTAGTTACAACATTTATCGGGGGTCTCCTATGCACCAAGTATTCTCCAAGTTTCTGGTCTAGTAGATAAGCACCAGGCAACACAGTACAGTGTGGATGGGCTCTAATGGGGAACTCAGGACGCACAAAGGAACCAGAGGGAGCTGCCTCACCCACTGGCCAAATCTGGGACAATTTGAGGATTAAAACAAATAATGATAGTAATGAATTATAATCCACTCTACAAAATAAGAATCCTTTGAGTCCATACTGATAATAAACAAACAAACAAGTATGGGATAAGGAAATGCTCTTCCTCACAATAGAACGCCAACGAAATAAATGGAAAAGTAATGATCAATTTAGAAAAATCATTTTACTACCATCATAGTAATGATTGATTCAGGCAAGAATCATAAATAGATGCTAGAATTAGTGGGTCCAAATTTGATGAGGAACAGGATTTCAGATCAAAGTATCTCCCTACAGATTGCTTACTAATTACAAAAGAAAAATAAAGGTAACTTTACAATAGAGAAACCTGGTGGACACCACTAAACCAAGTGATTGAAGTTAACATCACTAATAATGAGACAAATTGACATCATGTGCCTCTTGAGGCGATGTGCTAAGAAGGACTAATAACATCATATCTGTAGTATTTTTGCCAAAAATGCATAATCTAAGTCTAATTATAAGGAAACATCAGACAAATCTAAACTAAAACACATTCTACAAAATAAATGGCCTGTACTCTTCAAAAAATGTTAAATGTTATGAAAGATTACAAAGGCTGAGAAACTCTCCAGATTAAAAGAGATATGAAAATTAAATACACTGCATTGGCGCCAGCCCAGTGCCCCACAGTGGTTATGTTTGTCAGCTTCAGCAGCCTAGGGTTCGCGGGTTCAGATCCCAGGTGTGGACCAAGATACCACTCATCAAGCCGTGCTGTGGTGGCATCCCACATACAAAATAGAGGAAGATGGGCACAGATGTTAGCTCAGCGCCAATCTTCCTCAGCAAAAAAGAGGAAGATTGGCAACAAATGTTAGTTCAGGGCCAGTCTTCCTCATACACACACAAAAATAATAAAATATATAAATATGCTGCATGATCCCGAATTGGATCCTAGACCAGAAAACAAATTTATATGAACAACATTATTGGGACAATTGATGAAATCTGAATAGGATCTGTACGTTAAATATAGTATTGAATCAATGTTAAATTTTTTATTTTAATGATTTTCCCATTTCTGATTTTCTGGTTATCTAAGCCAATATCCTTCTTTTTAGGAAATACACACTTAAGTATTTATGGGTAAAGAGACATGATGTCTGCAAACTACTCTCAAATAGTTCAGGAAAAAGAATACATGTTTTATACATATGGAGAAAAAAATTAAAATGTGATAAAATGTTAATAATTGGTGTAATTGGTGAATTACAGGATTTAGGTATACAGGAATTCTTTATAGTATCCTTGGGATTTTTCTGTAAATTTGAAATCATTAAAAACAAAATTTAAAAATCACCCTTCAATCGTATCTCCAGCATGTACCACCACAGATGCGATCTTAGATAAACCGTAAAATCGATCAGAACTTCTAGAAAGTAGCTATTAATACTCTCAGGGGATCATTCTTAAAAGGTAGACTAATTGACTACCTAAAAGAAGAGCTTTGTGCAAATATAGAGGGGCAAGAGGAGCTGGGATACCCCCTTCCGGACCCCCAAGGTCCCCAGACCTCAAAATGAAAGCGCAGGAAGGGGGTTGAGGAAAGACGTCGTCGTATAGAGTACTCAGCCGAGGCCAGAGGAGCTTCAAGGCGTCAAATAGGGACTCTCCACACCTGAGCTGCCTCCAACTAAGTCAATCAGACCCGGGTATTTGAGGACGTGCCTCCGAGGCCTCAGCCTCAGTCTCTCCGACTCTCCCACCCCCTGCCGGGCTCTCCTCCCCCTAAAGGTGGACCTGAAACTTCGACACCTCGACTTCTGGGCCAGCCTCCATGGCCAGGTCCCGGGACTGCTGGACTGGGACATGGAGAAAGAGTCCTTTCTGGCCTTCACCACAGCGCACCTGCCCTTAGTGCAGCAGAACCGTGAGTCCCGGGGAAGGAGGGGGGCCGGAGGGGGGGGGCGTGCCGGCGCGGTGGGGGGTGGGGGAGCTCGCGGGAGCGCCCAGGCCAGTGGGCCCCCCAGCCTTCGACCTCCTCCTTTCCCTGGCTGAGCCTGGTTGGCGGCGTAGAGCTTCGGCGTCCTGCGGCCCCTTTGCTGAGTCCCGGAGCCCCCTCCCCCACCCCCTCCTCGCCGAGTGGCAATTGGGCCGCCGGCTGGACTGCAAGCTCACAGAGGGCAGCGGTCCTGCCCAAACCCAGCGGCCTTCTTCTTGACCCAACCCGCCCAGCTCCGACCCAGAACTTTCTAGGCCTCTTCTCGGCTTTTCCTCCATGGTGCCTGGCGCTGTTTGGCACACTACATATTTTACTCATTTTTTAAAAATTTAGTTATCAATTTTGTTCGAGGCTCTATCCCCACCTGTTAATACATTGCCTGACACCTAGAGGTTCTCAATATTTGCTGACTGGATGGTTGACTTGTGGTCTTTAAAATTTTTTCTTTGGCCCTCAAGTGCAGAGAGCTGAGGTAATCACCTACATTCATGGTACTTCATTGCCATCTGTTCCGCAGGGTACTTGGATTAACTCATTTTTCCCCTTCCTCCTCCACCCTCACTTCCATCACCTCCCACACGCCCATGTATTTACCCTAATCCATGCAATGTCTTTAGCTGTGTGTATCTTTGAAAACTATTTAGCATTATTTTGTATTCAGAGGTGACCTTAATTTACATAATGCTCAGCTTTTTTCCCCTACTCACATTGTTTTTGAGAGCTATTCTGGTTGCTAAAGGCAGATCTGGTTCATCATTTCTGACTGATGTTTAGTATTCTATCATCTGCATATACTTCCTTTTGCCTTTTAATTCTCCTTACTAATGGAGACCTAGATTGCCTCCTGCTCTTTGCCACCATAAGTAATGCTGATGCACGTTCCTATATCTTCACTGATTCAAGAAATATTTATTGAGCACCTCCAATTTGCCAGGCACTGTTCTAGACACTCGTGAAGCATAATGAACAAAACAGAAAAGGCTGCGTGGAGCTTGCATTCTACTGGGGGCAGACAGACAACTCACATAAAAAATATGTTATAAGGTGATAACTGAGATAGGAGAAAGAGGAGACAGTAAGAGGTTTCTGGAATGGGTTGGGGGAGGAGGTGGTGGCAGCTATAGTTTTAAGTAGGGTCATCAGGTTGCACTTCACTGGGAACATATATTTGAGCAGAGGGTTGAAGGAGGTGAGATAGTGAGCCAAGAGGATATTTAGGGGAAATGTTTCCCAGGCAGAAGAAATAGCCAGTGCAAAAGCCCTAAGGAAGGAATATGCCTGGAGTGTTTGAGGAACAGTAAAGAGGCCAGTGAGGCTGGATTAAAGTAAATAAAGAGATTAGAGGGTGTGGAGCAGAGATCAGGAAGATCCACTTTAAGGATGTTGGGCTTGACTTTAAGTAAGAAGCAGCATGGTTAAAAGAGTTGGAGCAGAGGAGTGACATAATCTTCAGCGTCATGAGTATGCAGCCTGCTGTACAGTTGCATAGGGTGCCTATACTTGGTTTAATGCTCTACCATCACTGTCTTGAGACTTTTAATAACTTTTGAACAAAGAGCTCCACATTTTCATTTTGCACTGGGCCCTGAAATTTATGGAACCAATCCTGCATGATCTATATTCTGAAAAGATCACTGTGGCTGCTGTAAATGTAGAGAGACTAGGAGCCTAGAAGCTGAGAGACTAGTTAGGAGGCTGCTTACAATCCAGACAAGAGATGATGGTCCAGTGGACCTCTAGGGTGGTAGCAGAGGATGTAGTGAGAAGGTAGAACTAGCTGGATTTGCTGATGGGTTTGATGTGTGGTGTAAGAAAGAGAAATTAGAGGATGACTTCTCTGAGTTTTTGATCAAGTGGAAGGATGGAGTTGCCTTGTACTGAAATGGGGGAAGCTTCTAGTAGGACAAGTTTAGGGATGAAGATCAGGAATTCTGTTCTGGACATGCTGAGTTTGAGATAGTTTTTAGATATCCAAGTAGACATGTTGAGTAAACAAGTGGATATATAAGTCTGGAGTTCTGGAGTGAGGTGTGGATTGTAGATATAAATTTTGACAGTCTTTGGTATATAGATGGCATTTTAACGAGTGAGAATAGAGAAGACAGTGAAGGACTAAGGATGAGCCCTGGGGGCAGTCCATTGTAAAGAGATTAGAGCGAAGATAGATAAATGGCAAAAACTGAGGAAATGACCATTGAGCATGAAAACTAAGAGAGTGTGTTCTCCTGGAAACCAAATCAAGAAAGGGTTTCAAGGAAGGCGTGGTCAGATGAGAGGAATGCTGCTGAGAAAACCAGTAAGAGGTAGACTGACAATTGGATTCAGCAAAGCAGATGATAGTGGTTTTGGTGGAGTGGTGGAGGCAAAAGCCTGATTGGCAAGGGTTTAAGAGTAGAAGGAGGGGAAGTGGAGACAAAGTATAGACAATTCTTCCAAGAAGTTCTGCCTCAAAGGAAAGCAAAAATATGGAGTAGTGGCCTGGCACAGAAAGTGAGGCAAAAGAAGTTGGTGTTTTTAATAAGATGAGAGAATTAATGAATGCTAATGAGAGTGAACCAATAGAGACAAAATTAATAACACAGGAAAGAGAGGAGAGTATTATTGGAACATTGTCCTTGAGAAGGCAACTGTACCAGAGAGGGAGGGAGGGAGACAGACAGAGGCACTATCCTTTGATCCCACTGAGACCGTCAATCTGTTGATCCTGTCACCCTTTCACTGCTCTCAATCACTGGATGTCCTCTCTTCTTTAACTAACTTGCAATCCCATGGTCAGATATGCTCATGCACTTGCATTCACCATCAATTCCTTTGACCCTCTATAGCTTTGGAGCACTTGCTTGGCCAAACCACAACCCTGATTAAATCCAGCTCTACCAAGCAAGTGCTCCAAAGCCGTAGATCAATGGACTGGTGATATTGGTGGTATCAAAGGATAGTTGGTGTTGAGAGGGAGTTAGCTGGAAAGATGGGAGGTGATGCATTTTTATGTGGTGCAAAAATGAGAGAGGTTGGAGAGCACAAAATGGAGAGTTTGCATACTGGTTTCGGTTATGACAGTGAAAAAGACTGTCTAAAGTAGGATGGAAGATAAAATCTTTGGAGAAGAGTTCAAGAAACTGAGAACCCAGGTTATGAGGAGAATCATCTATGTATCTATTGAACTAGCCAAGATTTAAGGCAGGAGTAGTGTTAGTGACAGGAGCCAGGAGCTAAACTCCTCTAAATGAGGGGGAGTGACCGAGAGTTTGGGAGATGACAGTAACAATGAAGATTAGGATATAAGTCCCTATATTAACTTGAATATACACACTCAGGAGTAGACAGTAAGGTATAGTAAATTGTAGTCCTGCCTGATTATTCTTCATGATGGCAGCACCAGTTGCTATGCAGATCAGCAATGGGATAAAGGATTCTATTTCCCTGCTTCTTTGCCAGCACTTGGTATTATCTGTTTTTGTAATTCTTGTCAGTTTTATAAATCTTGTCAGATGTAAAGTGTTACCTCATTATTTTATTTTTTGTAGGGGAGGAAGACTACCCTCTACCCACTCTGGGTCCTTTCTGGCAGGGGTATGAATTAAATTGACATGAGACAGAATAACAGAGAAAATGAAACAAAGCTTTATAACATGTATATATGGGAGAGACCCAGAAACATTGGGTAACTCGACAAAATGGCAGAGGTTCTTGTCTTAAATACTATCTTCAGCTAAAGACGAAAGAGGATGTTGAGGGTGGGGAGAGTCAGTCATGGAAGTTTATCAGAAAAGCACAGTAAACAAGAGTAAGGTTATTATGCAGATCTAAAGCCTCGCCTTCCACATTGATAAGTTTCTAGAGATGAGGTCATCCCACCTTCTTCCAGGTACAGAGAGGGAGATACCTTTACAAATGGAGATTTCCCTTACAAATGTAAATGTTTGGTAAACAGAACTTTGATAAGAATGGGTTTAGCAAGGACCCTTCCAGTCATCCATACCCAGAGTTATCTATGGTGATGGCCTATCCTGGGGACAGGCTTTCTGTCTTAAATCCTTTTAGGCAGTTAGTAGAGGGGGAGGTCAAAGTTTCTTTCTGAGTCTTCTGAGCGTTTATTGTCTTCAGCTTGAAATAATCCGCATACCAGAGTGGCGCATCTTGGGGCGACCTGCCCTGGACCCCCTCATGTTCTTATTACTAGTAAGGCTGAGCATCTTGTCAGTCAGGTGTCCCTTCCTTGTGAATACTGATTCATATCTTTTGCCCATTTATAGGTTTGTGTTAGCCTTTTACTTATTGATTTGTAGGAGCTATCTATCTATTAGAAATGAGAACTTTATGAGTTAAAATTTTTTTCTGGCTTATTTTATTGTCTTGATTTTTTTTTTCCTGTGATTTTTACTATGCAGAAATTATTAAATTTTTTGTGCAGTAAAATATCTGCATAAAATGTATAGGTTAACCTGAAGGTAATTGGCATCTTTATAATATATATGTCTTTGTTTATTTAGATCTTTCTTTATGTCCTTAAGTAGTGATTACATCTTTTTTCCCTAAAGGTCTAGTCTGTTCTTTGGTGGGTTAACTCCTAGGTACTTTATAATTTTGGTTGGTATTGTGAACAGTACCGTTTTTAAAAAAAAAGTATTTTCCAGTTTCTTAATGCTGGCATAGAGGAACAGTGTTGATTAGTGTGTTGCTCTTATACCCAGCAAACTTGCTGGACTCTTACTGGTTTTAATAATTTTGTATATAGATTTTTTATGGTTTTTCTGTGTTAATCATTTTTCTCTGTAAATAATGAGTTTTGCTTTTTTCTTTCCAACTTTATGTCTTGTGTTCCTTTTTTCTTTTTCGAATACTGTTTTTTTTTTTTTTAAGATGATGCTCTCTCCACTCTTTTTTTTTTTTTTTTTACTCCAAAGCCCCAGTAGATAGTTGTATGTCATAGATGCACATCCCTCTAGTTGCTGTACGTGGGACGCGGCCTCAGCATGGCCGGAGAAGCAGTGCGTCGGTGCTCACCCGGGATCCGAACCCCGGCCACCAGCAGCGGAGCGCGAGCACTTAACCACCAAGCCACGGGGCCGGCCCTCGAATACTGTGTTGAACATTAGTGATGTAATGGACATCCTTTCTAATTACTGAGCTCTCCAATAAGTATATCATCATTTTCCAGACAAAATCCTAGATTCTTCTGTAATATGATGACACTCATGGGAACAATGAGGGGGACAGAAATAGTTCCCCTTAACCCCAAGGAGCCAGCATAGTACCAAGCAGATAACTCTTATACCTGATTTACTCTTAGCCCACCACGTATTCATTTGTCCAGTTAAGTTGATCTCCTCCCGTGTGCCAGGCAGTAAATAAGACAGACCTGCAAATGGACTTGAAGCAAGTAATTACAAAATGTGTGCTATGGGAGTGTTTAGACAGGTGGTCAGAGAAGGCCTGCTTTAGAAAGATGTTTAAACAGAGACCTGATGGGTGAGTAGCAATTAACTAGGCCAGCAGGAAGAGGGAAGAGTGTTTCTGGCAAAGGAAACAGCTTGTGAGAAGGCCTAGGATCTAGAGTGTGGTCTGTTGGAGATGGGTGGAGAGCCTGGGAGGAATGACTCAACACTGATGAGGAGCCAGGGCCTTGAAGACTGTCTCAAGGAATTTAGATTTGGCCCAAGGGCAATGGAAAGCCATCAAAGTTTTACACAGACTGTGACAAGATTGGATTAACATTTTAGGAAGATCACTCAAACTGCTATATGATAAAGAAAAGGGGATAAATAGACCATTTAGGTTATGGCTTGGACTAGGATAATAGGACTTGGTGACTGATTGGGTGTGGCTGGACGGGAAAGAGAAGAGTCAAGAAAGATTTCCAGGTTTCTGGCCTGAACAACTGGTTAGATGGTGGTGCCTCTTGCTGAGACAAGGAATCCAGGAGGAAGAGCAGGAAGATGGAGTTTAGTTTTAGAAATGTCGTTCATGGGCCAGCCCCGTGGCTTAGCGGTTAAGTGCACGTGCTCTGCTGCTGGCGGCCCGGGTTCGGATCCCAGGCGTGCACCTACGCACCGCTTCTGCGGCCACACTGAGGCCGTGTCCCACGTACAGCAACTAGAAGGATGTGTAGCTATGACATACAACTATCTACTGGGGCTTTGGGGGGAAAAGAAAGAAAGAAATAAAATTATAAAAAAAAAAAAAAAAATGTCGTTCAGAGTTCCTGTGGGTTATTCCAAGTAAACACACACAGTAAACACATCTCGTAGGCAGTTATCCTTAAGGGCTAGCAAAGAAGTCTGGGCAAGAGGTAAAGATTGGGAAGCCCTATGTTTATAGATGGGACTGAAGCCACAGGCATTCATGAGATCATTCAGGGACAGTATATGTGGAACAAGAAGAGAAGAATGCAGAGGAGAATGAAAAGGCCGGAGAGCTAAGGAGAAAATCAGTACAATATGGTGTCATAACTCCCCAGGCAGGGCCCACAGCCATCTCCCACAGAAGCTTCTAGGCCCAGGATCCTGAGGCCACATTGGAAATCCTAGGATGTTTTGACCCTCTTCTTTCTTTTTGCCAGTTGCCAGATATAGACTCCAAATAATTGAGCCACTAAAACTACCTCTGGAAAAAAAACCCAACCCTGATAAAGATGGTAAGTAGAAGGGCATGAGTTCTCTTATATGGCCCTGTGGCCTGGGCTGGACACCCAAAGCCAGTGAGCTATGGCACACAATCTCCTTTTTGTATGCACAGGTCCAAGTATTGAGCCCAACCTGTGGATGTGGGTAAACCCCAACATCGTGTTTCCCCCTGGAAAGCTGGAGGTCCCAGAACCTAGTAAGGGGGAAGATCTGACAAGCACACTCCCCTCCCCTCTGTCGCCCTCAAAAGAAGAAGACTTTACCAACTGCTCAGAGGCCACAGTGGCGGAGTCACTGCCACCTTCCTCCAGCGAGCAGTCGCCCCCTCGGAAACGGTTTGCTTCTTCCCCCAGCAACTGGGAGGTAGGGATTTCTGGGGTTGTGGGCCAGACTTGGGCTGCAGGCAGGGTGGGCACAGGGATGATACATCAGAGAGTTCTGTTTTCTTAGGAATAACAAAGGGTTAATGGGTTCAGAAATTCACTGTGACCTTGGGTTGGGGAGAAGCCCAGATGGTGGCCCTAGACCACTACCCCTTCCTGCCAGTTGCACCCCTGGAGTAGAGGCCGTGGAGTCAGGACCAGTTCCTACTCTGTGCTCCTCTAGCTCACAGAAGAGGAGGAGGCTGAGAACCAGGATGACAGCTCCTCTGTGGCTCTCCCGTCCCCTCACAAAAGGGCCCCCCTCCAGAGTCGGAGGCTTCGGCAAGCCAACAGCCAGGAGGGGAGGCTCTGGTCCCGGCCCCCTCTCAATTACTTCCACCTAATTGCACTGGCATTAAGAAACAGTTCCCCCTGTGGCCTCAACGTGCAACAGATCTACAGTTTCACGCGGTATGTGCCCAGGGGGCCCTATGGGGGGGGGAAGGGTGGGGGTCAGGGCCCTTGGTCTGACACCTTCCAGTCTGCCCCAGGCCCTGGGCTGCTGCCTCTGTTCCCCAATCTGGGTCTGAGAGGATAAGTGTATTCCCAGTTCTCCTTTCTCAGGCACTGGTTCTGGGTTGTCACCGAATGTGTGTCCACACATCACAAGTACAGGAAGATATCTACCCTCACCCCCTCTCACATCTAAACAACCCAACTGTTTTATATCTTAGTTCTTTAAGACACAAATCCACCTGGGTCATAAATTCTTCCCCCTTCACTCTGAAGATTATCCAGTATAGAATCTGGTTTCCCCAATAGTTTCTCACATGCTTTCCCTTTGGATTGTACCATGTGGCACAACTCCCTGTGCCCCCGGGGGCCAGGGGAGCCCAGTTGAGAAGGGATTTACATTTAGCTTTGATAGTCATATACATATGAGTTTGAGAGAGTTTCTCAGTCCTTCCCTATATCAGAAGAGTCTCAGAATATAAATCCTCAAGTGGTGTCCCTCCTTGACCAGGATTCCTCTTACAGGAGTTGGTTGTCCTGATTTCTCCTCTGTTCCTATTGCAAGTCAAAGTCCTGAGCCCTCAGAGGGAGGGAGGAAAATGAGCCTGGGAATGGGGGCAGTAAACTGGGTTTGAAAGACGAGGGTTTGTACAAGCAATGCACCAGCTGGAGGTTTTGCCATGTGCTCAATCAGCAAAGAGCAGTTCTAGGCCAGCTTGCCATTCTCCACCTTGAGAGAACGGCTGAGGCTCCTGGTCCCTGGGGGAGAACATTCTCAATGGTAGGGCATCTCTGAAAGAAATCATGCCTTTCCTTACCATTCCTCCCTGTCCACAGACAACATTTCCCCTTTTTTCGGACGGCTCCAGAAGGCTGGAAGAATACTGTCCGTCACAATCTCTGTTTCCGAGACAGCTTTGAGAAAGTGCCAGTCAGCATGCAGGGTGGGGCCTGCACACGGCCTCGATCCTGCCTCTGGAAGTTGACTGCAGAGGGACACCGACGCTTTGCAGAGGAGGCCCGTGCCTTGGCCTCCACTCGGCTGGAAAGTATCCAGCGGTGCATGAGCCAGCCAGGTGTGAGGCCCTGTCACGTGTGGGGCTGAGGAGAGGAGAACTGAAGATCCTGAGTGTGCAAGGAAGGGGGGACACCATGGGGGACACCTTCTGTAGGAAGGGGAGAGGATAGCAGTAATCTGAGACCTGGGGGTGGTGCCTGTCTGACGTGGGACCCCACACACATGAGCATGGGACTTGAGTACAGGGAGTTGATGGACAAACAACTAAGGTGCAATTGGCCCTACTCACAGCCCAGCAGCCTAGGGAAATTGTGACCACATGATGTGAGAAGCATGGTATGAGAGGTTATGTGCAAAGAGGGCTTTTTCTTTCCTGGAGACCAGGTGGCATTTGGGCCTTGAGAGAGGCGGGGAAGTAGATCATCTGCTGGGAGAGAGCTTTCCAGGCTTAGGGAACAGCAGCTGCAAAGGGCAGATAGATTCCTTTGACTCTCTTGTTTTCTTCCAGATGTGATGCCCTTCCTCTTTGACCTTTAAGTCCAAGAAGTCAGAGTCAGCCCATGCCTTATTAAAGTTACCTGCAGCAGCCTGGTGTGCGTGTGGTCTCTGAGGATGGGAGTAGGGGTGGAGGTGGTCAGCTCTGAGGTTGGAAATGGGATGGCCTCAGAGCTGATGGATGCTGTGGAGGCAATGGGGCAGTTGCCTGGTGTGCAGCAAAGGGGGGCCATAGTCTTCTTCATGCAGAGGAAGAAAATACCCAACCCTCTTCAGGATCCTGGAGCAATTCCCACTTTTCTGGGTTATGAGGATAGTCTTGAGAGATGCTAGCTTGTGGCAGCCAGCCCTGCAAAAGGCCCAGAGAAGCACCACCCACTCACAGGAGTAGATGTAATCATCTGGCGACAGTGAAGAGAAGAAGCCTAGGGAAACACATCATTTATGGGACAGTTGAAGGAAAGACAGACCCTCCTAGGGGACCACGAAGGAGCAGTGAGACAGGTGAGAGGAAAGAATTTTTTTTTTTTTTTTTAAATGTAAGCTTCATGAGTGTAGGGATCTTTTTTTTTTTTTTGCTGGGAAAGATTCACCCTGAGCTAACATCTGTTGCCAATCTTCCTCTTTTTTTTAAACTCCCCAAAACCCCAGTACATATTGTATATTCTAGTTGTAAGTCTTTCTAGTTCTTCTATGTGAGCTGCTGCCACAGCATAGCTACTGACAGACGAGTGGTGTGGTTCTGTGCCGGGGAGCCAAAGTCGGGCCACCAAAGCGGAGTGCACCAAACTTTAGCCACTAGGCCATCAGGGCTGGCTCAGGAAAGAATTTCTTGAAAGAGGGAGTCATTGGACTCAAGTCTCATTTCTCCCATTTAACCATGGGGGGTGAGGGGTGGGAACTCAGAGCCGAAATGCATGGCCCTTCCCTGTGCTGTTTGTCTCCAGCATACCCTCAGTAGAAGCCAGAGAACATGTAGATTGAGAGTCCTTAGAGGCTGCAGATCCCAGGTGGGCTGCTGTGGCTTTCCTGGTTGCAGGAGACTGTGTCCAGGGCAGGGCCAGCTGCCAGCCTCAGGTCTGAGGGAGAGAGGGAGTAAGCCTGGGGGATAAGGAAGGAATGAGGTTCAAAGCTGTGTCAGGATGCCACAGACATTCAGACGGTGCTTGAAGATAATACTGGATTTCCCACAGGGCTGAGATGACCATTCTCATTCCCTCTTCTGTTCTTCCCTCACCCTGCAACAGGCCTGCACAAAAACATGGCTCCATCCTCAGACATCCCCCCAGGGGAGTGGGTGTCACTCCTCTCCAGAGGTGGCAGTGACTGCTCCTTGTCTTGAGAATGGCTCCCCTTGTCCAGGAGGCTTCCAGGTCTCTGCAGTTGGTCAGAGTTGAGGTAGTCTCGCTTCATCTATCCTCCCTGTCCTCCTTGCTGGCTATCAGCTCTGATGTAGCCACTTGCCACTGCTCCTGCATCCTCATTCCAGAAGAATCTACCTCAGTCAGGCACTTTCTCTTTAAGCTTGAGTGTCCTGATCGGGAAAATGAGTTAATGATGCCTCTCTCTTAGCTCGAGAGTAGAAAACAAGTCGAATGGAGTAGAGTGCCTCCTACTGAACCTGGTTCGTAGTGGAAGCTAAGTAAATGGTAGCTATTTTATTGTTTATTTTGACATCTAGTTAGGAGTGTCCCTGTTCCAGGAGGATGGTGGACTAGTAATGGCCTGGATCTACTTTTAGCATTTGACGTAGTGGTAGCCTGGACTTTACTGTTACTAGCAACACTTTTGTTTTCCATCTTTGACTCCCAGCTCTGTTCCCTCTCAGCAGGTAACTTGTCTTCCTTTACTGGTATGTTCAGCACATGTTTTCTTAACATTTCTAAACTTAAGTTTCTTTTGTATGCAAAATGGGGATAATAAAAGTACACACAGGGGCTGGCCCCGTGGCGTAGTGGTTAAGTGTGCACGCTCTGCTGCTGGCGGCCGGGGTTTGGATCCCGGGCGCACACCGATGCACTGCTTGTCAGGCCATGCTGTGGTGGCATCCCGTGTAAAGTGGAGGAAGATGGGCACGGATGTTAGCCCAGGGCCAGTCTTCCTCAGCAAAAAGAGGAGGATTGGCATGGGTGTTAGCTCAGGGCCGATCTTCCTCACACACACACAAAAAAGTACACACAGATTTGATTTGAGAACTAAATAGGACAATGGAAAATGTGTAGTCCTTTGTTGGGCATATTAACATGGACTGCTTACAACTGGCCCAGACATCACTCTACATGCATTTGCAGATTTCCTCCATACAGCCACTTTAAGGAGTAGGTAGTATGGTTCTCCTCATGTTGTTGAATGCGATGGGCATTATCTTTGCTCTTTCATTTCCTGTCCACTTATTCACCCCTTAATCCCTTGCAGACTGTCTCACTGTGAAATCCGACTGCCTCCTCCCTGGTCTCTGAAATGTGGTATTCCTGAAAAGCACGACCCTTGCTCTACCAGACCAAAATCTCTACCTTTGAAGAAAGGCCCCAGTTCATTTGCTTGATTTGCACATTTCGGTCACAGACATGAAATCCTACCCTGGTCGCCTTTCCGTCACCACCACCGCCTCTGCTCTACCTGCTCCAGTTTGTGCATTCATTCCCAAACTGACACCAGAAACAGTAGTGCTAAACTGGGGGCTCTCACTGCCCCTAGGGGGCACTATGGTTGCCACAAGGATTTGAGGGTGATACGGGCATGGGTAGTCAGGCCCAGGAGTGTCAGATGTCCTCAGTGCAGGAGGCAGTCTCACCTTCAGGAGTTGACCATCAGGCCATTTATAATGAGCTGAGCCAAGAACCTATTTATTTTTTGTTTTTATTTTTTTGTGAGGAAGATCACCCCTGTGCTAACATCTGCCAATCCCCCTCTTTTTTTTGCTGAGGAAGACTGGCCCTGGGCTAACATCTGTGCCCACATTCCTCCACTTTATATGGGACGCCGCCACAGCATGGCTTGCCAAGAGATGCGTCGGTGCGTGCCCGGGATCCGAACCGGCGAACCCCAGGCTGCCGCAGCGGAGCACGTGCACTTAACCGCTTGCGGCACAGGGTTGGCCCCTCACATGGTTTTATACCTAAGCAGAAAGTATTTCTTCCATCATTTTAATATACACTGAATTTTCCAGGAATGCAACTATGATGGAAAATGAAAGAAGACTGTACTTTTTTTGGTTTGGAAGTTTACCAAGGCTTGTTTGCCATTTCGGAAAGTCACTTCACTGACAGCAAAGCTGCTCTGGTATTTAAGTCACCAATACCACATGCCTGTGTTGGGCTGTGTGTATATCTGTTGTACTCACAGGGATTGTACATTTATAAACATATTTAGCTATTTCAAGGTAGCCCATATAAAGAAAAAGTAGTAGTCATTTGAATATAGTCTCTTCAATAAACCATTATAAGTATGTGCAAATTTCTATCATGTTTTCAAGTATAGTTTATCCATTGAAATACATTTTATTGTAAACTTCTCTTTATTTTTCTGTTATATTACAGTTAGAGTGTTATAAATCTTTTAAAAATTGTATGGGTGGGTAGGTTATTTTATCAGTTAAGATTCATTTCAGAGTGGTAAAGACGGTCTTACAAAACGTTTGCTCTATTCCTAGGATGTTAAGGCTGATGGGGTAGAGAACCACCAAACCAAGCAATGTATAAAATATAGTCCCTGTCCCAGAGGTGCTCACCCACAGTGACATTGGCAACCAGTGAGAAGAATATAATGGAATGTCATTTTCATGTCCAAACCCCCAGAGCCTAGCATGGGGCCTGTTAGGTAGGAAGCACTGTAAGTAAGCACTGTTTGCTATGAATTGTCACTAGTAACTTCTCTAACTGGCAGATTCCATGTTCTCTGGAAGAACAGAGAAGAGAGCAATTAGCCCTGTCTGGAGGAGCTGGGGAAGACTTATCCCAGGAGACAATAGAACTGGGTCTTTCTTCCAGGCCTGGAAAACAACGGCTAGTACTTCTCCAGAAGTTCTCAAAGGCAGCCCTGCTCTGTAGGAGAGCTGCTGATGCTCCCAGGGGGCAGAGGTGGAGGCTGGGGAGGTGGGGAGGAGCAGGGATGGGATGGGAAGAAAAAGTAACTAGTGCCAAGGAAAAGACAGACAGACACATGCAAATGCCCAGGGGGAAGCAAGTTGAGAATTGCCTTTCCCTAATCCACCTGGAGGTGCTCTGTGCTGATTTTCTCCTGGACTGTCTGGATGCTAGTTTTTATGTGTTACCCACTGGAGGAGTGGGGGGAGGGACCAAGTCATTGGTGTCATTCACTCTGGGCCCACCCAGCACTCTCTGCTGCCAGAGCCCCCTCTCCCACCACCTGGTCCATCCAGCTCCCGGGAGGAAGGAGAGGGTTCTGAATCCTAAGCTCTGGTTTCATCTAATTTGGCCTCAACTTGTCTACCTCATCTGTGCTTTATGCACATCCTTATCCCTGTCCACATTCTTGTTGATGTCTGGTTTAAGTTGCTAGTGAATCCCAAAAGGCAACAGGTCAGAAGGAAAAAATAAAACAACAGAGCCTTTGTGGAAAAAGTAACCCTGAGAAAAATCTGCCTTTGCCCATTTTGCAGTCTAATAGAATATTAGACTCCTACCCTCAACTCCTCTTTTTTCTCATTCAACAATTGTTTTGAGTTTTCTTTTTTTTTTTTTTTAAGATTTTATTTATTTTATTTTTCCCAAAGCCCCAGTGGATAGTTGTGTGTCGTAGCTGCACATCCTTCTAGTTGTTGTATGTGGGACTCGGCCTCAGGATGAACGGAGAAGTGGTGCCTCGATGCGCACCCGGGATCCGAACCCGGGCCACCAGCATCGCAGCGCGCGCACTTAACCACCAAGCCACAGGGCCGGCCCTGTTTTGAGTTTTCAATATGCCAGGCCCTGTGCCAGTGCTAGGGATACAGTGAAACCCAAAATGGTTCCTCCCTCAGAATTTTCAGTCTAGATGGAATGACAGATCCTAAACAGACACACTACTAATGTACAAGGATAATAAATATTAATAAGGTAAGTTTAGGTTATTGTGAGAGAAAATAATATGGGTACTTAGATTGGAGAGAGGGTCAGAGAAGGCCTTTTTAAGAAAGACATTTAAAAAAAAAATTTTTTTTTTTTGGTGAGGAAGATTGGCCCTGAGCTAACATTTGTTGCCATTCTTCTTTTTGCTTGAGAAAGATGGTCCCTGAGCTAACATCTGTGCCAATCTTCCTCTACTTTGTATATGGGATGCTGCCACAGCATGGCTTGATGAGCAGTATGTAGGTCTGTGCCCGGGATCTAAACTTGCAAACCCTGGGCTGCCGAAGCGGAGTACACGAATTTAACCACTATGCCACCGGGCTGGCCCTAAGAAAGACATGTTAACTGAGACCTGTATAATGAATATTCAGGCTGAAGAATGGGAAGGAAAAGTGTTCTAGTAGAGGGAACAGAATGGACAAAGCCCGGGAGGTAGGGAACCTCCTCAGTTTGGCCTATTGAGAGAATGGGGATAAGGCCATGGAGGACAGAATGCAGTAAGCAAGGGGAGAGCGATCCAAGGGGGGCTTGGGGAGGGAGGCAGGGACTAGACCACGCAGACCTTTCTAGGCTATGATAAGGGATGTGGATTTTTTTCAAGTACAGTGGAAAGTAATTGAAATAACTGACATAACCTGATTTTATTTTTTAAATCATGCTTAGCCACTCATTAAAAGTGGCTTGTAGTGGGGCAGACGTGGAAGCAGGCAGGCCTCTTAGGAGGTAACTGCAGTTGTCCAGATTGACTGGGATAGTGGCAGTGGCAGAAGAAATGGAGAGAAGCAGACCAATGTGATGATGTGTCTTGGAGGCAGAATCAACAAGTGAATAGGATTGACCGGATGAAGGAGGAGAAAAGAATGACTGTGAGGTTTTTGGTTTGAGCAATTGGGTGAATGATGAGGAAAGGAAGCCTGTAGGAGCAGCAGGTTTGAATGCTTCTGTGTTTAGACTCTATGAGACGGGCTGGCCCTGTGGCTTAGCGGTTAAGTGCGCGCGCTCCGCTGCTGTTGGCCCGGGTTCAGATCCTGGGCTCGCACCGACGCACCGCTTCCCCGGCCATGCTAAGGCCGCGTCCCACATACAGCAACTAGAAGGATGTACAGCTATGATATACAACTATCTGCTGGGGCTTTGGGGGAAAAATAAATAAAGAAAATTATTAAAAAAAAAAAAAAGAATCTATGAGACATCAGGATGGTTCTGTCAAGTAGATAATTGTTATGACCAGAGTTGAGAAGATAAGTCTGAGCTAAAGATGTAAATACATTTGAGAGTCCTTGGAATATAGATAGTATTTAAATCGTGATGACACAGAAAGATATCCACATTTTTGGGGGTAAAAAAAACCAGTAGCAGAATAGTATGTTCAATATGATTCCAAATGTGACAGAAATTATTGTTCATATATATAAATATGTTGTCTAAGCATAGAAAATGTCTTAAAGAATATAGGTATCAAATAGCAATAGTCATCTTTGAGGATGGAGGGTAACAAGATATGGAGGACACTTACTTTTTATTTATAGCCTCTACATTTTTTTTCAACAAGTTACCTTTTACAATTTTTTTTTCATTTTTTTATTGTGAAATTTTTGTTGTACATTATTGTTTATCAGTCACCATATAAGTGCATCCCTCCACCCCTTGTGCCCACCCCCCACACCCCTAGCCCCTGGTAACCACCAAACACAGTTCTATCTGTCCGTGTGTTGGTTTATCTTCCACTTATGAGTGAAATCATGCACTGTTTGTCTTTCTCTTTCTGGCTTATTTCACTTAACATAATACCCTCCAGGTCCATCCATGTTGTTGCAAATTGGACGATTTTGTCTTTTTTTATGGCTGAGTAGTATTCCGTGATATATATATATACCACATCTTCTTTATCCAGTCATCAGTTGAGGGACACTTGGGTTGCTTCCATGTCTTGGCTATGGTGAATAATGCTGCGATGAACATAGGGGTGCATAAGCCTCTTTGGATAGTACAATTTTTAAATGAATAAAACTACCCATTAGCTTGTTTTGTAATTTGATACTATTAATTAGCAGGCTGTTAGCTGTATGCTTCCTAGGCTCCTTCCCTGCACAAATTCCCACCCCAAGGGCATCTTAACGCCAGGGTGCCTGCAGTTTCGATGGCTTTAATTTAATTTGACAAAATGCAGAGAAGACCACTTTATGCTAGTTCTAGGGAGTCAGGCATGAATAAGACACAGTCCCTGCACTTGAGGAATTTTTCATCTACTGGGTTTTTAATTGACTACTAAACAAAGATGACGACAGAATGAGCAAAGGACCTTGGAATTAAGAAATTAATTCTGCAAGGACAACTCTGGAAGGCTTCACAAAAGGGGTGACATTTCATTTATTCAATAATGAATTGAGGGCCGGCCCCGTGGCTTAGCGGTTAAGTGCACGCGCTCCGCTACTGGCAGCCCGGGTTCGGATCCCTGGCGCACACCTACGCACCTCTTCTCCGGCCATGCTGAGGCTGCGTCCCACATACAGCAACTAGAAGGATGTGCAACTATGACATACAACTATCTACTGGGGCATCGGGGAAAAAAAAGGAGGAGGATTGGCAATAGATGTTAGCTCAGGGCCGGTCTTCCTCAGCAAAAAGAGGAGGATTGGCACAGATGTTAGCTCAGGGCTGATCTTCCTCACAAAAAACAAAACAAAAAAAAGAAATATTCCTGGGATCCAGTAGGTAGAACGAAGCCAAGAGGACCTAAGACTTAGACCAGTGATTCTCAAACTTAATTAAGCATCAGAATCATCTGAAGGGCTCATTAAACCACAGATTGCTGGACCCCATACCAGAGTTTCTGATTCAGTGGGTCTGGAGTGGGGCGCAAGAATTTGCATTTCTAACAAGCTCCCAGATGCTGATTCTGCTGACCTGGAGGCCACACTTTGAAAACCACTGGCCTAGAACAAAGCCGCTGGCAACTGACAGATGCTGAATAATTTTCTGAGAGAATGGATATGCGTAGTCATCTTCAGGAATGGAGGTCTCCCTGCAGTTAAAGACCAGATGAAAGGTAAGGCCACATGGGAGGGTGGAAGATGGTGGTCGGAGTAGAACATCAGAGTTTGGATTCAGAGAAGGAACAATTTTGGGTGGACAAGGTCCAGGATTGACCCTGCCAGGGTAATAATGGGAAGTCAAAGAATTGTGTTGCAAGGGTCATCAAAATGGATCACATCTGGCAGAGGCTTGTGTCTAAAGAGAAGCTCCAACAGGAAGTCAAGATCTGAAGGGGAGTCTGGCTACTTTCTGGGCCTGAATTATATAGAGTTGACTGTGTATACACCTACAGACATTGTAGCCTATCCAGGTTAACGTACCAATACTGGCAACAAATCTAAGGGAAGTTTGGGATTGTATCAGCTCTATCTGCTCATCCTGTAAGTAAGGTCTGGGCTAGTTCCCAGGCTTTTGTGGGTGTGCTCTAGAGTGGAGATCACAGCCTGGGGATTTCAGCTCTGTAAGGAAGCAATTCACCTTAGGCCCTGGGGATAGGGAAGCAGGACAGACAGGGAGGCTGCTGATTCTGTGAGAAGTGGATTGTAGGGCCAGCCCTGTGGCTTAGCAGTTAAGTGCACTCCGCTACTGGCTGCCGGGCCTGGATCCCAGCGCGCACCGATGCAGGCTTCACTGGCCATGCTGAGGCTGCGTCCCACATACAGCAACTAGAAGGATGTGCAACTATGACATACAACTATCTACTGTGGCTTTGGGGGGGAAAAAAAAGGAGGAGGATTGGCAATAGATGTTAGCTCAGAGCCCATCTTCCTCAGCAAAAAGAGGATTAGCATGGATGTTAGCTCAGGGCTGATCTTCCCCACCAAAAAAAAAACAAAAAAAAAAAGTGGATTGTAAAGAATTAATAGGGCTGGCCCGGTGGTGCAAGCACTTAAGTGCTCGCGCTCCTCTGCGGCGGCCCGGGGTTAACTGGTTCTGATCCCGGGCACGCACCGACGCACCACTTGTCAAGCCATGCTGTGGCGGTGTCCCCATATAAAGTGGAGGAAGATGGGCACGGATGTTAGCCCAGGGCCAGTCTTCCTCAGCAAAAAGAGGAGGATTGGCAGATGTTACCTCAGGGCTGATTCTCCTCACAAAAAAAAATAAAAATTCCATTTGATTAGCACTTTTACAGATTAAAAATGTCTGTTAACCCTCAGCAATGATTTTGCACCTTTTATAGCTTCCCCTTTACACCTTTATAGGAGCAACGCTCAGAACATCCCTGTGGGGGTATGACTGTGATTAGATCTCAGATCATGGCCACCTCACAGCTTGTGTCCTCTACAGCCTGCTGGTACTGAAGAGCACGGCGCCCCAAGGGGCTCCCTCCACTGCTTAATACCTGTGCAACCTTCCACAAAGTTACTTCCTCCCCCCGCCTCAGTTTTCCCGCTTGTAAAATGCGGATAATACGCTCCATAGGGTAATTGTGTGGATTAAGTTAGGTAGTAAATGTAAAGCTCTGGAAACAGAGTGAGCACCCTATAAATACTAGTTATGATTTGTTACATTGCCTAATACGGGTCCTTGTCAATGCCCCGACACGTGTGTGGTTTGTGGTCCTGCAGTTTCGTGCGCTCTGTCTGGCTAGACAGCATTCAGCGACATTGATCACTGGCAGGGTTTGCACACAGAGAGGGAGCCAGAGGAAGAACTCGCGCAGCCGCAGAACGGGTTGCAGTGGCGCCTGTCCGCCGCTGGGGCCGCGGGGGCCGCTGGGCTCGCCCCGCCCCCTAGAGGTCAGGGGTCGTCTGATGGTGAAGGGGCGGCAGCACCTCCGGTTACCCAGTCCTGGGCCGATGGCGCCGGCGCAGCGCTGCCCTCTGTGCCGCCAGACTTTCTTCTGTGGTCGCGGACACGTCTACAGTCGCAAGCACCAGCGGCAGCTGAAGGTGGCTTTGGAGCGGCTCCTGCCCCAGGTGCGGACGGGAGGCCGGAGGGGGCCGCGGACGGCCTGGAGGCGGGGCTGCGGGCCCTGCAGTGAGGGCCCGAGGGGGTGGGATTTGGGGGTCCTGCTCGGGGTCCTACTTGGCCCCTTGCCGGTTACACGCTGTCCGCCGCAGGTGGAGGCCGCCCGCAAGGCCATCCGCGCGGCTCAGGTGGAGCGTTACGTGCCCGAGCACGAGCGGTGCTGCTGGTGCCTGTGCTGCAGCTGTGAGGTGCGGAAACACCTGAGCCACGGAAACCTGACCGTGCTGCACGGGGGGCTGCTGGAGCACCTAGCCAGGTGAGAGCCGGGCTGGGGACCTCATCCAGCACACTCGCATACAGACGTGCGAGGGAGGGTTTAGCGTGGGGGAGAGGAAGAACGCTTTTGTGATTTGATCGGAGTGGATGGATTGAGCCACCTTAGAGGCATTGCCAGCCTTGAGGGGTAGAGGGCTTATGGCTGCCATGGTCCCAGTAGTGTTGGTGGTCCAGCTGGGAAAGCCAGCTGGGCAGCTGGCTCAAAGTTACTCCCATCACCTCCTCTCAGATTCTCACATTTTTATTGGAAGAGGGAGACTGGAGATCTGGAAGAGACTAGTAACGGTGTTCCTCTCTCAGCCTTGCCCAGAGGCAGAAACCCAGATGTCAGTTTGCATTAATTATCTAATGCCTAGATATCTGAGTAATATTCTATGATCTTTTATTGAGATTACTCATCCTCTCCATTCTCAGCCCAGAGCACAAGAAAGCAACCAACAGATTCTGGTGGGAGAACAAGGCTGAGCTCCAGATGAAAGAGAAGTTTCTCATCTCCCCACAAGATTATGCACGGTAAGTCACCAGTTATGAAAGACGAAGTAGCAGAGTGTGAATTCTCTGGATCTGTGTCAGGTACTGGAGCTTTCTCTATTAACTGGAAAGTTCAGTAAGGACTTCCTAAGTTATCTATGTCTTCATAGCACTCATTATTCCAGGCCCTATGTTGGACACAGAAGAAGTATGACAGAGTCCTTGAAAGGTTTATAATCTAGTTGGGGGATGGGATTTACAATGCATTTAGCAAATAGAGAACAGTATATAGTAAAAGTTGACTCTAATCAACTACTTAAATGTGTGGCACAGAGAATACTAAGGTCCTTTAGGAATAGAAGAGGCTGTTTATAGTGTGCAAAAAACTGGTGCTCACCCAGTACCCACTTTTAATAGTTTTAGACTATATTAACTGGCCTCTGGAGGACCCTTAGAAGCTGAAGTGCAGGAAGCTGGTCGGCACAGAGAGGGTGGGAGCCCTGACTGCCTCAGGAAGAGGGCACAGGCTGCCTCACGACACCACTTTTATTGGGACTATATTGAGATTATGAGGTGTGAAGGGGGTCTCAGAGCCAAAGTTACAGAAAAACTTATGGTATCTGTTATTCCTTTCTGCTCAGTGTGGAAAATAATGAGGGAATAGTAAGAAATGCCTAAATCCCTCTACCTTGCCTTCACACCTGTGGTTCAGAGTGGGAGGAGATGGGAATCTGAGGACAAAAAGCACTCCTCATATCCTTCATGCCCTGACCCAGCGCCATATGGTTTTTGGTGGATGAATAAAAGATAGCTGAGTGGAAAAGGTTATAATTGAGAATTATGAGGATGGACTCTCTGAATTTTGTGTTTAAATAGAGGTTTTTTTTTTTTGTTTGTTTGTTTTTAGTGAAGAAGATTAGCCCTGAGCTAACATCCGCTGCTAATCCTCTTCTTTTTGCTGAGGAAGATTGGCCCTGGGCTAACATGTGTGCCCATCTTCTTCTACTTTATATATGGGATGCCTGCCACAGCATGGCTTGATAAAGTGGTGTGTAGGTCCATGCCCAGGATCCGAACCTGCAAACCCCAGGCCGCACAAGCTGAGCGTGTGAACTTAACCTCTATACCACTGGGCTGGCCCCTTAAATAGAGTTTTGACTTTTTTTTTTTTTTTGGTGAGGAAGATTGGACCTGGGCTAACATCTGTTGCCAATCTTCCTCTTTCTGCTTGAGGAAGAGTGGCCCTGAGCTAACATCTGTGCCCATCTTCCTCTATTTTATATGTGGGACACTGCCACAGCATGGCTTGATGAGTGATTTATGTCCGTGCCCGGGATCTGAACTTGTGAACCCTGGCCTGCTGAAGTGGAGTGCGCTGAACTTAACCACTATGCCACCAGGCTGGCCCTGAGAGTTTTGACTTAATCTTACAGATTTCAAGCTCACACACACAGGACAAGGCAAAGCCAAGCCTGACTGATTTGACTGGTAAAGATAAAATGAGCCACTTTTATTTATTTTTTTGTGAGGAAGATCAGCCCTTAGCTAACATCCATGCTAATCCTCCTCTTTTTGCTGAGGAAGACCGGCTCTGAGCTAACATCTATTGCCAATCCTCCTCCCTATTTTTTTTTGCCCCCAAGGCCCCAGTAGATAGTTATATGTCATAGTTGCACATCCTTCTAGTTGCTGTATGTGGGACGCGGCCTCAGCATGGCCAGAGAGGCGGTGCGTCGGTGCGCGCCTGGGATCCGAACCCGGGCCGCCAGTAGCGGAGCACGCGCACTTAACGCTAAGCTACGGGGCCAGCCCCAAGCCACTTTTAGATTTAGAGAGTTTATTACTTACATAGACAGCAAAGAGAGTAAGCACAAAGTGCCAGCTTCCCAGGGCCTTGTCTCACACACTGAAAGGGACCACAGTGAAACAAAAAGGGCCGATGATTGCAATGTGAGTTGTAGGATACCTGTTGCTGGGGAGCCAAATGTAGACTGCAGCTGTCATCTGAGAGGGGTGGGGCCCCCATACCTCATCAGAACCCAGGAGTTGATGAGAAACTCTCATGACAGCCTCCCAGGGGAGATAGGCAAGTGGGAGATGGCCTCATAGCAGCTCCTTTCAGGCCTCCCATCCTCTTGTGTTCTGGGATGTGTGAATCACACAGGCATTCAGCCAAGACTCTGATAAGCTGCGGTTCAAGGCTCTGTGTGTATGGAGAAGTGCAGGGCTGCCAGGGCATGGTGGTAGAGCCATTTCTCTACATAAATGTTTTACATATTAAAATTAGGTCAGAAAACAAATCCTAAAATTGTAAACAAATTATAATTATGTATCAAATTGATAATCACAAACAAAAGAATAAGCATTGAAGTAACTTTTGAACACAAAATTCTGACTGTATACCCTTAGGATATTTTCTAAGGACTAAAGAACTGCAAGGAAATCTTGAGCTTTGCTTAGTTGTATTGTTGACAGTGGTATTGGTATTATTCTGATGCCTTTTTGTATGTATGGTAGGACAACAAAACTGCAAGTATATTGATGTTGGGAACCAGGGTTTTCACTATGGCGGAAGGAAGGTACAAGTAAGGAATGGAAGGATTTGAATGGGGAGGTAGCAGTATGAATTCTTGATTTAAGGCAAAAAAGCTCTGTCCTCTGAAGGAGCTAGAAGCATGACACCTGTGGAGCAGTAAGAGCTTTGCTAACTCTCAGCTCTTTGCTTCTAAATACTACTTTCTAGTAAAACAAACCAGATTTCATTGGAGAAATAGTTAATTTCAGGTTTGGGGCAGGGAAAGTACTTGATGCACCTGGAATATCTTGTGCTGGAAATGCTCAGATTGATGGAGTGGTCCAGAGGACAAAGGAGCTGGTTTGAAAGGGTTCTCGCTAGCCAAATATGGGATCATTTGAACATCAAAAAGAGTAATTGCTTTTATTCTTAAGTGTGGTAATGGTTTCATGATTTCATAGACTGTTCCTGTTCTCAGGAGATGCGTGCTGAAATATTTAGATTCGAGTTAAGTCTCATGATATCTAAAACCCACTTTTGTTTTGGCAAAAAGGAAATGTGTATATAAAAAAGAGGAGGGGCTGGCCCCGTGGCGCAGCGGTTAAGTGCGCGCGCTCCGCTGTTGACGGCCTGGGTTCGGATCCCGGGTGCGCACCGATGCACCGCTTGTCAGGCCATGCTGTGGCGGCGTCCCATATAAAGTGGAGGAAGATGGGCACAGATGTTAGCCCAGGGCCAGTCTTCCTCAGCAAAAAGAGGAGGATTGGTATGGATGTTAGCTCTGGGCTGATCTTCCTCACAAAAAAAAAAGAGGAGGCATTATGGCAAAATGTTAACAGTGAATCTAAGGAGAGGTACACAGATGTTCATTATACTATTTTGTTTCTGTGAGTTTGAAATTATTCAAAATTTAAAAAAATTATCTACTGAGGCTCTTTTCACAACTGGCAGGGACTGGAGTTCTGGGCTGACTTGCCCTTTTTCTGTTTAGATTCAAGAAATCCATGGTGAAAGGTTTGGATTCCTATGAGGAAAAAGAGGATGAGGTGATCAGAGAGGTAAGTTAAGGGAAAGTACTCTGAAGGACCCAGCCCCCGTGATTTTGTGCCTGTCTAAGCAGCCTCTCTCCCACAGATGGCAGCTCAGATCCGTGAGGTGGAGCAGAGCCGGCAGGAGGTGGTTCAGTCTGTCTTAGAGGTTGGTTTCTCTCGGAGGAGCCAGAGCAGTATCCAAATCCACTGATCCCTGGTTCTCCCAGGTCCAGCATTTCACCTACCAGCTCTTCTAAGAGAACTCATGGACTCCATGCTTCACCTGCTCGGCTTGAATTCCCTTACCTGTCAGCCAGGGGGCAAGCCTTCTCAGTGGAGAAGGTGTGGGCAGGGCTGGGAGGGAGGGAAGAGTTTGCAGGATGGCAGCACCCTCCATATGCCAATTTGTTTCCTTCTGGAGGGTGGGAGTATGGCCTAGGCAGACTCTTAAGCATCCTAGACACATTTATTTTTCCTGAATCAAACTCAGCCTCAGGCAGTGCCAGACCCAGAAGAGGGCTCTTCGGCACCTGGAAGCTGGAAAGGGACAAACAGGTAAGATTACTAGGGAATCTCTTGTTGGGAGTTTGACATCTGTTAGAGCATTCTGTAACCTTTTGGCTGTGAAATGAGAACAAATCTCATCTTTGCTATCCTCATGGCTCAAGGACCTTGTCCACCAGCCTGGCTCCTATTTGTCTTTTTCAGACAAGTAGCCTCCACCTCACAGCAGCCCTCATACTTGGACCTGCCACCAGCCCCACAGCTTGACTGGATGGAGACAGGACAATCTCTGACATTCATTGGCCATCAGGTACAATGGATAAGGAAGCCAGGAAAAGGGCAAATGCCTCCTCAGTTCCCAGGACACCCATCTCTTGGTTTTTCTATCTATTCTGGCCATTCCTCTCTTAACTGCAGGCTTTTCCCTCTTGCTGCACTGTTCCACAGTATCATGTTCTCACACCTCTTTCCTGACCCTCCATGGTGAGCTTCTCCACACCTGTTGCCCCACTGCCACTTAGGAGTACCAACTCCTAAACCTCATCCTCTGCAGAACTCGGTTCCAGCTCAATATAGGACACGTTTATAGATATCCCATAGGCACCTGAAACTAACCCCCACCACTCCTGTACTTCCAATAACTAGATGCAGATCCTGTCCCCTTCTATCTCGCACATCCTGTGAACGAGTATGTCTGTTTTACCTCCTGAATACAAGCTGGCCTCTATACCACCTTGGAAGTTTTTCTCCCCCTGCAGTCCTGTCGCAAACACACAGAAAATCATTGCATTACCTGCCATCTTGTATTCTATACTCCAGCTGTACTGTGCTTCTCCGTTGTTGCGTATGTTGTTGCCATTGCCTTAAATAGTATGCTTTCGTTCCCTCATCTAGTTAACCCTTACCTTCCTTCAGCTTAGCTGAAATGTCACTTTTTTGTGTGTGAGGAAGATCAGCCCTGAGCTAACATCTATTGCCAATCCTTTTTTTTTTTCCCTTTTTCTCCCCAAAGCCCCAGTAGATAGTTGTGTGTCATAGCTGCACATCCTTCTAGTTGCTGTATGTGGGATGCCGCCTCAGCACGGCTGCACAAGCGGCGCGTCGGCGTGTGCCCGGAATCCGAACCCGGGCTGCCAGTAGCGGAGCACGTGCACTTAACAGCTAAGCCACGGGGCTGGCCCTGAAATGTCACTTTTTCATGCAAGGCTTATCTGCACAAACTGTCTGTTATAAACAGATGTGGTACTGTGTAAAGCTGTGAATGTGATTTCTGTAATTTATACTCAGTTCTCTTCCCCAATGATATGTATGCTTTGTGAGGATAGATTTTGTTTATCTGACACATAGTAGGCACTCTGTTTTTGGAGATGTCCACTATTAAGATCATGAGTCTCTTGAGGACGAGACTGTCTTTCAGTGCTTTACTGTGCTCTTAAGTTTAACATCAGCGGGGATGGAGAATTAACATTGTGGCAATGGTTCCACGCACCCTGTTAAGTTTGCCCTTTCTCTAGCTATGAGTATCCTATCATCTCATGGCTCTTATCTGGGTTTTTTTTTCCCATTTCCAACTACAGGATACACCAGGAGTTGGTAACATCCACTCAGGTAAGGCCCAGGGAAATGTTTCTCAAATTGTAAGAGGCAGTTATTTTTTAAAGAATAAAGTGAAGATAAAGCACTATCAGATGAAGGACTTGTATCCTGAATATACGAAGAACTCTCAAAACTCAGTCAAGGCATATACAAAAGATGCTCATCAGGATGGTTAAAATTAATGACTGACCATGTATGTGGAGGAACTCAGACACTCTGGTGGGAACCTAAAATGGCACCACTACTTTGGAATTTTTTAAAAAGTTAAGTATACGCCCACCGTTATGATCCAGCCATTCCAAGAGAAAAAGCACGTCCACACAAAGGCTTGGACACAGATCTTCATAGCAGCTTTATTTGTAGTAGTCCCAAACTGAGAACAATCCAAATGTCTCCCCAAAAATGAACAATGGAATAGTAAACAACAAAGGAACTACTCATACATGTAACACACATAAATCTCTATGCTAAAAACCAAATTAAAAAAAAAGTATATACCAAATTCCATTTATATAGAATTACAGAAAATGTAAGCTCATCTATAGCAACAGAAAGCACATCAGTGGTTGCCTAGGGCTTGGAAAGGGAAATATATATACAGGCACAAAGTATTTTAAAGGGGTACCAAAGATAGATGGGGGTGATTTTCATATCTTGATTATGGTGATGGTTTCACACAAAAGGTTTCAAACTGTACACTTTAAATGTGCGCAGTTTGTTGTACGTCAATTATGCCTCAATAAGACTATTAAATACCAGCATATCACATGTAAGGTATGTTGCTTTATTTTTATCTTTTATTTTTTTTGTGAGGAAGATCAACCCTGAGCTAACACTCATGCCAATCCTCTTTTTTGCTGAGGAAGACTGGCTCTGGGCCAACATCTGTGCCCATCTTCCTCCACTTTATATGGGACACCGCCACAGCATGACCTGACAAGCAGTGCATCCGTGCACGCCCAGGGTCCGAACCCGGGCTGCCAGCAGTGGAGCACGTACACTTAACCACTATGCCATGGGGCTGGCCCCAGGTATGTTGCTTTAAATTAGCCTAGGATCCTCAACTTCCCATGGTCCAGAATTCCTGGGCTTTGCTTATGAACTTTCCAGGCCTCAATCAGGTAAGAGCTTAAAGCTAGGGCACAGGGCCAGCCTGGTGGCACAGTGGATAAGTTTGGCATGTTCCTCTTCAGCGACCTGGGGTTTGCAGGTTCAGATCCCAGGCCAGACCCACACTACTCATCAAGCCATGCTATAGCGGCATCCCACATACAAAACAGATGGAGATGGGCACAGACGTTAGTTCAAGGCCACTCTTCCTCAAGCAAAAAGAGGAAGACTGGCAACAGGTGTTATCTCAGGGCCCATCTTCCTCACCAAAAAAACCCCAAAGACCTAGGGCAGGTTTCACAGTAGACTGAAAGTTAAATGGGTCTTCCTTTATCAGGTGCCACCCCTCCCTGGATGGTCCAAGATGAGGAATACAGCTCTGGGAACCAACAAATAGGACCCTCCTATGAAGAATTTCTTAAAGAAAGTAAGTAAACTAATTCAAGAATAGCAGTGGGTTCCTTAAATCTTCCTACTCAAAACTGTTCACTTACCATTGTAGAGGAAAAACAGAAATTGAAGAAACTCCCCCCAGGCAGAGTTGGGGCCAACTTTGACCACAGCTCTAGCACCGGTGCAGGCTGGCTGCCCTCTTTCGGCCGGGTCTGGAATAATGGACGCCGCTGGCAATCCAGGTATGAGTCCAGTGCCAGGTGCCCAACCCACCGCCCCTTTGGAGATCTCACCCCTTTGTCCTCTTAACCCTTCATTTCCTTTCAGGCATCAATTCAAAACTGAAGCTGCAGCAAGGAACAAACAGTCACATAAAGAAAAAAGGCTAATGATTTCCTGATATTTTTCCAACCACCATAAGGCTCAAAGCCAAATCAACAAACCTATACCTATTATCCTTTGTAACCGCCTTTTTCAGGAAACAGACATATCCACTTATTTGATTTAATAAAGTTTTATTTTTCAAAATCTACAGTTGGTGGGACCTGTAAAAAATTAAAAGAAGAATCAGAACTACACAGCCTTGTAAAGGGGATGCATACTTCCCACACCATGAGCCCCTGGGTTCTTGCTCACCTGTTCATGCATCTTCACCAGCAGCTGGGGCATCTCCACCCTTGGTGTTTCTGGTGTAAATTACTTGCGCTCTGTGCTTTGAAACCAGTTTAATAAGTCCTAGGAGAAAGAATAAGGTTTTCACATAACAGTACTATGAGATACTTAATAGAAACCAGAAACTGAGTTTTAGATCCCTTCTCAAAATAAAAACACTGAATTTGAGACTGAATTCAATAACAGGGGTCAGCATGCCTACATTTCTTGGCAATAATCTAATTTTACTTATCCTTTCTAAATTAGGGGCCCATAACCTGCTCTTGGGATGGCAACCCTCATGGCATTTCACTAGTAATGTAAAAACCACTATTTCCACATTAGGCACTACTACAGATATCTTAGAATATTTATACTAATGTGAAATTATGGTAATTAGACCCACCGGTCAATTTTTAAAATTTAATACATAAAAAATGTACCTTTATACAGGCTTTTAGTATTTTAATAGCTGTATTTCAGTGTAACTGGGTTTCTTCTATGTACTTAGAAGAAATTTTTATTCACTTGAAAACACAAGGGATCCCTGGGTTTCACCAAACTGCCATAGGGGCCTATAGCACAAAAATGGCCAAGAACCCTGCTTTAGGTCTATCTACTAGAATTATATTACTAACAACCACTGGTCAGCCTATGCCTATTTTTAAAAATTCCAGTTAAGAAATTTAAGATGGGTAAGATGGTCAGGCCAATTTAACACGCAAAAGCATACCAGTACAACACTCCCCTTACCTTTACTAAGGAGCTCTTGAAGGGCTGCCCTGGCCAGGGAACCGCGAATCTTCAGTCTCTCAGAGACAACAGCTGGGGTTATAAGTTTATAGTTGGGCACTTCCTTACAGAGTTTGTCATATGTGGCTTTGTCAAACAAGACTAGGTTATTGAGTTTGTCGCGAACTTTGCCTTTGGACCACTTCTGCTCACAAAAGCAAAAAGGAAAAAAGTCAGTGCTCCAGGAAGAATTACTCTTTCCCTCCTAAACAACCTATGTCAGAGAAATCTCTTTCACGATTGTAGGGCTATACTGAGAGAGTAGGTCTGTTCCTTGGCCTGCAGAAACCTATGAGATTTAGAATTTGCAGAAACTCTGCAAATTCAAATAAATATATTGAAGTAATTAAAATGCCAGGATACAAAGTTAAGAGACCCTGATTACCATTAATGGAATTAAATATAATTAGATTAGAAACCCCCCCAACACATCTTTGACTTTTGGATATGGGCTGAGCCCCACGGGACCAATTAAAATAACATTATGTTCTAGACATCAGAACAAATGCTTTATACACACTGCTTTAATTTCCAAGTAGTATGTACCAGCCCATTTTTCAAATGAGGAAATACCCATGAGAATGAATGGTGATGACAGCATACACTTTAATAATCTGACTCTAGACCCCACAACCTTAAAAGCCATTTGCTATACACGTCAGTTTGACTAGCGCTATGGGACGGGTGCCCCCAGTCTCCTTCTTACAGGGTGGACTCAATCCTACCTTCTTTTTGGCCTTGCCCCCAGATTTGTTCACTGGGTCTTTGTCTTTCTTGGCCGACTTTCCGGCATCTTTCTTCTTCTTGTCGTCCTTGGGCGGCTGTGGAAGAAAAGCGGGAATACAGCCGGGTGATAAGGCAGCCCCATACTCGCCGTACTACTGCGCCCCCGACACCGCCCAAACCCCACCGCCATAGCACATGGGCGAAGCAACACCCCCCGCCCGCCTTGAGATGCAGCTGGGTAGTTCTGGGAGCCCTCCCGTCCGATGTCGCCTCAAATGTGCTCCAGCACCGCCCCGCTCTCAGAACCACGCCGGCTTCACACCCCGAGCTCACCATCACGAAGCTCGGAGAGCAGCGACTACCACTGCAGCCTCGTTAAGATGTCGGACAAAAAGGAAGCGCCGCTCACCACCAAGCCCAGAAACCTCCACCCGCGGCGAGTGCTTCCGGAGCAAGGGGCGGAGCCCTGCGAAGGAAGGTGGGAGGCAGTGCCTTCACGCTGGAGCCGGAAGGGGGCTCCTGCCCTAAGCGGCAGACGCTACACTGGCTTGTTGGACTCTGCCGTTAGTTGTGAAAGAGTCACGCGTTGCTGTGACCTGGCACTAAAAATTGGGAAAGAGAGACAGAAAACAATTTACCCGGGCCCAGCAACTCACTTGACCTCATAGCTGGTCCCCGAGCGCGTAGCTTCAACCGCGCAAGCGCCGCAGCAATCCCCGTCGGGGCTGGGAGGAGAAAGCGGGGGCGGGGGCGGGTCCGTGACTGCGGTTCCGGGGCGGGGCCGCGGGGAAGAGGCTGGTGCCGGGTGCCCGAGCCGCGGGTGGTAGCAATGGCGATTTTTAGTGTGTATGTGGTGAACAAAGCTGGTGGCCTGATTTACCAGTTGGATAGCTACGCGCCACGGGCCGAGGCTGAGAAAACTTTCAGTTACCCGCTTGATCTGCTGCTCAAGCTACACGACGAGCGTGTGCTGGTTGCCTTCGGCCAGCGCGACGGCATTCGGGGTGGGCTAGGTTTGGGCCGGGGGGCGGGGCCCGGTGCTGCGGAAGTGGGCTGGTGTCTCTGCAGGAGCGCGCGGCTAGGGTTTGCGGTCGGGCTTCTTGTCCCCTGGGCGGTATCCTCAGGCTGGGGCTTCGTTGACCCTTAGCCTCACCTCTGCAGTGGGTCATGCGGTGCTGGCCATCAATGGTGTGGACGTGAACGGCAAGTACACGGCCGATGGGAAAGAGGTGCTGGAGTACCTGGGCAACCCTGCTAATTACCCGGTGTCCATTCGATTCGGCCGGCCCCGCCTGACCTCTAATGAGAAGCTCATGCTGGCCTCCATGTTCCACTCGTAAGTCCCCCAACCCTTCCTAGTGCTTGTAGGCCTGCACTTGGCTCCTTGGGTGGCTGCATTAGTGTGGTACTGGGGGCAGTCTCCTGAGCGCCAGTGCTTATCTTGCTCTACCTCCTTTTATTTATTTTTTTGAGGAAGATTGGCCCTGCGCTAACATCTGTTGCCAATCTTCCTCATTTTTCTTTTTTCTCCCCAAAGCCCCAGTACACAGTTGTGTATCATAGTTGTAGAGTTGTAGCTCTTCTGTGTGGGACTCTGCTTCAGCATGGCTTGATGAGCGTTGGGTAGGTCCGCGCCCCGGATCGGAATGGTGAACCCTAGGTGGCGAAAGTGGAACGCGCGAACTTAACCAGTGCGCCACCAGGCGGGCCCCTCTACCTCCTCTTAAATCATCAGTACTTGTCTTATGAAAAGAAAAACTGATCCAGTGTGACTAGGTTTTAGGTAATACTGGCAGTGGTGTGATCTTGCTTAAGTCAGCTTCTCTTCTCTAAGCCAAGTTCCTACATCTTTAAAGTAAGGCAATTGAACTAAATGATCTTTAAGATCTTTTCCTGCTCTCAATTATGGTGTGAGCTGTGCTAGGTACATATAGCCACAGGGTAAGTAACCTGTGTTACTTACTTCCCAGTGTTAATTTTACCCAAAGTTTTTCCACATAAGATGTTTTATAGCAAAGTATGAATGTAAAATACATGCAGAATTCAAATGAATTTTAAAGAAATTTTGATACTGCTGCTACTGCTGCTAGGCAGTTCACACGGCCTCATCTGACTGTCTCGGGCTGTAATGTGAACTCCTTAGCAGATAGGATCACTTCAGTGGAAAAGGTTGAGAAGCACTCCTCCCTTAACAGCAGTGGGCTGCATTCCCAGCTTTGCCTCCCTTGCAAATAGGTTGTTCGCAATCGGCTCCCAGCTGTCTCCGGAACAGAGCAGCTCAGGCATTGAGATGCTGGAGACAGACACATTCAAACTGCACTGCTTCCAGACACTGACAGGTATGCATCTCCAGATAGGCCAGAGGGATTCAGTGGGGCAGGTTGGGGGAAGGGACTGACCAAAGACAGCTTTAGTAAGCAAGGGGGATGGTGGTTAGCTTTTCCTGTGACAATTGCACAGACACATCTATTTATTTGTTTTGTGAGTCCAAAGCCAATATTTAATCTGACGCCAATTTTGTCCACGTCACCCAGCATGCTCAGCCCTGGTTACCCTGTGTGCAGATAAAGCTCACCTTAATGTTTTCTCATGTCGGACACATTTTGGAAGGTGTGTTGTTCCAAAATGAAGTTTGAATGCCAAATGAAAATGACCTTTGGATCATGTCATTGCTTCACTCCCTTAATGCAGATAATTGAAAACTGCCAGAGTTTGTCCCCTGCCAGGCGCTTTCTGCTGAGGGACCCTAAGCAGAAGTAAGTCACAGAGCTAGAACTCAAAGCCTGGTCTCTCGGTCAACTGAGTGATGTTATAAAGTCACTTCACTTTTATGGTCTCGCCTATAGATTCAAAATCATGCCTTTCTTGCTTTATGGAGCAGTGAGGATAAAATAAAAATAGGCTTGTGAAAGTCCCTTGCAAAATTGAAAGTGCTGTACAAACACAGGATGGTATTATTTGCTGCATTCTCTGCCCTTTGGTAACCATTCCCCGCCCCTCTGCAGGCATCAAGTTTGTGGTGCTGGCAGATCCTAGGCAAGCTGGAATAGATTCTCTTCTCCGAAAGATTTATGAGATTTATTCAGACTTTGCCCTCAAGAATCCATTCTACTCCCTGGAAATGCCCATCAGGTAAGTGGCCCCACTCCCCAGATACTGGTCAGAGCTTCCTTGCCTCTCCCCTTGTGCTCTTCCCCAAAGTCATTTTAAAGTGTAGTGGAGTTATTTTTAAATAAAACAAAGGTGACTAGCCTTTTACTTACTATTTTGAGAAACCAAAGACTTTCTTTGGGGTTCATGTCCTTCCTCAAGCAGAGTTTCCACTAGCTCTCCTCTGCACCTAAAGTGGGGAGAGACGCTCAGGCCTCACGCTTGGTCCTTATTTATGCCTCCTGGGTCTGGCCTAGGTGTGAGCTGTTTGACCAGAACCTGAAGTTAGCCCTGGAGGTGGCAGAGAAGGCTGGAACTTTTGGACCTGGGTCATAGGCTGAACCTGCAAAGAACCCCCCAAATTCTGAGCGATCCTGCAGCACGGGTCCTGCTGTTTGCACTCTGATGGAGATCCCAGCAGCCTTGTTTGTGCACTTGAAAATGGGAGGATGCTGGGCCTGATGACATGTACTGATCCCCGAGCCTTAATACTATGCTCTCTTCCTTCCTGTGTCTATCTTGGTCCTACTTCCCAACTCTGTACAGATTTATTTATGGAGGAGGTAGGCCCATAAATGCTGTAATAAACACTCCTTTGATCTCAGTGTTTGCTATCCTAATTGATAGTTTTAGGGGAAGGGCTTGGGAGGGGAGACAGAAATGATAAGGGAATTCTGGGAAAATGAGATATTATGTTCTAGTAGAAAGCAAAACAAATATGTGTTCATTAAATGAATGAACATGGGACTTTGAATCAGGAGCCTTGGGTCTAGTTCCAGAATGGCTGCTGACTTCCTAGGGTGCTGATAGTGGTGGTGGTCATGAGGCTAATGATGGAACTTTTTTTTTTCAAGATAAATAATATTTTAATGCAATATTTGAAAAAAAATTAATCCCCAAAAAAACACCCCATGATTAACAAAATATTAAAATTTTAAAGGAGATGATGGAACATTTATCAAGTGTTTATAGCCAGGCTTTACTGCTTTAGCTCACTTAATTCTCACTGTAACCTCAGGGTACATTCTATTACTGACAAGAGATTTAGCCAGGTATAAACTGTGTGTCTCAAAATCTCAAAGCTGGTTAGTGACAGCCCGAGTTTGAACCCAGGCTTTCTGACTACACTATCAGTGAGCCACTGTTATACTGCTTCCCTCCATCAAGTTATTTAATATGCCTGGAACCCAGTAGCTTCATCCCTCGGATGATCTTTTCCCCCCCAAAGCCCCAGTAAATACTTGTATGTCATAGTTGCACATCCTTCCAGTTGCTGTATGTGGGACGCGGCCTCAGCATGGCTGGAGAAGCAGTGCGTGGGTGCGCACCCGGGATCCGAACCCGGGGCCACCAGTAGCGGAGCGCGGGCACTTAACCGCTAAGCCACAGGGCCGGCCCTCGAATGATCATTGAATTCGACAGTGTGAAGTTGAAGGCAGAGGAGACACGAGCTTAAAGGAGTCCACATCAGCTCTCCCATTCCAGGGAAGTGAAGTATTTAAAGAGTATCTTTCAAAGAAAGCTGTCTCTGACTTGTATTACCCCTTTTGAAAGAATGACTCACTGACAGTGTTTAGTATCAAATCTAGTTTTAATGTTATATAACAAGTCTTACTATTCTCCCACCCACACCCCCCTACAGTACCCAGGGTACCAATGAGAATGATAGCCTCCTCTCTTCCCCTGGAGTCTGAGGTATTGATAATAGCAGTTGCCCCCTGCTGAGAGGCGTTAGGGTAGAAGTCATGGGCCTCTGCTGCTGTGCAGCTCCAAGAGGAGCCTCAGCTCAGCTGGGGGTGGTGGGATGGGGGCAGGGCAGGGCTCAGAAAAGGAAGAAGGGTATAGGAGGCTTCCCTGACTGCAGGGGTTTCCAGTTTGAAGTCAGGAAATAGGAGCTAATGGAGTCCAAAAACAAAGGTTGTCTTAAATAGAGCGTAGGATGGGGAGCCAGGACCTCATTAGCCACTGATAACTCCCAGTGCCACTTGTGTGAGGGAAAAGGAGAAGAAAAGGAAAGTCAAAGGTTCAGTGCTGGCCCAAGCAGCCCACTTCCCTCTTTTCCCCCGGCCCCTGTGCAGGGGAAAGGCCACAGGTAGGGGAGGATGCTCTGGAGCCTGCACTCTCTTCACTCAGCCTTCTTGGGCACTCGGCCCATCTTGGTGCGGATGTTTCGTAGGAGGAAGAAGGCAGCTGTGCTGGCTCCACAGATCACTTCAGCCACCCAGAAGGCTGTGCTCCAGCTGTAGTGCTTGGCAATGGTGCTGAAGGGCAACCCAGCCAGAAAGCCACCCACTGCCAGGAAGGAGGGGAAGAACCTGAATCATTTGTGAGGCTACAGCCAGTAGGGCTTGCTCCAGACTCAGCTGGCCTATGTGCAAGGCACAAGTGGGGGTGAAGGAGAGACTCTATAGAGGGTATCACTTACCATTGGCCATGAGCCCCACAACAGCATGGGAGGTGCCACACAAGTTGGGAGGGGCACTCTCGTTGGCTATAACTCCAAACAAGGCAATGGGACCATAAGAGGAAAAACCAAACACAGCTCCCAAGACCAGGATCCAGAGCTGCAAGGGCAGTTCAGGGTAGCATTTAGAGTCTGAGAAAGCCTACCTACCTATCCCTGCCAGAGGAGAGAAGAATGCTTGGCCCCAGGAATGAATAACTGTAGTAAGGAGACAATAAGTGACCCCCCCACCCCACTTCCCAATACAATTGACAGTGCAGAGTTAGAGGAGTGGGTACCACACTGAGCCAACCCAAGGGCCTCTGTGCATAGGAAAGGGAAGTACAGAGACCATCCCTCCAAGGTAGATGCTTTCTTCTCAGAATTTGTGCAAGCTGCATTGGCTAGGCAGAGGCAGAGGGGATAAGACAAAGGTGAGACAAACCAGGAGAAAAACCAGAGATAAAGATAAGGCACCTCGTGCTCCGTAAAGCCTGTGAGCTCAGCGAGAGGGTGAAGAGCTGGAGTCCAGAAAGCAACATCCTAGAGGAGCACAGGGAAGAGAAAGTCCAGGAGGGGCACCAAAGTACAGAAGAGAGGAGCTGAGGCACAAACATAACTGAAAAGGGAAATCTGAGAGGCAGAGAAAGGCCTGGGTCAGGCCAGAGCCAGAGAGAGGGAGACAGAGTCAGTAGCCCCTGCTTTCTCAACCTTGTGCCTGCCGTGGGCCAGGCCCTCCTTATTTACCTTGGGGGAGTCACTGTTCACAGTTACCCGGAAGAGGTACATGGACACTGTCATGCCAGCCATCATGAACAGCAATAGGCCATGGCGAGGGTTCCCGTAGATGGACAGCCCTGCCTGTGGATACAGTCCCAGCAATGTCAGGCGCTAGGAGCAGCAGAGAACCCCCACCCCTGGACTCTGACACAGCAGGCTTCTGCTGACTGGTCTTTGGCAGTCCCACCACAGTTCTTGGCTGGGGCAGCTCTGGGAGGCCCTGGGACCTGCTCATGACGTCTGAGGCCAAACTCCACAACATCCCTTCCTCCCCTTTGGGCAGGCTCGGGACACGTGCTGGAGAGCTGCACCCAGTCCCTCCCCACCCCCAGTTTTCTTGGGGCTGCGGAGAAGCCCACTCCTAGGCTAAGAGAAATTCTGGCTCTCTTTGACGTCAGTTAAAACCCTTTCCCCAAGAGCCTTATCTTCACAGCCCTAGCAAAGAGTAGCCTGGAATCATTCCCACCCATCCTAAACCAGCATATGCCAACCTGCCTGTGCCCCAGGGCTCCCACCTGTCTGGTGCCTGTCCCAGTCATGCTGGGAAGATTTAAAGGGACCCTCTCCTTCTTGTCCCTTCTGCCCACTCACCTTTGCCATGGCCCGGTCTGACAGGTAGCCAGCTGCGATGCTGCCTACAAGGCCCCCAACCTCCAGGGCACTCATGTAGGAGCTACCTGCAGTGGGGAGTTGTGGTGGGAAGAGGGAAAGGAAGGGTGGAAGGATGTGGAAGGGTGTTACACATTGGGGTTGTCCCAGATTGGCTTAAACTCAGAGAGGTACAGTGTCCCTAACGGTGACCGGCCACAGCTGCCTGAGTAGTGCCTGGCCTCAGGGAAAGAAGAAGGGGGATAAAGGGAAGCTGGGCCTGAATTTCCCATCCCTTGCATTGGTTCCTGCTCCCTATGACCAACCCTGTCCCAACACTCATCTTACCCACGAGGGCTGACTGTCCTTTCTCCTGGATAAGGAAGAACTGGCCCCAGTCAGTACAGCAGGTCTTTACTCCAAACACCACAAGGTAGCCAGTGGAGAGCACCCACAGGTAGGGGGATAGCAGCAGCTCATATAAGGTACTCTCCTCCTTTGAGGATCCTGGGAGTGGGAGGAGGCCAGGCCTCAGGCTCTGCTCCTGCTGCCCTGCCCCCACTGAGCCACCCCCCCACCGCCCCCCCATTAACCAGCCACAGGGGCAGAGTCCGTCTGTACATCCAGCGATCAGCAGGAAGGTACTCTCTCACCCACTGCTCTGCCCTCTCCCTTCCACCTCAATCCTCAACAAATGAAAGAAAAAGTGAGGACCAGGGTGGATGGAGGAAGGCACCCAAGCCACTTAAGCTTAGGATGCTGTCCGGCACAGGAAAGTCTGGCTGTGTTGTGAGGAAGGACCAGGATATAACATGAGTCACAGCATTTGTTGGCTCTGCCAATTGTCTGGTACTTAACTGCCTCTTGGGATGGAGTTTTATTTACTCCCCACCCACTCTCCATCACCATCCCTCCCCCTACATCCGTTGGCTCACAGAGGGCCAGGTACATAGGCAGTCCTCAGTGAAAGGCTGCCAAATGAATGATGAACGAAGGTGTCCCAGTGGTCGGCTTGGGTGGGTGCTCACCCTTCTTGCCCTTGGAGGGGGTGGGGTCCAGGTTGCGGAGTCCAACATCAGCAGGTTCATTGTGGATGAGGAGGAGACAGAGGAAGGAGACCACCACACACAGTGCCCCAGACAGGGCCAGCGTGCTGCGCCAGCTATAGCTCTGGGCAAGGATGGTTGCCAGGATAGGGCCCAGCCCTCCAGCCAGGTTCATGCTGGTTGACAGGATGGCCCACCAAGTGCCAAACTGAGATGGCTCAAACCACTGTGGGGCAGAGGGGGACAGAGTAGGTGCCCAGCCTACAGTCCATGTTGAAGGTGGGGGTCAGGTGGGACAGACCCAGATGCTCACATTACAGGGATGAGGGAGAGGGCGCTTCTATCTGGCAGGGCCAATTTCCCTCATCTGCCACCTGATCCCACCACATTCAGGCTCCCAAAATATCTTGACAAGCAATAGGAGCTGCCCTGGAACTCCTGAGGAACCTGCTCTCGGTTGGGGGTGGAGGTGCCAGTGCTCCCACATGCTCTTTAGGTATCCTCTCTGCCAATCTAAACAGGCTCCTTGGAAGCAGACACTCACCTTCCGCAGGACCTTCCCACATGGGGGCCAGCCCAGCCCCTGTGCCAGGCCATTGAGGAACCAGAGAGCAGCGAAGACAGGTACTGTGGAGCTCCAGGAAAAGACTATGTTGACTAGGCCAACCAGGAGCAGCCCAGAAGAGAAGAGCCAGCGAGCACTCATCTGGTCAGACAGCACTCCGCTCACAAACTTGCTGATGGCATAAGCTGCCGACTGGCTGCTGGTGATGAGCCCTGCAGGAGAGGGGAGCAGGGAGCTGGACACCTGGGGGGTTAGGGGCCAGGGCAAAGGCATAGGAGGGGCAGAGGAAGGCATGGGGTCAGGTGTGTAGAGGTGCCTGGCAGGGTGAGACAGTTTCCTTCCAAGAGGAATAGGAGGAGCCTGTGCTGGAATCCTGACACGTTCATGGAGGCCACTACTCCTGCCTCACCATCAGCACTAGCCCCAGGCTGACCCATGACTTTTCAGCCTCTTGGAGGGTTCCAGCTGCAGCTGTCAGAAGGCAAGAAGGGAGCAAGACATGGAAGTCCCCTCCCTGGGATTTATATATGCCTGGTTTCCCCCTCACCCCGGATGCCAGCCTAGGGCCTCTGGCAGTTCTGTTCTCCACCTCTGAACATGGGGTGAAGGGATCAGAATTGGAGTCAGGGACCTTACTCCTCCTGAAAGGTAGCCTTCTAGGCCACATGAAGCTGTTGTGCCAACTCCCCAGTTCCCAGTGCTCACAGTGTCAGTGGCCAGCACTCACCCTGCGGTCTTAGCATGCACCCACACAGATGTGGAAACCGTGCTCAGAATCCCCCTAAACACACTCAGAATAAACTGCCTCTGGGGGCACATATGGGTCACAAACATGCATAGACACATGACATAAGCAACCCTCCTTAGACATACATAGATCATATTCATAGTCCTTCGTCTACACCCATGTACACGGCTCTCAGAGCCGCTTCACCCAGCACATGCAGACTGTCCTCTAGCCTCTGCCTTGCACAGACACTTCACACACACTGAATACCTGTACACACCACACTGCCACAAACACCCAACTTGTCCTGGTGGCCTGTCCCTGGGCCCACCAGCCTGCCCTTCCAGGGCTCACCTAAGTCATCCTTGTCCAGAGGAATCTCCTCCACCACTGACGGCATGACAAAGGAGAAGGTCTTGCGATTGAAGTAGTACAGGCTGTAGCCTCCGAACATGGCCAGGAAGATCACAGTGCGGTAATAGCCGTAGCCTTGGGCTGCCATGGTGGGAGACAGCAGGCCCTACCGGCCAAGACACAGAGCCTCTGACCACAGCTCCTGCTTGCTGCTCTCTCAGTGTCCAGATCTGCTGAGGTAGGCTGTTTCTGCTCCCTCCTCCACCCAGCCTCCCAGGCTCCCTTTATAGCCACCTTCTGGACAATCATTAAGCCTGGGGAGGATCCTAGGGAACCCAGTGTCCTGAGAAAGACAAGAAAACAGGAGATTACTGACTGCCAAGTTGTCGGGGTGGGAGGGGGGTCCCAGAAGGAGGCAGTGCTTGTGAGCCAGGCCAGCACCCAGTGTCCCCAGGACTTCTGCCTTTCCCTGCTCTTCCTTGTCCGCCTGCCTGTGAAGCCAGCTGTGATTAAAGGCTCAACCTAATTACTTTTGCCTGCAGGAGCCCAGGGGAGGCAGGGGTGGAATGAGTAGAGCTGCCCTCTCCAGCCCTACTCCCTCAGTCACTGCCTTCTCAGTCATTCAACGAAGGTTTACTCAGGGCTGACTGGTTGCCAGACAAAGCACCAGGTCCTGGGTTAGTTTCTATACACACACGCGCGCGCGCGCGCGCACACACACACTCAGACACGTACCCCCAACAACCCCACTTCCAAGTCTTCTAGAGCTGATCTCAAGCCCTGTAACTCCCCATACTTAGCAAACGAGGGGTAACTGTTTATTGTTAGTTGCAGAAGTGTAAACAAACGGGAACCTCCCAGTTCAGGCCCCACAGTGTCACACTGAAAGCCCCACTAGGGGCTGGATCGTGGTGGGGTCACTCAGCTGCCTCTGATCCCTTTACCCTGTGACTCAGTGTGGGCTCCTGTCTGGCTAGTTGGGGGCTGCAGGGTCGGTGACTGGACGGACGGCCTGCGGACGCGAGGGCACGCCGGCGGACTGCAGGCGGCAGTGCCGAACCGCCCCGCTCCCGAGGGCCTGGGCAACGCGCCCCCGGCTTTTCCGCTCGGTTGGGAAAGCAATTGGAGCGGAAGGCGTGGGCGCAAGCGGAGCGGGCGAGCGCACGTAGTCCCTCCCGAGGCCCCTCGCTTCGGGCGCCCAGTAGCTCAGCCTGGCAGAGTGGGGCCGGCGGCGAGAGGGGGCAGGGAGGGCGAGGGGCTCTCGGCACCTGCCCAGCCCCGTGTCCTCAAGCTACCCAGGACACCCGACTCGGGCCGGGAGCCCACGGGGCCTGGGTGCAGGAGCTGGAGAGGTGCGGAGAGACGGGGCTGGTGCGACAGAAAGGAGCAGGCGTGTGCTGGTCACGGGCAGCGCCTCGGCGGCCCCCAGACCCAGGGAGTGCCCCCACCCCAGAAGGGAGAGCAGCAGGAACAGCTCCGGGTTGTATCGGAAGTTAGGGTAACCTTTGTTGGGGATCCCCCAACAAAGAGAGACTCCCCCTCCAGCCCTGCTCTCAGGCGACGCCCCTCCCCCGCATACCGCCCGGTACCTGAACAGAGGCGGGAGCCCGAATAGGACGGGGCGGGGCCGGCGGGCGCATGCGCGAGCGCTCGGGGCGGAGCGGGGCCGGGCCTTCGCCTGCGTGTCTTAGACCCGGAGAGCCGAGTCAACCCCCAAGGCTTTGGACTTAAGCCTGCCCGTCTCGCTGGTCTTTGAGGGAGGACAGCGCCCCTTAGAGGCTGGACTCGTCTGGTTTCTTCTTAACTGATGGCGTTCAACGAACTTTTTTACTGCATGCCTGTCACTACCCATCACAGACGGAAAGATCTTGAGGGAGAACATAGTATTTTCTGTAAGAAAGGAATACAGTCCTCAATAAGCACACTTTGAATATTTAATTTGTGGTCAGACTGTTGGGGACAGAGTTAAAATAAAATGGAGTGATTAAACTACCTGGTCCGGAGTAAACCTTAAATTCTAATCCCGGACCCACTACATTCTAACAGTGTGACCTTGGGTAATAATCTCCTTGAGACCCGGTTCCCTACTAACGTCGTAGGTTGGTTGTGAGGACTCAATACAAGATTTAGGTAAGACTTCAGAAAATTTAGATATGGGACCGGCCCAGTGGTGTAGCTTTTAAGTGTGCGCGCTCCGCTGCTGGCGGCCTGGTTGGGATCCAGGCGTGAACCGATGCACCGCTTATCAAGCCATGCTGTGACAGCATCCCACATAAAGTGGAGGAAGATGGGCACGGATGTCAGCTCAGGGCCAGTCTTCCTCAGCAAAAAGAGGAAGATTGGCATGGATGTTAGCCCAGGGCTGATCCTCCTCACACACAAAAAAATTTTTTTAATTTAAAAAAAAAGGAAAATTTAGGTAATCGCTTTCACAGAGCCCACCAGAGAATTGCTGACAGAATTTTAAGTGCTCCAAAGTTGAGAGCAAAGATCTTTTCGAGTGGGAAGGTGGTCAGGGAAGGGAGGAGGTGGGGAGGAGATAAAATGGGACACCGTGTGGCTGAACTTCCTAATTCAACAGGTATCTACTGAGCCAGAGTCTAGCGCGTACCAGGCACTGTGCTTTCCTTGAGGTAGATCAGAGCACCAGGAAAATGAGTTTCTCCAACACCAAACCAGACCAAAGAATTCCTACTTTACCTAACAGACACGGAGCCATTTAAGTTTTTCCCCCAACTTATTTTTAAGGTATAATATACACAGTAAAATACAAAAAATGCACAAATCTTGTGTACAGCTCAGTGATTTTTTTTTTAATGTTTGTGAATGCCCCTGTAACCACCACCTAGATTGTTAGCTTTCCTATCATTTTATTTTCGAAATTTTCAAATCTATAGAAAAGTTGCAAGAATACTCTTCATCTCTTGAATGTTAATATTTTGCTATATTTTCCTAATCTCTCTGTATAAGTATAGGTACATGTTGTCAGGGAGGGAGAAATTTCCCTTTCTACCCTTCTTGTATTCTTATGACTGAACTAATAATAAAATTGACACAAGACCAGATTAACAGGAGAAAAATCCAATTTAATTACATGTGCATGGGAGAATCATGAAAATGATGCTCAGAGAGTGAAGGAAGCAGGCAGTATATATATTTTTTTTCATGAAGAAACAATAAATTTGTGAGGAATTGACAGGACAAAGAAACTTGGATTTGGGGTACGTAATTAGTAAGGAATTTAAACAGGGTTTAGGCTTGAGATAGTAAGTTAACAAAGTTTGTTTATGCGGGTTTCTCAGCCCTGAATTTCCTAGCTCTGGCGATAAGGATTCAGGGAGAGCACCTTTCACATGAGAGATTTATTTCCTGCATTCAGAGAGATAAAGGAGGGTCAGAGTGCTCTTCTTGTACTGGCTGCTTCTCAAGTGACTTTAATTTGAAATAATCAATATTCCATTGTGGAATATTTTGAGGCGGCCCATCCTGGGCCCCCAACAATGTGTTTGTTGTTGAACCATTTGCAAGTTAGTTGCAGATGCTGTGAAACTTCACCCCTATCTATTTTGTTCTGTGTTGCCTTAAGAACAGGAATAATCTAAATAACCACAATACGATTTCTCAGACTCAAGAAATGTATTTGTTAATATATAGTCCACATTTAAATGTCTCCAATTTTCCCAAAAATGTCTTTTAAAGCTTTTATTAAAATCCAGAATCCAATCAAGGATTATACATTGCATGTAGTTATAATTCTTTACTCTCTTATAATCCCGTTTTAAAATCTTTCATGAGGCATTCTGGAGTGGCGCTGCTTGGCACTGTGGTGGCAGATTGCAGGCTGCTGGCGCCTTGGGTGAGGAGAATGGCAAGTGGGTTCAGCATTTCCCTTCTGGGTCCCCAAAACGATGAGTGCTGTCAGGGAGTCCCATCCACATGAGATGAAGCGTTCAGCCTCCCCAGACAGCGATCTTGGATCTAGTAATTGGGAGGCAGCAGACTTAGGGGAAGAAGACAAGAAAATTAATGAAGAAGTGGGTCTCAATGTCAGCACAATATGGACGGTAAATTGTCGGGAAGATATGGACGACATTGTGGACTTGGCTTCAGTGAAGTAGATCATGATGGAGAAGGTGATGTGGCGGGAAATGATTCACCTGATCCTGAAAATCCCGATGGCTCTGAAAGAGATTCATAGAGGAAAATGAATCTGCTGAAGAACACCAAGCCGCTGAGCACCCTGATCAACCGGAGGGTTCCAAAAACAAAAAAGATACAAAAATCTCCTATAAAATGATGTTTGTTAAATCCAGTGGTTCATAACTCCCAAACACTTAGTCTTTGTATTAAAAGTAAGCCTTATTGTTGACAAGAGAGTCTCACATATTGAGGTATATGGGGTAACTATTTGGGTTCAAGACTGATTCAGTTTGAGCTAAATAGCCTGACTTACCTATCAAACATACATTGTACATCTGCTTTAACCATTAAAGTGAAGAATGCACTGTCTTAAGATAAGAGTGCATACTTCCCCTCCTAGGCCCTATAGGTAATGCCCTATGGTAACACCTGGATTAGTCCCTTTCCTGACATCAGGGTCAAGTTGACCTGCTAATTTGCAACTGAATACCTCTTTGAAACTTTGATGAATATGTATCCTGGGCATGTTAATGTATGTTCTTTGTTATAAAAAGATATAAGACTGTACTGAAAACCATGCTTCTCCGGAACACTTTCTAAGGCCTTCCCAGGTTATAATCCTCACTCTGGCTCAAGTAAATTCACCTTATTTCTCTTATCTATTGAATGGTTATTGGTTACTTTGCATTGACAGTACTATTCATCCTGGAAATTTCTACTGCCAATAACAATCTAAATTAATGTTGGCAAAATATTAGGTACTTAGTTTACTCTTACTGATTCAGCTCTACTCTTTGCTGAGGAAGATTTTGCCGTGAGCTAACATCCGTTGCCGATCTTTCTTTTTTTTCGCTTGAGGAAGATTAGCCCTGAACTAACATCTGTGCCAATCTTCCTCTACTTTATATATGGGTTGCCACCACAGCATGGCTGACGAGTGGTGTAGGTCCACTCTCAGGATCTGAACCCGTGAACCTGGGCCACTGAAGTGGAGCACGCCAAACTTAACCACTACACCACAGGGCCGGCCCCAACTCTACTCTTTGGACCAGAGCAATGTGAGAGCAAATACTTTCACATTTGTTAGAATGGAGTTGCAACTGTCATACATTTGGAATGTTATGATCCCAAGCCGTCTTTACATAATTCAAATTACATTGTATGTCATACTTTTGATAAAATTTTGCCAATTTTTATAGAAGAAATTATTTCTCTGATCATTTGGTCCTATCTATGTAAAACTGGATTTTTTTAAAAGGTAATATGTGACCAAAGTTAATTTTCTTCCTAAGGCCTAAATAAAGAGAAAGCAATTTCCCATAAATGAAAGTGAGAGAGAGAGAGAGAATGAGAGAGAGAGGGAGGGGGCGGGGGGAGAGAGAGAGAGAAAGAAAGAAAGAGAGAAGGAAGGAAAGAAAAATCTTTCATAACTTCAATATTTTTCAAGAGTCTAGGTCAGTTGTTTTGCAGAACATCCCTCAAAATGGATTTGTCCAATTGTTTTTGCAATAAGGATCGTGTTAAACAATTTTGGCAAAAGTGCTGTATAGACACATCAGTGTCCTTCTCAGTGTACCACATTAGGAGGCACGTGATAAGTTTGATCATTTAGTTAAAATGGTGTCCACCTTGTATACTGTAAAGGTACCTTTTCTTCTTTGTAATTAGTAATCCACAGGACCATACTTTAATACTGCGAAAATATCCTGTTCCAACAATCTTTCACCCAGTGGTTTTAGCATTCTGATGATTCTTGCCTGAATCATTTATTAATACAGTGGTTGCAAAATAGGGATTTTTTTCCTTCTATCATTCCCTCTATATTTATGTGTTGGTATTCTTCTGTAAAGAGCTTATCTCTCTCCCCCTCCCCCCTTAAAAAGATTAGTATCAGTGCAGACTCATGGATTTCTGTATTTGATGTATTATAACCTGTGCCTACCATTATCTATATTAATGCTCAAATTGTCCCACATATGGCCAGTAGGAGCCCCAATTTAGTTTAACTTTTAAATTTTTTCCGTTGTTCAAGTTATACATTATCATTAGACTAAACTTGGAAAAGACCAAAAAGAAGTTCTAAACACCAGCTGAAGATTGCCATTTAAAATTGAGCGTTTTTGTTTTACTCTTTTCTCTCTCTGTGTGTATGTGTGTGTGTGTGCATCTTAAAGATTTTATTTATTTATTTTTTTTCCCCAAAGCCCCAGTAGATAGTTGTATGTCATAGATGCACATCCTTCTAGTTGCTGTATGTGGGACGCCGCCTCAGCATGGCCAGAGAAGCGGTGCGTCGGTGCGCGCCCGGGATCCGAACCCAGGCCACCAGCAGTGGAGCACACGCACTTAACCACTAAGCCACGGGGCCAGCCCCTGTGCATCTTAGAATATATAAATATAATCTTGTAATTTTTCCCCTATGGTTTAAATTGTCTGTTTACTTGTCAGCCTCCCCAACTACATAAATGCCCAGAGGATGGACTGTGGCCCATTCACCACTGTACCCAGCTAGTGTTTGGAACAGAACAGATGTTCTGTAAACTATGAGATGAGCAATCATTCACAGCATCTAAACACTTTTATATCTTGACTTTTTTCTATTATTGCATACATATTTTTTACAGAATTAAGGGCTTTGAGCTGAGGGGAGTGAAACACTCAAAGTACTGTTTGCTAAGAATTAGTTTGCCACTGAGGAGCAGTAGATGGAAGGGGCACAAACTGGGCAGAGCCGTAGTTCCAATGTGAAGAGCCACGAGTTCCTACTGGAGACAGAATAGTTGGGAACACACAGGCAGAGGTAGGTCACAGAACTCTTGGCCACTGCTATTGCAGCTAGCTGCAACCCCAGAAATTACTCTACCACTGGACCCTAGAAATTACTCCACCACTTCAATACCTGAAAAGCAAAATGATGCTAAGTGGGATAGGGAGCTCTCCAAAAGGGAGTTGTGCTACCTCAGACCATTGTAACATCAGAAAATTCTCTGCTCTCCATCACGTACCCTCCTCCAAACACAAACCTGATTCATCAGGAGGGGCACATGCTTGGACCAGAATGTTAGCTCTTCCTCATGAGTCCACCAGCCAAGGTGGCAGATATCCCCAGGGGAATATGAGCTCAAGGGAGGAAAAAATCTAGACAACTTAGGAAAGATATCGTTATAAGATAAAGACAACAAATTGAACAGCCTATAATAGACAAGGCATATTGGCAGGCCAAGGAGTTAAAATCAACATATTAAACATCCTCAAAAAGAAAAAGGAGGATTTATGAAAATATAAGGAAAACCAAGAAATCATCAAGGATGTTTTGTTTCTACTAATGTTAGACTAGCTTGTTTCAGACCAATCCTCCTGTGAATAACAAATAGAAAAGCTGATCAAAATATAAAATGTGTGTGAAGGTATCAGAGACCTACCAAAGCAGCAAGTTATCAATTAGCTTTTGCAGTTAGCTGTTATTATATAACAAAGTCACCCCAAAACTTAGTTGCTTAAAATAATGATAAGCATTTTATTATGGCTCACAAATCCATGGGTCAATTGGATATTTCTGCTGATCCAAGCCAGGCTCAGCTGATGTGTCTGCAGTGAGCTGATGGGTTGGCTAGTGGTTGGCTGGTCTAAGATGGGCCCAGATGAGACAACCCCTCTCTGCTCCGTGTGGTATTGCATATTCCAGCAGAGTAGCGTGGGTTTGTTATCATGGTAAGGATCTGAGACAGAATGGAAGCATGCAAGCCTTCTGAGGCCTAGTTCCAGAAATACTACAATATTGCTTCTGCTGTCTTCTATTGGCTAAAGCAAGCTATAGGATCACACAAGATTCAAGGGATGGGGACATAGACTTCACTTCTTTTCTTTTTTTTGTGAGGAAGATCAGCCCTGAGGTAACATCCATGCTAATCCTCCTCTTTTTGCTGAGGAAGACCGGCTCTGAGCTAACATCTATTGCCAATCCTCCTCCTTTTTTTCCCCAAAGCCCCAGTAGATAGTTGTATGTCATAGTTGCACATCCTCCTAGTTGCTGTATGTGGGACGCGGCCTCAGCATGGCCAGAGAAGCGGTGCCTGGGTGCGCCCGGGATGCGAACCTGGGCTGCCAGTAGCGGAGCGCGCGCACTTAACCGCTAAGCTGTGGGGCCGGCCCAGACTTCACTTCTTGATGGGAGGAGTTGCAAATTCACATTGCAAAAGTTGTGGGTGAAGAATTGTAGCCATTTTGCAATTGATCTGCCACAGAGGTCAAGATCCCAGAGTGAAGAGAAGCTCAGAGAAGTAAGCCCAACGTTTGGTGGTGTTTACATCAGCAAGACATTTGCCAGTTCAAAAGAAGCTGCTGCGAGGAGGGGAAGCTCAGAACAGCTTTCAGAATTCCAGGACTGGGGGGATGAAACTTGGAGTTCAAGGCCCACCAAAGCATCCTGAAAAACAGCCCAGGCATTAAGTTAGGACCCGGGAGGGGTTGTAGTCCAGGAAGAAAGATAAACATGAAATGTACCAACTGCCACAAAGACTACAGTCCAATCAAATCAGCTCAAACCCTGGTTGGTCTAAGGCAGTGGTTCTCAAAGTATAATCTTCAGACCCCTGAGGAGTCAGAGAGGTCAAAACTATCTTCAAATAATACTGAGATGTGATTTTTTTTTTTTTTAGCATATTAATGTCTACACTGATAGTGTAAGAGCAATGGATTAAGCAAAGGATAAAAGCAAAAGATTAAGCTGCTGGCCCTTTGGAGTTAATCAAGGCAGTGGCATCAAACCATATTAATAATCATTGCTTTCTTCACCACCACACATTCAAAGTTAAAAAAAAGATTTCACTTAAGACTGTCCTTAAGGAAGCAGGAAAAAATCATTAATTTTCGACTCTTAAGTACACATCTTTTTATTTATTTATTTATTTATTTATACAATTTTTTTTTTAAGGAGCTTTTATTTATTTATTTATTTGTGAGGAAGATCAGCCCTGAGCTAACATCCATGCTAATCCTCCTCTTTTTGCTGAGGAAGACTGGCTCTGAGCTAACATCTATTGCCAATCCTCCTCCTTTTTTTTTTTTCCCCCAAAGCCCCAGTAGATAGTTGTGTGTCATAGTTGCACATCCTTCTAGTTGCTGTATGTGGGACGCGGCCTCAGCATGGCCAGAGAAGCAGTGCGTTGCTGTGCGCCCGGGATCTGAACCTGGGCCACCAGTAGCAGAGCGCGCACACTTAACCGTTAAGCCACAGGGCCAGCCCGTACGCATCTTTTTAATATTTTGTGTGATGAAAAGTGAAGTATGCCTAAAACCCTTCTGCTGTTTATGAAAGTATGATGGTTATCCAAGGAAAAGAGCTGTGCAGTTGTTTGAGTTGCGAGCTGAAGTAGCCTCTTCTTTCATGGAACACCGCTTTGACTTGAAAGAACAACTGAGAGACAAACTGGTTATCCAGACTCAGGAATTTGGAAGACGTTTTCTCCAAAATGAACAAGGTTATTCTGTCACTTCAAGGAAAAACAACTGACTGTATTTGTTGTCAATGATATTTTAAAACAGTATTGTTATCAAAGAGATCTGTTTGGAACCAAATGTGTTGTCAATAATACAGCCTATAAGGTTGTAAATCCAGAGACCATGAATTTGGATAAGAATCCAGAGTCAGTTAATAGTCTAGATGGAAGAAAAATTTCTGTGAAATCTGAACCTTCTAATCCTTCAGAAAGGGCAAATGAAAGATTAATTTGTCACGGGGATTGTGTTAAGGCTATTTCTGAAAGGCTGTAATCAAAAGAATAGGTTTCCCCCTTTCACAAGGAGTTGGGAAATGTGGACAAGAGTATTCCCTGTCCAAGGAAGAGACAGAGAAAATGAAGTAAGAAGCAACAGTGAGTAAAAGGTATACAGGCCTGGTGTTCATCTTGGGAAAGCTGTCTGCCTCATATTTTGGCTGCTCCTCTTCCTAGTCAGTTTGATTTGGAGGTCTCCAATGTATGTACAGGACCAGATGTCGGGTAGAGCCTTCTTTAGTTGTGAGATGTGAACCCCTCTGGGTAGTAAGGAGGACCTGGTATCATCCCTTCCAAGAAAATTCAGGGAGTAAGAAAATTGGAAAACATTAGTTTGGAGAGTCATAGTCAGACATTTAAGGAAACTGGAAGATTTTAGGATCCACTGCAGTTTATAGGTATATAAAACAACTTAAAGATAATTAATAGGACTAAAATTTAATATCTACAAAGGTACAAACATATTTTCTCTCTCCATGATTACCCTCATTTATCAGGGATAATTATAGTGAATATCTATGTCTATGTATATCTTTCTCAAATATGACATTCCATTCAAAGCCTTGGTAATATAGCCAATATTTTCAATTGTGTCCTATTATAAGGAGAGTAGATTCTCATTGAATTTATGTAAATACATATATTGTCATGAAAAGAATACTTCAGAGCTTCTGAATTCTGGAGGGATCAGCTAAGGAGAAAAGATAACTACGTTAACCCTTGTTGTGAAGATACATTTTCTCAAAGGAGAGGCGAAAAGGGGGTTCTTTAAATCTAGTTCAGTGTGGTGATCTTAAAGTTATCATACACCTGCATTTTAGAGTATTTGTCAGGATCTTTCTCATGAATTTCTCCAAAGATAAAACATATTTGTAAAAGCAGCAGAGTAAAACAAAAACTGTCTGTAAACGACAAAAGACTTAAAAATAGCAATAAAAAATAGCAATTGTTTAAGACCTGATTAGACGAGTAAATTTAGTCATTTCTGTGCAAATATAGAAGGTTACATAGCTTTTTTCCCAAAGATTTCTGTAAAGAGCCTTAGCTCTTCTTAATAGAAAAGACTCAGCTTTTAACATAAAGCACAGGAAATAATTTTGAAAAATGCAAAAAGGTAAGAAACAAAACCTTTCTTTTTTTTTTTTTTTGTGAGGAAGATCAGCCCTGAGCTAACATCCATGCTAATCCTCCTCTTTTTGCTGTGGAAGACCAGCCCTGAGCTAACATCTATTGCCAATCCTCCTCCTTTTTTTCCCCAAAGCCCCAGTAGATAGTTGTATGTCATAGTTGCACATCCTGCTAGTTGCTGTATGTGGGACGCGGCCTCAGCATGGCCTGACAAGCGGTGCATCGGTGCGCGCCCGGGATCTGAACCCGGGCCGCCAGTAGCGGAGCGCACACACTTAACCAGTAGGCCACGGGGCCGGCCCAAAACCTTTCAATCTTTAAAACAGTCAACCAAGAACTCAAGCAAACTTTGTCCTTTCAGCATATGAAAGAAAGCTAAGTTCTAGTTTTATATAAGTATACTATTTGTATTAAAACTTATGTTAAAATCTTTACAGCAATTTTATTTAATCTTATCCAGTTTTATCACATATAAAAGTTGTTCCCCAACATTTCTGTTTCACAAACCTTTCACAACTTTGTTTTTCCTCAACAAAAATATACCTCCACACTTCATACGTTTTTTAACCAAAAAGGCACATCCTACTTTCTTTTCGTATAGAGATATTCCCCTTATTATTTTGTAGTAGCTTTTATCACATATATTAATTAGAATTCTTAACCATTAGAATCCTTGGTTCCTAGTGAAAACTAAGAAGTAAGCAAATATGAACTAGTAAATTTATAAATACATTTCATAATTTTTAGAAGCATATAACCCTTTAAGTAATGCAATCTTTCAATGTGACACAGGGCATGGTTACTAACAGACCCAAATTTATCTTTAGTTTCTTTGTTAAGGAAGCCAAAAATGGGTAAACTTATCTAGAAATGATTTAGACATTCAATGAGTTCCCATCATTTAATTTAACCTAGTAAACTTTAAGGTTTCAGGTTACCTAAAAAGATTTGGGGATGTGATTTAAAAGTTTCACCTAGAACTTTTGTCCTATTTACATCCACTTAATTTACTTGTTTTCAATAATTGTGCTTAGATTTCTTACAATAATTTTACCATACCAAGTTATTTTTCTTGCTGACAAATTTTGTAACAGAGACAACATGAACTTATTTGACTAATAAACCCAGGCAGAATGAAAGATGTACGTCTGCATTACATTCAGCATTGATAACTCTAAAGACATGCCTGTTTTAATTAGACCAACAACCATAAACTAGCTTTTATTTACTAAAATTAATCCTAGATCACATAAACTTGAAAAGCATTTGGGTTACTTTCCATTATATTTTAATTCATATAAGCACTTTATTTTTAATCCAATTAAATAGAGTTCTTTTACAAATCAATTTTAGCAATACCATCTAGAGGTAGAAAAATATCACATCTTTATGACATACATACATAGACATGCATAACATACAGAAAGACACAGACAAAGGTCTCGCAGCATTCATTTGAAAAATTTTAGCCTTGTCTCAGGTACAAAACAAAAGAATAATTGGATCCAAATTGTATTTTTGGCAGTTAGACTAAGTTAAGTTTACTTGTTCCATCTGAACAATGGAAGATGGCCAAAGTCTTTTACTTAAGATTTTTATTTGCATGTTGTAAGGATCCTCTTAGAGCTATGTTTAGAGTCATTTTGTCTTTTAGAAACTTCTGCATACCAATCAAAGAATGCATTCCTATTGTCTCCCAAGAGACAATTCTCTCTTTTAAGGGTGCCCCTTATAGTGAATTTATTTAAAACAAAGTTTCCCCAGAATGGCCATTGCAATTCCAAATTATCCTAAAGTTCGCCCATTTCCAGAAAGACACAAGATCCTGGCCCATAAGCCAGGTGGAAGCTGTCTTCCCTTTGGATTCTAAAAACCTCTTGACTATGAGGGACCCTGTTTTCCAATAGTTGTTCCAAAACACTGGGAAACATGTTTTTCCCCCTTTTGAACAGAATGGATGACTTAACAAAAAGCTTCAATGAACAGACAGATAGAAACAGAAAGTAAGTTTTCTCCTAGGAGTTTTGGAGTATATTTGTCTAGTATCAAAAGTCTAGGGTAACTGCTATTTAAATTTTTCTTTCTAGTTGTTCATTTGCTCCAGTCAACTTAGAAGTAGTAATTAAGGATTTAGCATTTGGATCAAAGGGGCAGGTTTTAAGATATTTGGAGGAGGAGAAAGTGAGGAGAGGTTTGAAGAGAAAGGGAAATTCAGTGAGAGAATTAGAATGAGGAAACTGAGGGTATAGAGGAGGTGCAAGCCATGCGGGAGGGAAGGAGGAAGATGGTACCAGAGGAGGATGGCTGCCATGCCTCCAGAGACAAAGAAGACAGGGGAGGGGAAAGAGAGGCCTCTGAGGCCGTTTGTCTTTCTTCAATTGTTTGTTTGCCTTGTTAATTTAAAAATTGTATTTTGCAGAGAGGTAATTTTAGACTTCTGATAACGTTTGGAAGCCTCAAAATTACCAATCAAAATAGGTTTCCCAGGACAGACGGAACTGTTTGGTGGTTACCAGGGGCAAGGGGGGTGGGGGGTGGGCACAAGGGGTGAAGGGATGCATTTATATGGTGACTGACAAACAATAATGTACAACAAAAATTTCACAATAAAGAAAACAACAACAAAAAATAGGCGTCCCATTCAGTTTCGACAATTTTATTTTATTTTATTTATTTATTTTTTTCGTGAGGAAGATCAGCCCTGAGCTAACATCCGTGCTAATCCTCCTCTTTTTTAATGCTGAGGAAGACCGGCCCTGAGCTAACATCTATTGCCAATCCTCCTCCTTTTTTTTCCCCAAAGCCCCAATAGATAGTTGTGTGTCATAGCTGCACATCCTTCTAGTTGCTGTATGTGGGACTCGGCCTCAGCATGGCCGGAGAAGCGGTGTGTGCGCCCAGGGATCTGAGCCCCAGGCCGCCAGCAGCGGAGCGCGCACACTTAACCACTAAGCCACGCGGCCGGCCCTTTTTTTTTTTTTTTTTTTTGTGAGGAGAGTTTCCACAATTTTAGAGCCATGGCTGTCCAATTCAGTTTTAAGAAAAGTAAGTTTGGGGAGTTCGAAAGTTCCCCATAATGGTCATTGGTGTACTAAATTACTTTTGGCTAAGTAGATCCAATTAGTTAGAAATGCATATGAGGAAGGACGGCAGTTTTTTGAACGTAGGCCAGAATCCTTGGAGGGAGGACGCCCTCAGAGCATTTAGGTGACTGAGATCCCATTTCTCAGGGTGTTTTTTTGTTTTTTGTTTTGTTTTGTTTTGTTTTGTTCAGAGCAAAGGAAAAAAATCCTAAACAGCGCAGTTCCAATAGGGCAGCCCAGTTCCAAAGGAATCAGACCAACTCCCGACTCCATTTTAAATGAGGTTTCTGTTTATTAATTTTCACAATAGAAAACCCTGAAGACTCCATCAAAAAACTGTTAGAAGTGATAAAGGAATTCAGTAACGTTGCAGGATACAAATCAACAACTCAAAAATCAGTTGCATTTCTATACAGTAACAACAATCTGAAAAAAATTTTTTTTTTTCCCCTGCAAAAAGTTTTATTGTCTCTATTTGGTTCATGGCTTGGGAGAGGGCTCCACGGTGGTTAAACAGCTGCCTAGTGGCTGCAGGGAGAGGCTCAGGCAGAAGCCCTGATTCCAGGGAGAGGCAGAGGAACCCCTCAAAGGCTGCTGGGCTCCAGAGGCTCCTAGTCGTGCTTGCTGGAGAGCCTGTGGAAGAGATACTTGCCGAGCCCAGCCTGGGGCTGGCCAGCCTGTGGAAGTTAGTCAGCTGGTCGCCCATCTTCTTGATGACTTTCGCCTCCTGCTCTAGTAAGTGGCTCCCCAGCAAGTCACAGAGATGGGGTCTCTGTGATGCTGGCAGAACCCAGGGCATGCGAATCCAGAAGGGCCACTTCAGGTTCTTCTCCAGGGCAATGGGCGGCTTCCAGGGAGTTCAAGGTATTACCCCACTCATCTTGGGGTGGCTTCTGCACGTCCTGGAAGAGGGTGCAACTGCTGTGCTGGTTTTGCATCTTCAAGCAATGCTCGGTGCCCTCACGCTTCTCCTCTGCCAACTGCTAGGAGTGGCCCACGCCCTCCAGAGCCACATCGCTGTGCTCCAACTTAAAGCCCAAAAAGAGGTAGGTGTAGGTGGCCCGCAGATGCAGGATGACTAGGTGGGTGACAGTGGCCTCCAGGTGAGTGGAATAATTCTGGCCAAAACCTGGGAGCTCATGGTTGGTCAGCAATAAGGGGCTAACAACACAAAATGGTGTTGGCTGGTCCCAGAGGCAGAGGATAGCCAAGAAGATGGTCCTAGAAGTTGCGACTGGAGAAGAGGTTGGAGGGTCATCTGAGGCTGGAAGATAGGGAGTCCCTGCGTCTCTTCTGTTCAAATACTGTTGAAGCAAGAGACAGATCTGCAGGACTGTGGATCACCATCTGAAAAAGAAATTAACAAAACAATCCCATTTACAGGAGCATGAAAAAGAGCACGATAGGGGCCGGCCCTGTGGCTTAGCGGTTAAGTGTGCGCGCTCCGCTCCTGGCGACCCGGGTTCGGATCCCAGGCGCGCACCGGTGCACCGCTTCTCCGACCATGCTGAGGCCGCGTCCCACATACAGCAACTAGCAGGATGTGCAGCTACCACATACAACTGTCTACTGGGGCTTTGGGGAGGAAAAAAAAAAAAAAAAGAACACGATACTTAGGAATAAATTTAACCAATGAGGTGAAAGATCTGTACACTGAAAACTATGAAACACTGATGAAAGAAATTGAAGAAGACACAAATAAATGAAAAGATATCCTGTGTTTATGGATTGGAAGAATTAATATTGTTATAATGCCCATACTACCCAAAGCTATCTGGTGGCATTTTTAACAGATAGAGAAAAAAATCCCAAAACTCTTACGGAACCACAAAAGACCCTGAATAGCAAAACAATCTTGAGCAGGAAGAGAAAAGCTGGAGGCATCACACTTCCTGATTTCAAACTATATTACAAAGCTGCAGGGCCGGCCCCGTGGCTTGGTGGTTAAGTGCGCGCGCTCCGATGCTGGTGGCCCGGGTTCGGATCCCGGGCGCGCACCGAGGCACCACTTCTCCGTCCATCCTGAGGCCGAGTCCCACATACAGCAACTAGAAGGATGTGCAGCTATGACATACAACTATCTACTGGGGCTTTGGGGGGAAAAATAAATAAAATCTTTTAAACAAAGCTGTAATAGTTAAAACTATATGGTATTGGCATAAAAACAGACTCATAGATCAGTGGAACAGAAAAGAGAGCTCAGAAATAAACCTACGCATATAGAGTTAACTACTAATTTTCAACACAGGTGTCAAGAATACACAACGAGGAAATTCTCTTCAATAAATAGTGTTGGGGGGGCCGGCGCAGTGGCATAGTGGTTAAGTTCATGTGCTCTGCTTCAGCGGCCTGGGGTTCGTGGGTTTGGATCCTGGGTGCAGACCCACCCACTGCTTGTCAAGCCATGCTGTGGCAGCATCCAAAGTAAGGTAGAGGCCGGCCCCGTGGCTTAGCGGTTAAGTGTGCGCGCTCCGCTCCTGGCGGCCTGGGTTCGGATCCCGGGCGCGCACCGACGCCCTGCTTCTCCGGCCATGCTGAGGCCGCGTCCCACATACAGCAGCTAGAAGGATGTGCAGCTATGACATACAACTATCTACTGGGGCTTTGGGGGGAAAAAATAAATAAATAAAATCTAAAAACAAAAACAAAGTAAGGTAGAGGAAGATGGACACAGATGTTAGCTCAGGGCCAATCTTCCTCAGCAAAAAGAGGAGAACTGGCAACAGATGTTAGCTCAGGGCTAATCTTCCTCACAAAAATAAATAAATAAATTAATGAATGAATAAATAAATAAAATGGTGTTGGGAAAACTGGATATCTACATGCAGAAGAATAAAATTGGACTTCTCTCTTACACCATACACAAAAATCGACTCAAAATGGATTAAAGACCTAAATGTAAGACCTGAAACCATAAACCCCGGAAGCAAACACAGGAGAAAAGCTCCTTGACATTGGCCTTGGCAATGATCTTTTGGATTTGATACCAAAAGCACAGGCAACAAAAGCAAAAATAAGCAAGTGAGACTACATCAAACCAAAAAGTTTCTGCACAGCAAAGGAAACCATCAACAGAATGAAAAAACAGCCTACTGAATGGGAGAAAATATTCTCAAATCATATATTTAATAAGGGGTTAATCTCCAAAATATATAAAGAATTCTTACAACTCAATAGCAAAACAACAAATAGCCCAATTTTAAAATGGGCAAAGGACCTGAATAGATATTTTTCTAAAGAAGACATACAGATGGCCAACAGATATATAAAAAGATGCTTGACATCTTTATTCATCAGGGAAATGCAAATCAAAATCACAATGAGACATCACCTCACACCTCTTAGGTGTCTGTTATCAAAAAGAAATAACAAATGTTGGTGAGGATGTGGCGAAAAGGGAACCCTTGTGCACTGTTGGTGGAAATGTAAATTGGTACAGCCATTATGGAAAACAGTATGGAAGTTCCTCGAAAAATTAAAAATAGAACTACTGTATGATCATTTCTCCAAAGAAGATATACAGATAGCCAACAGACACATGAAAAGATGTTCAAAATCATTAACTATCAGGGAAATACAAATCAAAACTACAATGAGATATCACCTCATGCCCGTCAGAATGGCTATAATTAACAAGACAGGAAACAACATGTGTTGGAGAGGATGTGGAGAGAAGGGAACTCTCATATACTGCTGGTGGGAGTGCAAACTGGTGCAGCCACTATGGAAAACAGTATGGAGATTCCTCAAAAAATCAAGGATAGAACTACCATATGATTCAGCTATTCCACTGCTGGGTATTTATCCAAAGAACTTGAAAACACCAATGCGTAAAGATACATGCACCCCTGTGTTCATTGCAGCGTTATTCACAATAGCCAAGACTTGGAAGCAACCTAAGTGCCCATCAAGGGACGAATGGATAAAGAAGATGTGGTATATATACACAATGGAATACTACTCAGTCATAAGAAACGATGAAATCCAGCCATTTGTGACAACATGGATGGACATTGAGGGTATTATGCTAAGTGAAATAAGTCAGAGGGAGAAGGTCAAATACCATATGATTTCCTTCATTAAGTAGTGGATAATAACAACAATAAACAAACACATAGAGACAGAGATTGGATTGGTGGTTACCAGAGGGGAAGGGGGGAGGGAGGAGGGCAAAAGGGATAATTCGGCACATGTGTGTGGTGATGGGTTGTAATTAGTATAGGGGTGGTGAACATGATGTGATCTATGCAGAAATAGAAGTATAATGATGTCCACCTGAAATTTATACAATGTTATAAAGCAATGTTACTGCAATAAACAAACAAACAAACAAACAAAAAGAACTACTGTATGATCCAGCAATCCCACTTCTGGGTATATATCCAACGGAAACAAAATCTTGAAGAGATATCTGTACTCCCATGGTCATTGCAGCATTATTCACAATAGCCAAAGTGTAGAAATAACCTAAGTGTCCTTTGACAGATGAATGGATAAAGAATATGTGAGAAATATATATAGAAAGTGGAATGTTGTTCAGCCATGAAAAAGAAGGAAATCCTATCAATTGTGACAACGTGGATGAACCTGGAGGGCATTATGCTAAGTGAAATAAGTAAAACAGAGAAAGACCTATACTGTATGGTACCATGTATACGTGGAATCTTAAAAAAAAGAAGTTGAACTCATAGAAACAGACTAGAATGATGGTTGTCAGGGGCTGGGGGTAGGGGAAATGGGGAGAGGTTGGTCAAAGAGTACAAACTTTCAGTTATAAGATGAATATAAGTTCTGAGGATCTAATGATGTACAGCATGGTGACTATAGTTAATAATACTATATTGCATTCTTGAAATTTGCTAAGAGAGTAGATCTTAAGCATTCTCACCAAAAAAAAGGTAACTGGGGGCCGGCCCGGTGGCTTAGCGGTTAAGCGCACGTGCTCCGCTACTGGCAGCTGGGGTTCGGATCCTGGGCGCCCACCGACGCACCGCTTCTCTAGCCATGCTGAGGCCTCGTCCCACATACAGCAACTAGAAGGATGTGCAACTATAACGTACAACTATCTACTGGGGCTTTGGGGGAAAAAAAAAAGGTAACCGTGAGGTGATGATGTGTTAATTAACTTGATTGTGGGAATCGTTTTACCATGTACACATATATCAAATCATCACTGCATACACTTTACACATATTACAATTTTATTTGTTCTACACCTCAATAGAGCTGGAGGAAAATATTTTTAGAAAAGATAATCTTCCCCTACCTACCCTAACTGCCTACCATGAGCAAAAGAATTTATCTCTGAAAGAAGCTATCGTCCGAAGCCTCAAATTATCTCTACAATTCCTCAGACACAATGCTTGACACTTGAAAACAAACAAACAAACAGGCATTGAAAAAGACAAGAGTTAAGTGATCATCAGGAAAAAAGTACCAAATAGAAACATACCCAGAGAGGATCCCAATAATGGAGTTATCAGACACGGATTTGAAAATAACTGTGATTAATATGTCCAAGAAATCAAATGACCAGCAAAGAACTAGAAACTGTACAAGAGACTCACTGGTTACTCTTTTGTGTGTGTGTGTGCCAGGCAAGATTTGCCCTGAGCTAACATCTATTGCCAATCTTACTCTTTTTTTTCCCTCGTCCCAAAGCCCCAGTATATAGCTGTATATTCTAGCTCTAAGTTCTTCTAGTTCTTCTCTGTGAGCTGCCACCACAGCTTGGCTACTGACAGATGAGCGGTGTGGCTTTGCGCCCAGGAACCGAACCCGAGCTGCTGAAGCAGAGCGCGCAGAACTCTAACCACTAGGCAATCAGGGCTGGCTCTCACTTGGTTACTCTTAAACTGAAAAATACAATAACTGAAAATAAGAGCTTAATGGATCAGACACAGATGAGGAAAGAGTTGGAAAATAATTAAGTTCACTTTTGTTTAAAAAAGCAAGAGCCAAAATAAACAAAAAACGATATTTATAATTGTGATGGTTCCCTTTATGTGTCAAGTTGGGGGGTGCTTTTGGATGAGATTAACATTTAAATTGGTGAACTCTGGGTAAAGCAGATTACCCTCTGTAATGTGAGTGGGCCTCATCCAATCAGGTGAAGGCCTAAATAGAACAAAAAGACTGAAGCGAGAGGGAATTCTCCAGTAGACTGCCTTCAGACATCATTAGCACCATCCACTTGCCTTTGGACTGGAACTGCACCATTCGCTCTCCTGGGTCTCTAGTCTGCCAGCTCGCACTGTAGATTTTGGACTCCCCAGCCTCCACATTTGTGTGAGCCAATCCTTATAATAAATCTCTTTATATATATATCCTATTGGTACTGTTTCTCTGGAGAACCCTGACTAATACAATAATAATCCAGAGAGAAAATTATAGATGATATCGATATGAGACTGATAACTAGAGGAATTAGGACTAAGGAATTATTTACCTTTTTACTTTGTTAAGGGAGCCAATATCAATTTTGAAAAGCTTAAGAATTTGACAGAAAACAAACAAACATAAGTATGAGTCAATAATTAAGGAGCAACCACCAGAATAATCAAAATAGAATGTGTAGCTTTCAAATAAACAGCAAAATTTTTTTTAAAAAAAATCAGTCTACCAATAGAAAGTAGAATATGGTAAAAAAAAAAAAATGGGTGAAACAAGTCTAATGGTCTATAACCATAATTACAATAAAGGTACATGAGTTAAATTCACCTATCAAAAACAGAGACTCTCAGAGTGGTTAACAAAAATAAAACACAATTTTATGACATGCAAGCAAAAAATTGCTAATACTATTACTCCAAAGAAGAGAACTGGATAGCTGGGAGTTGGGGGAGGAAGTGTAGGAGAGATATTTTGTCCACAGACCCTTAAGTACCTTTTGACTTTTGAATGCCTTACATGTTCAAAAGAAATAAAATAAAATCACACTCTGAAATAATGTGTGGATCAAAGAAGAAATCATAAGGTAAATCAGATAGTATTTAAAACTGAAAAATAATAAAAATACCACATATTAAAACTTGTGGGCTACAGTAACAGGATATTTGGAGGAAATTATAGACTTAAATGCTTATATTTGAAAAGTGGCTGAAAATTAGTAGGCTAAAGTCTAACTTAAGAATTTTTTAAAAGAAGATAAAACCAAAGAAAGTAGAAGGAGTCAGAGATAAGAGCAGAAGGTAATGAAATAGAAAATAAACTACAATACAGTGTATCAAAGCCAGACTCTTTGAAAAACTAAAAATAGAAAGTACTCTGAAAATACTGATCAAGAAACAATGGACATAAATCACTACTCTGCCCTACAAAATTATATGCATTGATGTCCCCCTTTATAATGAAACCGTAACTAAACACAGAGCAAATTTTAAAAATAAGACAACTATGTACACATTTAAAAAATTGGTATATAATTCACATAGCATAAAATTCACCATTTTAAAGTGTATAACTCAGTGGTTTTAGTATATTCACAAGGTTGTGCAACCATTACCACTATCTAATTTGAGAACATTTTCAAGGCCTCTCCAAAAGAGTCTTGTACCCATTAGCAGTCACTCCCTATTCCCCTCTTCCCTGCTAATTTACTTTCTATCTCTATGGATCCACCTATTCTGGACATTTCATATAAATGTGTCAATATGTGTCCTTCTGTGCTTGGCTTCTTTCAATTAGCGTAGTGTTTTCAAGGTTCATCTATGTTGTAGCATGTACAGAACTTTGTTCCTTTTTATGGCTAAATATTATTCCATTGTATGGATAAACCACATTTTGTTTATCCATTTGTCTGTTGATGGATACTTGGGTTTTCCATCTTTTGGGTATTGCGAATATTGCTCTTATGAACATTTGTGTATGGGTATCTGTTTGAGTTCCTGTTTTCAATTCTTTTGGATATATCTAGGAGTGGAATTTCTGGGTCATATGGTAACTCCGTTTAACTTTTTGAGGAACAAACTTTTCCATAGCAGCTGCCCATTTTACATTCCCACCACCAATGTGTGAGGGTTCTAATTTCCCCACAGCATCATCAACACTAGTTATTTTTCTTTAAAAAAATTATCATTATATGGGCCGGCCCTGTGGCTTGGTGGTTAAGTGCGCGCGCTGCGATGCTGGCGGCCCGGGTTCGGATCCCGGGTGCGCATCGAGGCACCACTTCTCCGTTCATCCTGAGGCCGAGTCCCACATACAGCAACTAGAAGGATGTGCAGCTACGACACACAACTATCCACTGGGGCTTTGGGGGGAAAAAATAAAATAAATAAAAATCTTTAAAAAAATTATCATTATAGCCATCTTAGTAGGTGTGATTATTAGCTCCTTGTAGTTTTGATTTGTATTTCCCTGACAGATAATAAAATTGAGCATGTTTTCATGTGCATATTGGTCATTTGCATATCTTTGGAGAAATGTCTATTCAAATGCTTTGCTCACTTTTTAATTGGGTTGTTTGTCTTTTGGTTGTTGAGTTGTAGGTATTCATTATATATTCCGGATACTAAACTCTTATCAGATATTTAATTTTCAAATATTTTCTCTCATTCTGTGGGTTGCCTTTTCCCTCTCTTGATTGTGTCCTTTAATGCACAAAAGTTTTCAATTTTGATGAAGTCCAATTTATCTATTTTTCTCTTATTGCTTGTGTTTTTGGTGTCATGTTTATGAAACTATTGCCAAATCCAAGTCCCCCTGTTTTCCCCTAAGTGTTTTATAGTTTTAGCTCTTAAGTTTAGGTCTTTGATCCATTTTGAGTTAATTTTTGTATATGGTATAAGGTAAGGTTCCAATTTCATTCTTTTGCATGTGGATATCCAGTTTCCCAGAACCATTTGTTGAAGAGACTGTTCTTTCCCTATTGAATGGCCTTGACACCTTTGTCAAAACTCAATTGACTATATATGTGAAGATTTATTTCTGGGCTTCCAATTCTATTCCATTAGTCTATATGTATATCCATTTACCAATACCATACCGTTTTGATTATTATAGCTTTGTAGTAAGTTTTCAAATTGGGAAGTGTGGGTCCTCCAACTTTGTTCTTCTTTTTCAAGACTGCGTTGGCTATTTGGGGTTCCTTGAATTTCCATATGAATTTTAGGATCAGGTTATTAATTTCTGCAAAGAAACCTGCTGGAATTTTGATAGGTATTACGGTGACTCTCTAGATTGGTTTGGGGAGTATTGTCATTTTGGCAATATAAAGTCTTCCAATCCATGAACATGGATATCTTTTCATTTATTTAGATCTTCTTTAATTTCCTTCAGCAATTGCTTTGTAGTTTTTTTTTTAATTTTTTATTTCTTCCCCCAAAGCCCCAGTAGATAGTTGCATGTCATAGCTGCACATCCTTCTAGTTGCTGTATGTGGGATGCGGCCTCAGCATGGCCAGAGAAGTGGTGCATCGGTGCGCACCCGGGATCCGAACCCAGGCCACCAGCAGCAGAGCGCACGCACTTAATTGCTAAGCCACGGGGCCAGCCCCTGCTTTGTAGTTTTTAATACATAAGTCTTGTATCTCCTTAGTTAAATTTTTCCTAAGTATTTTATTCTGTGTGTGTGTGTGTGTGTGTGTGTGTGTGTGTGTGTGAGGATCAGCCCTGAGCTAACATCCGTGCCAATCCTCCTCTTTTTGCTGAGGAAGACTGGCCCTGGGCTAACATCTGTGCCCATGTTCCTCCACTTTATATGGGATGCCGCCACAGCGTGGCCTGACAAGCGGTGCATCGGTGCGTGCCTGGGATCGGAACCCGGGCCGCCAGCAGCGGAGCGCGCGCACATAACCGTATGTCACAGGGCTGGCCCCAGTATTTTATTCTTTTTGATTCTATTGTAAATGGAATTTTTTTCTCAATTTCCTTTTTGGGTTTGTTTATCATCAGTGTATAGAAATACAACTGATTTTTTTTTTTAATAATTATTTATTTATTTATTTATTTTTCCCCCAAAGCCCCAGTAGATAGTTGTATGTCATAGTTACACATCTTTCTAGTTGCTGTATGTGGGACGCGGCCTCAGCATGGCCGGAGATGTGTCGGTGCACGCCCGGGATCCAAACCCGGGCCGCCAGCATCGGAGTGCGAGCACTTAACTGCTAGGCCACGGGGCCGGCCCAATACAACTGATTTTTGAGTGTTGATTTTGTATCCTGCTACTTTGTCGGATTTGTTTATTAGCTCTAAGAGATTTTCTGTGGATTATTGAGAGTTTCTGTGTATAAGATCAAGTCATCTGTGAACAGAGATAGTTTTACTTCTTCCTTTCCAATTTGGATGCCTTTTATTTCTTTTTTTGTTTTTGTGAGGAAGACTGGCTCTGAGCTAACATCTATTGCCAATCCTCCTCTTTTTACTAAGGAAGATTAGCCTTGAGCTAACACCTGTGCCCATCTTGCTCTATTTTGTATGTGGGACACCACCACAGCATGGCTTGATGAGTGGCGCAGAGGTCCGCACCCAGGATCCGAACCTGTGAACCCCAGGCCGACGAAGCAGAGCACACGAACTTAACCACTATGCCGCTGGGCTGGTCCCAACCTTTTATTTCTTTTTCTTGCCTAATTTCTCTGGCTACTATGTTAAGTAGAAGTGGTGAAAGCAAACATCCTTGTCTTTTTCTCAATCTTAGAGGAAAAGCTTTCAGTCTCTCATCATTGAGTATGATGTTCATTGTGAGTTTTTCATGTATGGCATCATGTTGAGAAAATGCCCTTCTATTCCTAGTTTTTAAGTGTTTTTATCATGAAAGGGTGATGGACTTTGTCAAGTGCTTTTTCTGCATCATGTGTCCTTTTTCCTTCATCCTGTTAATATGATGTATTACATCAACTGATTTTCATATATTAAGCCACCCTTGCATTCCCGAGATAAGTCTCATTTGGTCATGATATATAATCCTTTTAATATGCTGCTTAATTCAGTTAGCTAGTATTTTTCTGAGGACATTTTGCCTCTTATTTCATATGGGATGTTGATCTAGTTTTCTTTTCTTGTAGTGTCTTGTTCTGGCTCCAGTATCAGGCTAATGCTTGCCTCATAGAATAAATTAGGAAGTGTTCCCTTCTGTTCAATTTTTGGGAAGGGTTTGAGAAGGATTGGTGTTAATTCTTCTTTAAATGTTTCGTAGAATTCACCAGTGAAGCCATCTGTTCCTGGAGTTTTCTTTTTGTGTGTGTGTGAGGAAGATCAGCACTGAGCTAACATCCATTGCCAATCCTCCTCCTTTTTCTTTCTCCCCCAAAACCCCAGTAGACAGTTGTACGTCATAGTTGCACATCCTTCTAGTTGCTGTATGTGGGACGCGGCCTCAGCATGGCCGGAGAAGCGGTGTGTCGGTGCGCACCTGGGATCCGAACCCGGGCCGCCAGTAGCGGAGCGCACGCAATTAACTGCTAAGCCACAGGGCAGGCCCTGGAGTTTTCTTTATTGGAGGTTTTTGATTACTGATTGAATTTCCTTACTCCTTATAGGTCTATTCAGGTTTTCTATTTCTTCTTGAGTCAGTTTTGGTAGGTTGTGTGTTTCTAGGAATTTGTCCATTTCATCTACGTTATCTACTTTGTTGGCAAACAGTTATTCTTAGTATTCTCTTACAACCCTTTTTGTTTTTGTAAAGTTGGCAGTAATGTCCCCTTTTTCACTTCTGATTTTAGTAATTTGAGTCTTCTCTCTCTCTCTTTTCTATTTTATCAATTGAGCTAAAGATTTGTCAATTTCATTGATCTTTTCAAAGAACTAGCTTTTGGTTTCATTGATTCTATATTTTTTTTCTGTTCTCTATTTTGTTTATCTCTACTCTAATCTTTATTATTTCTTTCCATCTGTTACATTTGGGGTAGTTTGCTTTTCTTTTTCTAGTTCCTTATGGTATGGAGTTAGATTGTTGATATTCTTCTTTTTGTATGTAGGAATTTACAGCTATAAATTTCCTTCTCTGCACTGCTTTCACTGAATCCCACAAGGTTTGGTATGTTGTATGTGTGTGTGTGTTTTTCACAGACTTTACTTATTACAGCAAACTTGAACAGATGGTACAGAGAGTTCCCATATATCCCCTGGCCCCACATATGCACAGCCTCTACCACTATCAACATCTTACACCAGAGTGGTATAGTTGTTACAATTGAACCTACATTGACACATCATTATCACCCAAAGCCTACAGTTTACATTAGGGTTCACTCTTGGCAGTGAACATTTTGTGGGTTTTGACAAATGTGCAATGACATGTACCCTCCATTATGGTATTATACAGAGTAGTTTCACTGCCCTGAAAATGCTCTGTTGTCTGCCTGTGCATCCTTCCCTCCCTCCAACCCCTGGAAACCACTGATCTTTCTACTGTCTCTGTTTTTATTTTCACTTGTCTCCAGGTATTTTCTAATTTCTCTTGTGATTTCTTCTTTGATCCATTGGTTATTTAAGACTATATTGTTTAATTTCCACATATGTGTGAATTTTCCAGTTTTCCTTCTGTTATTGACTTCTAGGTTCATTCCATTGTGTCAGTGAAGATACTTTGTATGATTTCAGTCTTTTAAGATTTATGGAGACTTGTTCTGTGGCCTAAAATATGGTCTATCCTGGATTATGTTCCATGTACACTAGAGAATAATGTGCATTCAGCTGTTGTTGGGTGGAGCATTCTATTATTGGGTGGAGTCTGTTACATCAAATGGATTTATAGTGATGTTTAAGTTCTCTGTTTCCTTACTGATCTTTCTTCTAGATGTTCCATCCATTACTGAAAGTGGCGTATTGAAGTCTCAACTATTATTGTGGAACTATTTCTCCCTTCAATTCTGTCATTGTATGCTTCATATATTGTTTGGTGCATATGTTTATAACTGCTATATCTTCTTGATTAATGTACTCTTTTATTAATATATAATGTCTTTGTCTATTACAGTTTTTTCCCTTAAAGTCTGTTTTGTCTGAAATTAGGATAGCCATCCCATCTGTCTTTTGGTTACTATTTGTGTGGAATATCATTTTCCATATTTTCACTTTTAACCTATTTGTGTCTTTGATCTAAATTGTAGGCAGCATATCCTTAATTATTAAGACCCATACTTATATTTATTTTTTTCTCTATCAATTCCTTAAGCTTTTCAAAATTGGTATCATCCCCTCAACAAAGTAAATTCCTTAGTCTTAATTCCTCTACTTACCATCCGTATGTTGCTATCATCTATAATTTTGTTTCAGGGTTCTTAAACGGGTTAATAAGAATAGCAAACAATTAGGTAGTGCTTATTATGTGCCTCGCACTGTCCTAAGAGCTTTTCCATGTTATTTCAGTTAATTCTTACAACAACCCTATGAGGTAGGTTCAATTTTTATGAGAAAACTGAGCCACAGAGGTTGAGACTTGCCAAAGTCATAGGGCTAATAAGCAGCAGTCAGGATGTAAGTCCAGACAGTCTTGCTACCTCTCAGATATTCTAAAGTTCTTAGGCAAAAATAAATAAGAACACTCAAGAAATTTTTTAAAAGTGTAATGAGGTTATTAAAAATTATAAAAACTATAATAATTAAACCTATGCGTTACTGGAAACAAGAAACATATCATTGAAACAGATTTAAAAATTCCAATATAAGCCCAGATACATCTGAGAACTCTTATATGTTAAAGGTGGCTTTCCATATCAGCCTAGAAAAAATGGATTTCAATAAATGGTATTGGAACACCCGGCTAACTGGATTACCACTTCACAGTTTATACTAAAATAAATTCTAGGTGGCTTAAAAGGTCTAAATACAAAAAAGTAGAACCAAAAGTATTAGATGAAAACATGGAAAAATTCCTATAATCTTGGAGTGGGGAAGGCCTAAGTACAACATACACCTAAAAGCCACACAAAAAATATTGGCAAATTCTACCTAAAATAAATTTCTTTATGATCATCATATACAAAGACAAAATGTAAACTGGATAAGATATATTTACAACTCATGGACTAAGGACTGATTTCCTTAATAGATAAAGAAATCTTAAAAATCATTAAGACCACCAACCTAATAGAAAAATGGCAAAGGATAGGAAGCAACATGTCACAGAGAAGGGAAATACACGTGGCTCTTAAATAAGATGCTCACCTCAATCATAAAATAAAGTTGATGCCACTTCTTATCTATCAGGTTGGCAAAATTAAAGTATCAATACTGTGTTGATTTTAGAAACCATGCGAGGTTGCGTCTCATCTTCCTTTAAAAAGATAAAAATCAAAGCCTAGTGATTTGGCTTAGGAACACAGCCAGGAGTAGGTTACTGCCAAGTTCCTAATTTGTTGGACTCTAAAACCCATGTTCTTAATCAATGAATGGTGCTCTTCCCACACACACTAGCAAAGAATTAAACAAAGATAAGACTTGAAAACCTAAACCAGGGTTTCTCAATATCCGCACTATTGACATTTTTGTCTGGGTATTCTTTGTGATGAGGGGCTGTCCTGTGCATTGTAGGATATTGAGCATCATCCTTGACATCTATCCACTAGATACCAGTAAACCCTGCTCCCTCCCCGCCCAGTTGTGATAGCCAAAATTGTCTCCAGACATTGTTATATGTCCCCTGGCAAAATTGCCACTGGTTGAGGACCACTGCCTCGAATATTCATATCTTCTAATCTAACCTAAGAGATCATGAAAACCACCTTATGCCCAAAGGTAGTCGTTGTTTATAACTGAAAAGCAGAAACACACTAGGTGTGCAATAATAGAGGAAAGATTAAGTAAACTATGGTATATCTATTCAGTGGATCACAAAGTTGTTAATAATGCCCACCTAATGATGGAAACTAGAGGAATCAAAATTGACTCTTTAAAACAATGGCTATTAAAAAATTCAGTACTTTTATATTCGAGAATTGCTAATGACATGCTTATGATATTAACTTAAAAATATATCTAAAATTACATACCCAAATGAGTCAAAAACTTAAAACCTGAACATGGATGTTTATAGCAGCTTTATTCATAAGTGCCAAAACTTGGATAAACAACCAAGATGTCCTTCAGTAAGTAAATGGATAAACTGTGATACATCCAGATAATGGACTATTATTCAGCGCTAAAAAGATATGAGCTATCAAGCCATGAAAAGACATGGAGGAATCTTAAATGCATACTACTAAGTGAAAGAAGCCAACCTGAAAAGGCTACATAATGTATGATTCCAACTATATGACATTCTGGTAAAGGCAAAACTATGGAAAAAGTAAAAAGATCTGTGGTTGCCAGGGGTTAGAGGGCAGGGGGTGATGGATGAATAGGCAAGAGCACAGAGGGTTTTTAGGGCAGTGAAACTATTCTGTATGACATGTACTGGTAGACACATGTCATTATACATTTGTCCAAACCCGAAGAATGTACACCGCCAAGAGTGAACCCTAACGTGAACTATGGACTTTGGGTGATGACATGTGGGTCCACTGTAGCAAATGTCCCATTCTGGTGTGGGATATTGAAAGTGGGGGAGGCAGTGTGTGTATGGGGCTAGGGCCTATAGGGGAACTCTCTGTACTTTCTGCTCAATTTTTCTGTGAACCTAGAACAGCTCTGAAAAATAGTCTACCAGAAAAAAAAGCCTCCCATGCTCAAAACTTGTCTGACCTGTTCAACCTTTAGAGAAAAATATAACCTTCATGGTCATTATTTATTCAACTGCTTAGACATATAAATGATTAATGACTAGAGGCCTAGAGTGAGCTTTCTCTGGTAAAATATGGCTCCAACACAACCGATGAGCAACCCAAACAGACTGTGCTACGAATGGCGAATCTCTAGCAACATGCTCTTGTGGCAGAGTAGAAAGAGCAAGGACTAACGGGTCAGAACGAAGTTCAAATCTCGCCGAGGCACTTAACACCTCTGATTCCTTGGACCAATTAGCGAACCTCTATGAACAGTCAATGGGGTGGTTATTTGTAAAATGGGGTTGTTACTGCAAAAACAGATGTTACCTAAAAATTATTTGGACATAGGGGTCCAAATAATTTAAGGAGAAAAATAAAACCAGTCTTATTTTCATGAAAAAAAAATTAGATATATGAATCTCAACTAAGTCCATAATGTTAATAATGTTTTGGTGGTAGTATTATGCATAATTTTATTATTAAAACTTCTATCTTCCAAATTTTCTATAATAAACATGTATTATTTATATTCAGGAAATAAACACATTTTTTTATTGTGAAATTTTTATTGTACATTATTGTTTGCCAGTCACCATATAAGTGCATCTCTCCACCCCTTGTGCCCACCCCCCACGCCCCTAGTAACCACCAAACAGTTCCATCTGTCCCTGTGTTGGTTTATCTTCCACATATGAGTGAAATCATGCATTGTTCGTCTCTTTCTGGGTTATTTTGCTTAACATAATACCCTCCAGGTCCATCCATGTTGTTGCAAATGGGACGATTTTGTCTTTTTTTAATGGCTGAGCAGTATTCCATAGTATATATATATACCACATCTTCTTCATCCAATCATCTCAAGGGACTCTTGGGTTGCTTCCATGTCTTGGCTAGTGAATAATGCTGCAATGAACATAGGAGGGCATAAGCCTCTTCGCGTTATTGATTTCAGGTTCGTTGGATAGATACCCAGTAGTGGGATAGCTGGATCATGAGGTATTTCTATTTTTAATTTTTTGAAGAATCTCCATACTGTTTTCCATAGAGGCTTCACCAGTTTGCATTCCCACCAGCAGTGGATCAGGGTCCCCATTTCTCCACAGCCTCTCCAGCATTTGTTGTTTTTTGTCTTGGTGATTATAGCCATTCTAACAGGTGTAAGATGATATCTTAGTGTGGTTTTGATTTGCAGGAAATAAACACATTTTTAAAAACTCACATGGGCCAGCCCTGTGGCTTAGCGGTTAAGTGCGCGCGCTCCACTACTGGCAGCCCAGGTTCGGATCCCGGGCGCGCACCGACGCACCGCTTCTCTGGCCACGCTGAGGCCGTGTCCCACATACAGCAACTAGAAGGATGTGCAACTATGACATACAGCTATCTACTGGGGCTCTGGGGAAAAAAAATGAGGATTGGCAATAGACGTTAGCTCAGAGCCGGTCTTCCTCAGCAAAAAGAGGAGGATTAGCATGGATGTTAGCTCAGGGCTGATCTTCCTCACAAAAAAAACAAAAAAAACAAAAAAAACTCAGCACAAAAACTGTAGAAAAGAATATTTTATTGAAACAGTTTCTCAATTAACAATGGAGCAAAGTACAATTTGACTCAAACCTGTCCAACCAGACTCAACTGCTATAGCAAAAGAATTCAAACATACAGGAGTGGGTGGGACCCTTTAGCCTCATTTCTGCCAATGTGGCAAAAAAAAAAAAAAAAAAAAAAAGAGGAAAAAAAGAAAAAGACACAACCAGGCTCCCCCTTGTCCTGGGGGCTGGGCGCTAGCCCCGGCCCCTGCTACAGACGGAATACTGGAGGACAGGCTCCCCAGCATTAGCATTGTGGGTAAAAGGACCCATCCTAGCAGAGCAATGCACGAAAGGAAGGCCAGCACGTACCCTCTTCCTTCACCCACAAGGCCTGCCTTGAAGAGAGCGAGGTGGCATTTTTACATTCACACCATGGTCTCTCCTTCTCCCAGGGTCTTGGGATAGGGGCTCACAGTAGAAAGCACATTTTGGTCAGCCCAGGGGGCCAGGGGGCAAGGGAAAGGCTCTGTCTGGGAGGGCAGAACAGCAGGAGAAGGGGGCAGGCAGGCAAAGGGACATGGGGTACCAGCCTTCAGGGAAGACCAGATTTTGACAGTGCTTGCAGGATGCTGGCATCCCACGCCAGCCACTCCACACAGCTTTCCTGGGCCCAAGAGTCCAGAGGTGGGAGCTACAGGGTTTTCACACGTCTCACTCCCTGGAGAGGTGGATGGATTCCCTTCTGCACTTTCTCCTTGCCTACTCTGGCCACCAGGGGTTGTACATGCGGGTGGGAATCGATCTAGATTTATTTCAGCTGGTCCAGATGGACGGGCTTTGGGCAAGAGGCAGAGAACTGCCCACCTTGCAACAGGAAGCCAAGGAAATCCATGGGAAGGAGTCAGAGGGGGATGGGGGTTTTTAGGAAAAGAGAAGACCTTGGAGAAGGAAAGAGCACAGATAGGCACTCAGAAACCAAACCTGGTAACCAAGGCTCTATAGACACTGGCCCCTGTGTGACATTGATTTCTCGGTGGAAAAGGAAAGGAGGGAAGGATGATCAGAGAAGACTGGAGACTCTAATATGCCAAGACATCCTTCCCACCATCAGGTCTGTCAACTACTGACAGCCATTCTCTCACCTACCCACAGGCAAAGAATTAAGACACAATAGTGATTTTTCCCAAATTAGGGCCTGGATGAGTAGGGAACCAGGGGTGGGATTCGGTAACAGAACAATTTCAGTTTTAACCACAGAACTACTCCAGAAGGAACTGGTGAACTGTCCCTTCCTTCCACTTCTCCACACCTCCAATCACAGGTGAGAGAAAAGGAACTTAAGCCTCTGAGGGCAGGACCAACCCCTCCCCCCAACCCTTGATGTTTAATAAATAGAAGTGGTAGGAGAAAGGGGTGGGGACAAATGGGGAACTGGGAGGCAGGGGTTATAGTTCATCATTCTTCAAAGTTTGCTTCTGTCCTGTCGGCTGCTCCTTTTGTTCAGATTCTGTTGGGAGTTGGGGAGAGCAAAAGAATGGCAGCAGGTGAAATAGAGGTGACTGGCCCCAGTTCTGTGCAGATATTCCCCCGAGACCCTACTGGGCTTCCCGGCACGCCCCCAGCTCCACCCTCACCTGCTCCAGGACCTCCTAGCTCCAGAGGTTCAGCATCTGCCGGTTCAGATCCTGCTTTTGGGAAGGAACAGGTTAGAGTCTGCAGAAAGGAGGAAGGGACTAACGGTGGGGTTGGCAAACTTTTTCTGTAAAGAGCCAGACAGTAAATATTTTAGGAGTTGTGGGCCACACTCAATCCCTTTGCATAGTCTCTCTCTTTTTTTTTAATAACCTTCTAAAAACGTAAAGGCCATTCACAGCTCCTGGGCCGTCCAGAAACAGGCTGTGCCTGCCAGTTGCCAACCCCTGGGATAAGTGATGTCCATATTCCCAATCAGTTTCCCCAACTCACGAGTCTCTTTCTCAGGTTCTGAAATGGGCTTCGCATCTTCAGTCTGGCCTGGAGTGAAATCAGGAGTAAAATGTAGTCCCAGGAGGGAAAGGAGGCCTTCTTCCTGCCCAATAGCCCCTGGAACCAGGCCTCTTGCTCTCACCTGGTGGAGGGATGACCTTCTCCTCCTGGTCACTGGCACTGGCATTGAGGGGATGCTCTGCCCGGGTCCCATTCTTGTCCTTGGGCCGGGGCCGGGGCTTGGCAAACTTGGCCTTATTGAGCAAATACTGCACCTCACGGTCCAGGGCCATCATCTTGGCCTCGATGTCTTTTGAGAGCAACACGGGCTTCTCTGTGGCAGGAAGCTTGGCCTGCTCAGCCACAGTTGCATTCTTCCAGGCCTGCGGGTGAGGCCAGGACAGGATCAGAGCCAGCCACAGGGAGAGCAGACGTCTCTGTCCCAGATGAAATACACCCCCAACCAGCCTCAGGCTCTTCCCTCAGATCTCAAATCATGCTGCCACCCCTGGCCGGCATTCCCACAGGGGTAAGCAGACTGCTCAGACTGGCATTCAAGACCCTCCACAAGGGAGTCCCAAACTACACATTTCTGCCTTACATCCTATTACTCTGGACTAACTACAGCTGAACCTCTCGATTATTCCCTTCCTATCTCTTCACTTGTGAGCTCTGGTTCAGCAAGTCTCCACACATCCAAAACACTTTCTGCTTCACCTGACAAGTCATTCTCACCTATCCAAACCCTGGCCACATTCTGAGTCCAGCTCAAGTTCCAGCTCCTCAAAGCAGCCTTCTCTAACCTCACAGGGGTGGGCTCTATTGTGCCTCCAGTCTGACAACTCATGGCTATGACCCTTCTTTGGGACTAATCACACATGGCCTCAAATGCAGACATCTTCTACCTTCCCAGTTAGCTGCTAAGCCAGGAGGCAGAGGCTGCTGAGTCTCCGTTTCTCTGCATCCCCCACGCTGTCTAGGATGGCACACCTCACCAGGTAAGTATCCAGTTAAGTATTTACAGACGGATTACCCAGGTCTCATTGATGACTTTCTCTAACGTTGTCATTTCCACCTCAGTGAAGATCTGGTCCATCTCAGGGATGAGACGGGCCCCCCTGGAAGCCAGAGAGAAGACAATCAGCCCAAGAAGAAGAGGGTCCTGGGTGTGGGTATGGGGCATTGGAAGCTGTTGGGCACAAGAGTCAGTGCTTGACAGGACTGAACAAGGAAGAAAGGGCAAAGGGGCTGCTTACTTGAGGAACATGCTGGAATGGTTGAGGAGATTATCGAGGGCAGACAGACGTTCGGGCCACTTCTTGCGCTCTTCCACCCGAAAAAATAACCCCTGGCACAGCTTCCTCAGCTCAGTCAGCTTCTCCTTCAACATCTGGAGGTGAGGGTGGGAGTGGGCAGAGAGGTTGAAGGGGTGACAGGACTGGAACCAGCCCCATATCCTTCTTTAGGGCCTCACATCCCCACTCTTCTCACTTTCTCTGACCCTTGGAGAGGAAGGAGCAATCCCATCCCACCCGCCATGTTCCCGGAGGCCCCTCACCACTGTGGTGGCCCCAAAGCCCTCATCCTCCAGCCAGGTGGAAGCAGCGTTGAGTTTCCCAGAGATGTCCTCACGTTGTTCCTCGGTGGACACCTCCTGGTACTCAGGTTGGTACAGCTTGTCCTAGAGAGGGGCACACAAGTGCAAGCATGCAGTGAGCCCCTGAGGGCAAGGCTCGCAGAGCCAGACCCTCCCCAGACACAGGTGCCAGGGCAGGTGTGCCTCCCAGCCTACCAACCTGGGTCTCGAAGATGAAAGCTTCCAAGCTGTTGGCGGCTTTCTCCCGTTCCTGCTTCTCTAGGTCTCGGAGTGTCAAGTCCTGAAGTCTGTAGGACAAAGGAGAGGCAGGCATGAGGGAGATGGCATGTTGAACTCAGCCCCTGGGTCAGACAGCTCTCCCTCCCAGGGGCGCCATTCCACACCTGCCCACACTCTGCACACACACGCAGTCTTTACTCACTTCTGTGCCGAGTGAGCCAGCTTGTCCTCAGGCAGGTCAGGCAGGTCCAGAACAACCAGCTCCACCCCAATCTCCTCTACCATCCTCTGCTTGCGGGCAGGCTTCTGCTTCTTTTCTTCCTCTGGGGCTGGAGGAACACCCTCAGACCCTGCCTTTCCCTTCTCACTTGGCTTCTGGGGGAAAGAGATGAGGATGTCAGGAAAAGCATGGGCCCTTCTATTCTCCACAGGCAGGGCTCTTGCGGGTAAGAAACAAGGCAGGCATCTGTTCCCTTAGCCTCTGACTCTGCCTGCAGCTCACCTGGGCCGCAGACTTTTCCCCATTTTCTTTTTCCGCAGCCTTTTCTCCCTCAGGGGCTGCATCCCCCTTAGGCTCAGGGGGTGGGGGCTGAGAGGTATCCTCCATTGGGGCCTCAGCTTCCTCCTTGAGTTCTGCTTGCTCTCCAGGCTCATCCTTGCTCCCCTCAGCAGGGCTTTCCTCTTCCTCCTGGGAACAATCACAGACACACCCACAGATAACAGTCACCAGCAGAGCCTCTGGATCAGGACCGGCCCAGCAACGCCAGAGCTCCCAGGCCCTGCTTTGAAGGGGCTCACTGCTCACGACACAGATGGGTAGACAGATGATAACTGTATGGAAATGGGCAGGGGACTGTTTGGACTGCAGCAGTCTAGTCAGACAGGACATGAGGAGAATGGGCCTTGGAGCTCGAGCACAGGGACAGCTCCGAGTCCAGAGGAGGGTATGGTTGGGCTGAGAGGAAGGGGAAGTCTGTTAAACCCTAGGCAGCTGGAATGCCCACCCAACTCCCTGCCTCTGCTGCCACGACCTGGCCCCACACACCATCTCCATGCTCCCCCGGCTCCCTCCTGGCCTTACCTGGACAGTGTCAGTACCATTCTCTTTAGTATCTGGTGTATCTTTAGTACCACCTCCAAACAGGCTGGAGATGGTGTTGCCAAGTTCTAGAAGGAAGAAAGTCAAGGACTCAAAGGGGACCACAGCAGTGAGTACATCTCCTAACCCAAGGGCAAGGCCTGCCCACCTCCCCAAAATGCATACAAGTATATTCTCTCTCTCACACATATGCACATGCACACATGTGCATGCTCATCTTACTGGTCAGAGTAGATTCCTCTTCAGGGCTGTCCTCCACCAGAGTTTCAAACACAGACTCCACCTGAAAACAGGGACTCAAGATGAAGAAACGCACATACTAACCCACCTCTTCTCCAGGAACATCCTGCCACAGTGGGTGTCTGCTTATGCACATCCACATGACTTCCAGCTGTGCTGGGCTATTCCCTCACCTGTCTTCTTCTAACGGCTCTTGGATCAAGTCACCTCCAGCCCCTTTGATTATGAGCCCTTTAGGACAGGATCATAGCTCCTTTTTTCCCCCACAGGCCCACACTTCTCCACTCAACAACAGAACGGAGCATAATTTCCCATAGTATGTTGTAATAAATATTACTCCCCAGAACTGTTCTTCAAAAATGGGTTCCTCAACCATTCTACAGATCCTGAAATTTACAATGTCTGCAAGCATTTACAGGCTCTGAGAAGGCCGATACCAGATCTCTGGTCAGCTTCATCTAGAGCCAAGATTTACCAACTCCAAAACCCTTTTCATTTATCCTGTTCTAATACCATGTGGAACCACTCTGCAAAAGTCTGGTGGGGCTGGGCCCTTGCCCTGTCCACAAGGTCTCCGTCTGCTCTCACCCTGTCTAGGCTGAGCACACCACTCTCATCCAGGTTGAAGTGAGCCTTGATGCCCTTGGACTCGTGGTCGGGATACTTCTTGAAGCTCTCACCCACACCTTTTAGCTTCACTGTGGTCAGATTCTGAGAGCCAAACACCCTGGTTGGGGAGGAGAGAGCAGTTCAGGGGAACCCACCCAGCCTGCCTCCAGCCCTAGATGACACAGCCTCCTGGCATGGGATATTGGGGCCCTCCCTGAGGACACACTCAGGAGGATGGGCACCCTCCAGAGAAGATGCTCACCCCAACCCTAACCCTACAGCCTGCTTCCCTGTGTCAGCCCTGCAGGCCCCAAATCCTCCCTTCCTAGAACTTCCATCCTGCCCCACCCCCTCACCGAAGATCCTCTGGCCCCAGGAAGCCCAGGTCACCATAGTTGATGTGGAAGTTGAAATCATGGCTGTAGCGGTTAAAGGTGATGACTTTGCGTTGAGGGTAAGGCCCCATCCGGGAGAAGAGAACACGCTTATTGTGCTTCAGACTGCGAACCCCCGACTCCTCTTCCACCTCCCTTGTGAACTCCACCTACACAGCAGGCAGAGAGAAGACACACTGCAGAACCAGAGCAGGTTCTGGGGTAAGGGTGGGTGGAGAATGTCAAATGGCAGAAAAACAAAAGGGCAGGCTAAAGCAGACAGGAGGGGAGATCACACCTGGAGAGGTAACGTGAGCCTGTCACCTGATCAGACAGGCTTACTCACCAGGATGGGGTAGATCACCGCATCTCGGACTACAAACGGCTTCACCTTGAAGGCTTTGCTGAGCGCAGCTGCTTGGTACACAGCCCCCATCGCGGCTGCTTCATCTGCATTGATGTTCTTCCCTAGCTCCTCCCTGTGAAAGGCCTAAGCTTTAGCACCATCTATCCTGGAGCACCCAGCCTGGCCTCCCTCCCCTCAGCCCTCCAGCTGCCTAGCCCTGGAGCCTCGGCCGCGATGCCCCAGTCCCTACACTCACTTGCCCACAGCCTTCAGCAGCACCTCCTGAACTTTGGGGACACGAGTGGCCCCACCCACCAGGATCACCTGCTCAATCTCATCCTGCAGAGGGAGAAAGAATGTGAGATGGGACACTAGGCAGTTAACCCTCCTCCTCAGCACTGCCTCTTCCCTTAAGGTTCCTGCTCCCACCTCCCCACCATCTAATCACTTTCTATCCCACTTGTCTCCTACCCCATGCCCACCTCCGACTACCCCCTCACCAAATTCATTTCAGCACTCTGGAGGGCCTGCTGCACAGGCCCAGGCACCCGCTCAAATAAGTCTGCACACAACTCTTCAAACTCCACTCGAGTCACTTTTGCCTTGAAGTCCACATCGTCCACCAGGCCCTCGATCTGGGGGAGGAAGGGGAGTGTCAGAGAGTTCTCATTCAGGTCCTGCTCTCAGGGTGGGTACGACTTTGAGGGGATGACAGGAGGCACGGGAAGAAAGGAAGGGCCACACCAGGCACAAGTAGCCTAGCTCAGGATGGTGAGGTACTCCATCCGCTGGGTGGGGAATATTTGCCCTCAACCAGCCGTGTGTGGGCACCTGTGCCATGTGGTCAGCGTTGGCACTCAGCACGGTTTTGAGTCGATTAGCCTCACGCAGAAGCTTGGCCATGGCCCGGGGGTTCTCCCGCACGTCCTTTGCCTTCTGGCCCTTGCGTTGCTCATTGAAAAGCCTGGCCAGGTGCTCACGCAGCCGGAGCTCCATCTCCAGACCTCCCAGGGTGCGGTCAAACCTGTGCAGGAACGGGAACAGGGAAAAGTATGAGGAACACACGGGGTCCCTTCATCTACACAGGAACCTGACTCTCATCCCACAAGGCTGACACCTCACAGTGACAGTTCATCTACCCACATTCAACTGTATTTACTGGGCATCAACCATGTATTTCTTTCTGTGATGCAACTGAAAGAGGCAAAAAAAAAGATAGGGTCCCCGCTGTCAAGGAGTTTACAATCTAGCAATCAAATAATAATATAAATGTGAAATTTTAACTACCACATGTGTTACAAAGGAGAGGCAGACGATGCTATTAGAACACAAACGTGGGAAATTTCAGCTATTTAGAGATGTCAGGGAAAGTTCTCTGAAGAAGCGATGCTTAAGCTGAAACCTGAAGGATGATCTGGAATTAACTAGGTGAAGGGGAGAGGAAAGAACATTCTAGACATAGGGAACAGTATGTGCAAAGACCCTGAGGTGGGAAAGAGCACGGGGAGTAAGTTCCAAAGGAGGGCAAGTATGGCTGGAGCTCAGAGAGCAAGAGGCTTGGGATTTGAGACAAGCGGAGGAGTCAGGGCTCAACTGACACAGCCTCATAGGCCAAGGTAAAGGTTCAGAGCTGATGAAGGGTTTTTAAGACATGGGTTACAATCAGGTTGGCAAAGAATCCCCTGGCAGCAAGTTGGAGAAAGAACTGCAGGGAAGCCACACTAGAAGCAGATCTTCTCTGGAATTCTGCAGGTAACAGGTGATGGTGGCTTGAACTAGGGTGGAAGTGGTAGAGATGAATGGAAAAGGACAGGTTCAGGAAATAAGACAATGTCAGTGACAAGTTATTTAAGTAAACTGGAAATGACAAGAGAGCAAAAAAAAAGACTGACATCCCACATATGGCCCACAGCCTCGTGAATTTCCTTAGCAGAAGTTCAGGAAGTTCCCTGACTTCCACCTTCCTAAGCTGTCCTCCCTCCTCTCCATCTTCCCCTCTTTCTTTGGGAAAGGTACCCCAGAACAACTGATGCTTTAACCAGGAGAGCACCCCTGCAGGAAGCAGGGAAGTGAGGCTGTTGTCCCTCCAAGAAATCTCCGACCTGGAAGTGTCTGTGCAGCAGCCCTCCTCACAGCACCCACTTACCCCACTCCCCGGATCTGTAGCTGTGGCTGCATCCCTGCCTCCTTCGTCTTCACCGTCTGGTAGGTCACGATGGTGCAAACAGTGCTGCCTGAGCCCATGTCATAGAACATGATATTCTGTAGAGACATCAAGGCAAGTGTCGCGGGAACCTTATTCAACTCCAGGGTGCCTGCCTGCCTCCAAGGGGCTGCACCAACTCTCAACCTAAAGCTGAACAGCTCCAACACGGGCTGAGGAAAACCGTTGCTGCATTTTGCCCAGGGCCAGCCATGCAAACAACATGCAAAATGAGCCAAGTGGCCTCCATCCTCAGAACATGCCACCCTGCAAGTCTGGTCAGAAGTTCCTCCCTGAGAAGGTCAAATACCGTATGATTTCCTTCATTAAGTAGTAGATAATAACAACAATAAACAAACACATAGGGACAGAGATTGGATTGGTGGTTACCAGAGGGGAAGGGGGGAGGGAGGAGGGTGAAAGGGATAATTGGGTACATGTGTGTGGTGATGGGTTGTAATTAGTATTTTGGTGGTGAACATGATGTAATCTATGCAGAAATAGAAGTACAATGATGTACACCTGAAATTTTTACAATGTTATAAACCAATGTTACTGCAATAAACAAAAAATTAAAAAAAAAAAAAAAAAAAAAAAAAGAAGTTCCTCCCTGGCTCACCTGGGCAGTGCTGTTGATATCTTTCCGGCGGAAGACACCGTAGCTGAGGGCGGTGGCAGTGTTGTCATTGATGAGCTGCAACACTTTGAGGCCGGCCATGCGAGCGGCCTGCAACACGGCCCGGCGCTCTGCCTGATTGAAAAAGGCTGGCACGGTGATCACTGCATCCTTGATGGGCTGCTCTACAGGAGACAACAGAATAGGGTTCCCACCAGCTCCGTACCTTAGACAAGGGTTTCCCAGTCTTAGTACTACTGACATCGTGGGCCAGATAATTCTAAAACAGAATTAAATGTGGGTTGTCCTGTGCATTGTAGGATGTTTGGCAGCACCCCCGGCCTCTACCCACTAGATGCTAGTAGCTGCTCCCCAGTTGTGACAACCAAAAATGTCTTCACACATTGCCAAATGTTCCCTGGGAGGCAAAACTGCCCCCATTTGAGATCTTAGGGAACCTGGCCCCCACAGGCCCCCACCCTGGCCGCTCACCTGCAAAATCTTCAGCCAGGGAACGAGAGTAATTGAGAACCATGCCCAGTACCTCCTCAGGTGAGAATTGCAGCTGCCTGTGGGGAGACAGGTAGTTAGAGGCCATGTCTGGAAAGCCAGGCATTAAGGCAAAGACAATCATGAGCGCATGCCAATCAGGAGCCCATCAGGCCTGCTGAGGCCACCTTCCCCAGCAGAGCACTCACGGGCTGATTTTGAAGTGCACAGTCTGCCTCTGTGGGTCGAAGCCTAGCTCGTGCTCCGGGAAACGGGCTCTGTAAAGGGCCACATGGGGGTTACCCTCCTGCTTCCCCAGGAGGTGCTGAAAGTAACGCAGTGTAGCCTTCGGATTCTTGATAGCCTGAGAGGAGGTAAAGAAGGATCAGAGTATTAGGCTTCCCAAGCTCCATCACCTACCTCTTCCATCAGAGACTGATAAGGGAATAGACTCTGGGGTCTGTTATCTCCTCTCCTCTCCTCTGCCCACCGCTTTTGAGAAGAGGTGGGTTGCTAGCTCACCATGCTTGCGGCACTGTCTCCAAAGAATCTTTCATTTTCTTTCAGGGTCACAATCACCGGGGTTTTCCTCCGGGATTCCCTGAGGAAAAGAGACATTGGGCGGGGCCAGTTCCGTGGCGTAGTGGTTAAGTTCCCGTGCTCCACCACTCCGCGGCCCGGGCTTCGTGGGTTTGGATCCCCGGTGCGTGGACCGATGCATCGCTTATCAAGCCATGCTGTGGCGGCGTCCCGTATAAAGTAGAGGAAGATGGGCACGGATGTTAGCCCAGGGCCGGTCTTCCTCAGCAAAAAGAGGAGGATTGGCAACGGATGTTAGCTCAGGGCTAATCTTCCTCACACACACAAAAAAGAGACATTGGGCCCAATTGCCTACAGCAGGGTGTGGATCCAGGAGCCTCAACATCCCCCATGCAATAAGTCACCCAGACACCAAAGTCTAGTGTGGGTACTATGAAGAACACACACCAGTTTGGAGCTTAGACTCCCTCTTTCCCCATCCCTGACACCAGGGCCGCCCTCACTTATTCAAGACAATTTCCATGGGCACTCCAGGTTTGACGATGGCCACCTTCATAGACTCGCTGCCCAGGTCCACAGACATCACTGCCAACGTGTCTGAAGGGGAAACAAATTTGTCAATAAGCCCCACTTCCCCCACCTTCCTGAGGCCCCTCTCATCAAAGCACACCACTTTCCATGGAGAAGGTAAGATAGCAAAAAACAAAGAAAAAGGCCTGGGTCCAGCAACTCAAGAGTCCAGAGGCTTCCAACCAAGAGCCTCATTCCCCCTTCCCACCACGTGTCATTCATCATTCATTCATTTATTCTTCTTTTGATCCCTCTGCTGGGGTACATACCACTCAGTGCCAAGAAGTCTGCCAGGAGCACAGCCATCAACGCCCAACAGGCTAGCCTCCTTGGCCTCTGCCTCTGCCTCCTGACCATGGCTGCCATTGTGTCCCTGGGGGAGGAGAAAAACAACACTTGTAACTGGATGCCCTGAGTGAAGGAGACAGAACCTCATCCAGAACAGAGAAGCTTTAAGATTCATACCTACTCCCTTCTCACCCAGAGTAGAGGCAGTCTACATCCCCTCCCCTCTCTCCTGATGAAGACCAACCACTGTAATCATCCCCAGAAGTGCCCACACATAGGCCTAGGTGAAAAAGCCTGAGTGAGTCCTGGGCTCCATCCTCCACATCCCTAAACAGGGAAGGAAACAGGACAGGAGACAGAGGACCAGAGCCTCCCATCAGCTGCATAGGCAGTAACTGGGGCACCCTAGCACTGTCCCTGCTGTCAGACACCTGGGGTGTGGCCAGGGATCCCTGCCCAGGGCTCACACCTGGAGCTCCCCCACTGGTGGGGAAAGCCAAGCTAGGCCTGGCCAGGAACTGAGAGATGATGACGTTGGGAGAGGCTGAGATGGAAGGAGGGCCTGAATCCTCCTCGGCACCCCTTCGGGTTGTCCCGCCCGCCTCCCTTCCCCATTCCACCCCCCAACCCCGCTGCCTACACAGACGCTGCGCCTGGAACGGTAGGGTCTCTCGCCGGGCGGGTACCGAGGACCCCAAGTTCACCTAAGCTTCACCTGAGAAAGGCGACGGCTCCCACTCCCGGAAACGTGTACCGGCCCACCCCTCAGGCGTGGGGGCTCCCCGGGGGCTGAGCTGCGGGGCCAAGACCACCGGCGTCCGCGGGGCCCTCGCTCCCGCTACCGACCCGCCCCCAGAGCCAGCACGTTGCCTCCTCTAGGAGGGGTGGCCGGCCCTCGTCGCCATCCCCACCCCCGCTACCTCTTGCCTCCGCTCCTGTGGCCCCAGCTCGGGGACAAACGCGGCGGCAGACGTCCCCACGAGGCCAACAGCGCGCCCCCCAGCCCGCGCCCTTCACAACTCCCCTCGGTTTGCTGTTACATTAGCCACCAACCTCTTGGCGGCGTCTCGCACATCAGCCGGCCCCGGACGCGGCGTGCGCTCATTGGAGCCTGCGCCGCTCCGGCCTGCGCCGCGCGCCCGGCCCCGCCCCCGCCGCTCCGGCGCGCGCGCCCATTGGGCCACGTCCTAGGCCCGCCCCTCCTCCGTCTCCTGCTGCTGCCGGGGAGGCGGCGGAGGGGCCAGGCAGCCAGTTGGGAGAGAACCGCCCACGCCGACCCGGCGTTGGGCCACGTCACGGGGCCGGGCGCCCTCCCGGGTGCGCTCGGGGAGCTTTTCCGGCCTCGGCGCTGGATGTCTCTGTCTGGCGGGGTCGGGAGCTAGTCGGCGCACGGACAGTCCCGCATTCTGCTCTCTTCCAGTCACTTGGGGAGCCCCGGCCGGCCGAGGAGTGGGCATGACCGGCATCCCTTCCGCAGCCACGCGGAAGAGGCGCTCGCTTGCTGGTTGGTATGGAACTGCTCTAGGTGGGCAGGTAAATCAGAATGGCTGCGCTGCAGGCTTAGTCCATCCCCATCCCCTTTGTTTCCCCGAGGAAACCAAAGCCACCAAAAGAGACGTTTGCTGATGGGTCAGAGATAACACTTGAATTAGTGGTAGGATTTGGCTTGGACTCCTCACTCTAAGCCCCATTTGTATGAGAAAGAATATTCCAATCTGCGAAACGCTACACACAAAAGACGCTTAATTTGTGAGACTTTAATAGATCGAGCATATATTTACCGCCTCATGTTTTTTGTTCTGTTAAAACTTGTACATGTTCCCTTCTTTCCTGCTTCTGTCAGAATTGAAGCACCTGGCGCTCTTCACCCCCTCCCCTGTACTTTACAGCCCCCTAGAAATGTGCACAGTCCTTGGAGAGCACGCTTTTCTTTCTTTTTCCCAGTTTTATTGAGATGAGCACGTGTGTGTGTGTGTGTGTGTGTAAGGAGGATCAGCCCTGAGCTAACATCTGATGCCAATCCTGGTCTTTTTTGCTGAGGAAGATTGGCCCTGGGCTAACATCTGTGCCCATCTTCCTCTACTTTATATGGGACGCCGCCACAGCATGGCTTGACAAGCCGTGCGTTCGTGGGTGCCCAGGATCTGAACCTGCAGGCCGTGGAAGCGGAGCAGGCGCACTTAACTGCTGCGCTACCAGGCCAGCCCCTGAGCACTTTTTCTTAAAGATGGAAATCAACTCTTTCCTCTCTCTCTCCGGGAATTGACGCCTGGCCTCCCTTCACCGCAGGCTACCTTGAAGGCCCTGACTAACTGCCAGGGCTTGGTTAAGGAACTCTTATCTGTTCCTTTCCCTACGTTTTTCGTGATGCTTAGGGAGAGAGAGTAGTCTGGTGTCTATGCTTAGAAGATAAACCTACTGGCAGTACCAGGGAGAGGTCTATTTTTTTCCCTTTAAGAATAGTTCACAACAACAAACACATAGATACAGAGATTAGATTGGTGGTTACTAGAGGGGAAGGGGGCAGAGGGGAGGGTGGAAGGAGTAAAAGGGCACTGGTGTATGGTGATGGATGGTAATTAGTCTTTGGATGATGAACATGATATGATGTAGTCTACACAGAAATTGATACATAATGATGTATACCTAAAAAAAAGAATAGTTCAGTCTTCAGATAGAGAAATTAGTAGAAATAAAGAGAAATTCTTTTAAAATTTTAATACAGTTTAATCAAATAATACACAAATGTAATCTTGAAAAAAATTGAGACAATCTAGATGAAGCTAAATGCCTTTGATACTGTCTGCAACCTCACTCTCTCTTCTGGAGGCTCTGGAGATATCTGCTGTTACCAGTGTGGTGTGTAACCTTCCAGGCCTCTTCCTCTGCATTTACATACATATATGTCTCTTGAAACATGTAGTTTTTGTCTTTTTTAATAATAAAATGTTATACAATTAGATTGTTTGCAACTGGCTCTTTTTTTGTTTTTTTAGGCGACTAATAAATCATGGAGCGCTTTCCATATCAGTGTGTAAAGATTCACATTATTGTTGTTTACTGCTGTAGAACATTCCATAGCATGGGGTTGTTTAGCCGTAATGATGGACATATAAGTTGTTATTTCAGTTCCACAGAGAAATATTTTGTTTCTCAATAACTGACTCTACTTTTGGCCAACTATCGGTAGGGTAGATTCTTTCTATCCATTTCAGAGTATGCATTTTAACATTTATTGGGCCTCTGTCACATCCAAGCACTGTACTAGGTGCCGTGATTCCAGAGATAGGGGTGTCCTTGCCTTCGGAGAGGTCACAGTCTGTTGGGAAGCAAATATGTTCATGGTTTCACGCACTTATTAAAAATCTATTGAATGACTGCAAATTGGGAGACAAGTCAGTCTCTCCTGCTTCTAAGTGAGCTCCCACCCCCAGAATGCCCTTGGTGGGAGCATTGTTTTGCTGCAGCTACAGTTCTTGACCTGGGTATCTGTCCCCCTGGGAGGTGCAGCAGATGCCTGTGCTCTGGGGAGTCACCTGTTTTTGTTCTCTGAGCAGAGACGAGAAGAGTGTTTCACAAGAACGAGTTGTAAGACACCTGATTTAGATTGACCAAGGCAGCTGAATCCACTAGTTCTTGTCCAGAATAACTTGTTAATAACATTTGAGGATGACATCCCTTCCCCCACACCATGGAGAAACCCAAGGGAAGAAAGTTGCTATCTTGCAGGACGTGTGCCAACTGACAGACGATTAAAATGAACACATCAGCAAGGGCATATACATAACATTGTAAACCACGCAAGTTATGTCATGGCTGAGGGCAATCTTCATCAGGGCAAACATCCTGGTCCAGGAGAATTTGAAAAATTAGTTGTCACTCAGCAACCCCATTCTTAGGTTTCTATCTAACAAATGTATACATATGTTCACCAAGAGACTGTAACAGTTTTATTCATAATGTCCCAAAATTGAATACTTCCCAGATGCCCATCAATAGTTGGATGGATAAATAAATTGTGATGGATTCACACAATGAAATTCTATACAGCAATGAAAATGAATGGTCTATTACATTCCACAACTTAAATGAATCCACAAACTATATTGAGTGAAAGAAGCCGCAAGTCAAAGAGTACGTACTTTATGATTTCACTTAAGTTTAAAAACAGGCAAAACTAAGCTGTAGTGATAGAAGTTGGGATGGTGCTCATCCTTGCTGGGTGGTAGTGTTCAGAAGAGGGCATAGGGCCGGCCCGGTGGCGAAAGCGGTTAAGTGCCCGGGTTCCGCTGTGGCGGCCCCGGGGTTCGCAGGTTCAGATCCCAGGCGCACACTGATGCACCAGTTGTCAAGCCATGCTGTGGCGGCGTCCCATATAAAGTAGAGTAAGATGGGCACGGGTGTTAGCCCAGGGCCAGTCTTCCTCAGCAAAAAGAGGAGGATTGGCAGATGTTAGCTCAGGGCTGATCTTCCTTACAAAAATTAAAAAAAAAAAAAAAAAACCATTAAAAAAAAAAAGGGCATAAGGCAGGCTTCTGGGGTGCTGGCAATGCTCTATTTACGATGGTTGCAATGGCTCTGCGAATAGTTAATGGGCTGTAGTGTGTACACTTTTCTGTATGTATGTTTCAATAAAAATTTAAAAAATTGCTTTGTGTGTGTCACACAAAAGACTTGAGGGTTTGATTTTGCTGTAACCTTAGGCAGGTGGAAGGCTCAATTTTACCGGGAGAAGCTGGACCAGGATAAGTTTTTTCTACTTCTAAAACAATGTTTTTAGAATTACAAAAGAAGTATGTGGTTATTGAAGAAAACTGGAAGAACATAGGAAAAACAAAGAATAAAAACTACCCACAATTCCATTTTCTAAATTAAATCACTTTTAGTATTATGTATATCAATCTACACACACCTTGAACTTTAATGGAGATAACATTTTGTGACCATTTTTCATTTAATTTATTGAGAACATTTTCCTATGTCATATTTTTTCTCTACAGAATTTTGAATGGCTATATTTATGGAATTGTAGCATAGAGAAATACAATAATTTATTTACCAAAATTATAATTTGACAATCAGGTTGTTTCCTGTCTTTTTGCTATTATAAAATTGCAATAGACATCTTTATGAAATCTATCCCTTATAATCTATTTAAGTTAAATTCCTAGAAGTAGAAATGTGGGCTTAAATTTCATACATTGCCAAATTGCCCTCCAGAAAGGTTCACCAATATGCACTCCCCAGTAACAGTGAATGACAGCCCCTATATTCTTAAGAACACTAGAATATTAATGCATTTTTAAGGACTTGGTATCACAAATTTTAATAGGATGGGGAGGGTGGGGATGAGGAGACAAAGGACTGGGAACATTTCCCAGCTTGCATTGGGATGGGAATTATTATGTGTCAAGGAGAGACAGCAAGACTTTTAGGGTTCTTGAATTCTGTGACTTCATGATCACATAGAAAATCACTCAGACTTAATAAATTTATGGACTTGAGTGTTCTAAAAATAATAATAAATTGAGCACCCAGAATACGGGGCTTTGGAGTTTGACAGACCTGGATTTGCCTGTGAACTCCAGCACTTCCTGTCTGTGTGACTCTAGGCAAGTTGTTGAGCTTTCCTGAGTCTCGGTTTCCAGATCATTAAAAGGCATGCTGGTACGCGCTTCACAGGGTTGGTGTAAAAATTAAAGCCGGTAAAGTGCTTAGCACAGTGCTTGGGACATCCTAAGCACCAAGTATACATTAGTTAACTTCTTATTGGTTTTGTTATTAGTCTAGAGAAATAAAACTAAAAGATGGGCGCTATTGCAGTGTTAAATGCTTCATTAAGAACTTTGCCACATTCATGGGGATTTTCCTTTCCCTGTTGTAGGCCCGATTTTCACAATCAATAATCAGCTAATTGCGTCTTTCTCCTGTTTCACTGTAGCTTTGGAGACCTGGGCTCTCTTGTACTGTAAGAGCTCTGAGTTTATTTTAGGCTGACCTCCTTGCTCCTAAAGTGGAAACTGCTGCTAGAGTTTTTAGGTGCTAAGAGAAAAAAATCCAGGTTTTTCAGAGTTCTAGAAAATGGTTTCTACCCAGAGAGCCAGATGAGGGGGGTGAAAAACTCATGGAAAATAAAATTTGCATCTGGAACAAGAAGTACATTATGTACATTATGGGCAGTAGTTTGCTGAAGGGGAAAAGAGAGGGCATTGCTAGTCAACTCTTGATTCTGAGTTGTGATCTCTAATTTCAAGCTAAAGACTTGAATTGCTCCTTCAGTCCTCAAGTTCTCAGTATGCAGAACTGTAAGTGAATCTGTACATATAATCATTTTCTGTGTAGTTTGCCTGCCTCTCTTCCTCACTGTACTGAAGTTCCTGGATTCAGACAAGTATAACTAAAAGACAAATCCTGGTGTACGTTCTGACAAGTGTAGCCTAGCTTCACCCCCCAGCAAACCATCTAATTAAAGGTTAGGGAACTGAAGATCTGTTTCTTTATTTTCAAATAACTTTTTTTTTTTTTTTGTGAGGAAGATCAGCCCTGAGCTAACATCCATGCTAAACCTCCTCTTTTTGCTGAGGAAGACCGGCCCTGAGCTAACATCTATTGCCAATCCTCCTCCTTTTTCTCCCCAAAGCCCCAGTAGATAGTTGTATGTCATAGTTGCACATCCTTCTAGTTGCTGTATGTGGGACGCAGCCTCAGCGTGGCCGGAGAGGTGGTGCGTCGGTGCACACGCAGGATCCGAACCCAGGCTGCCAGTAGCGGAGCGCGCGCACGTAACTGTTAAGCCACAGGGCCGGCCCTCAAAGAACCTTGATATTTTTGCCCAGAGAGTCACTTGAACCTCTTTGAGACTCCATTTCTCATCAGAGATAATGATACTTCTGCAGGTGGTTGCTATGAAGAGTCCATGGAAAATGAAAGCACTTTGTTACGTTTAATTCACTACATGAAATTAAGGGCTGGTTACTGTCAGTTCTTCCTATATGTCTGTCCCCTATGGTGGTGGTCGAGCTCTCTAAAGGGCAAGAACCATGTCTCATTCATATTTATATTCTGGGCATTTAGTACAATTCCTAGAATAGTGAGTACTCAATACATATTTGTGAAAAGGAGAAAAGGAAGGCAGTAAGTTTGAAGAGGTGCCGTAGGTTGCTCTGGCGGGCCAATCTCTTCCTTTGTACCCTCATCAATAAGATCCAGTGGTCACAGGCCTTACCAGGTTCAGACATCAGAGGAAGACTCTGGGCCTTTCCCATTGGACAGTAGAGGGAGCACCCAAGTCAACAACAAAGATGCCAATGGGTCTGCTGTTCACATCTCTCTTTGCTTTCACACTGTTTCTTTTAACATATATTATTCACAGTCTTAACAAATGACATAAAATACTATCTAAAAATTCTAATGAGTAGTACAGAATATGCTCAGCAAGTAAAAACGGGTCCAATCTACGCCCCATTTGTGCTTCTGCCCGTGGGTTGAGATCCTGAAACAGTTCCAATACCTGTGTGACAAAGACAAAAGAAATCTGAGCTGAAAGTCAGGAAATCTGTGTGCCTGGTGGTGGCTAGACAGTTTCTTCCCCTCATTTATCTCTTTAGACAAGTGGACACTACCTTTCGTGTCAACCCGATTGAGGAGAGGAGGGGATAAGGGGAAAATCATCCACGTTCATTCCTTCAGCCAAACATGGAGCACCTACCAGGCTCTGTTAGACCTGGTTCATGGTAAACAAGACACAGCCTCCACTCTCTGGAAACTCAGGCTCAGGGACTAAAGAGTAACATACTCTGAAAATAAAAAGCTGTGTGTGTGGGAGGGGTATAAAAATAAACTTCACAAGTACTAACCACATGGCCACTTTTTCATATGTCCATATGATTTCAAATGACTGTATGTCACTTCTGTACATAGCTCCTTGTGGCACACAAACAGTACACCTACAGTTTTCCATGTGGACAGTTGGTTTAGCCAGAGTTGGGAATGGTGGGTGGCCACGGAATATCTTAGACACTTGCCAATTGTTAAGGCATTCAGCTCTCAGAGCTGCCACTTCCAGGCTTTTTGCTGTGTTCTGCTTATGTCCCATTCCGCACCACTGCGGAAAAGGGGAGAAAGCCAGGTTCTTGGGAGTCACTGCCCCATCAGTATTTCCCAGCTTCCTTAAGAAACATTTTAAGTTTATTTATTTATTTTTTCCCCCTAAGCCCCAGTAGATAGTTGTATGTCATAGCTGCACATCCTTCTAGTTGCTGTATGTGGGACGCGGCCTCAGCATGGCCGGACAAGCGGTGCGTCCGTGCGTGCCCAGGATCCGAACCCAGGCCGCCAGCAGCAGAGCGCACGCACGTAACCGCTAAGCCACAGGCCTGCCCAAGAAACGTTTTAAATGTCTATTACATGCCACACACTGACAGACGGACACAAAAACGAACATAAGACACTAACTATGGTTCACAATCTGTATCTGGTGGCAGACACAAACTTCTAATTTTATTTCTCCTCTCCTATAGCTGAAAAACCAGTTGCATATACACTGGTTCATTTATGCCTCAAAACAGTCCTGTGAGGTCAGAACATAATTCACTTAGGCACAGCGGGTTACAATTCCCAAACCACGCGGCGTTCCTGATCTTGATCCCTCATTACCCGTGCGTTTAATAAAGGAGGAAACTGATGCTCAAAGAGGTGAAGGGTCCAGCTCTTAAGAAACATTTTAGTCAGTGCAGTCATAGAGCCCACAAATTCTCAAACTATAGAGCCAGTGGCGGGCGGGGAACCCTGCCTCACGTGGCCCCGCCCACTCTCCCAGCAGGCGCTGTCTCCCGGACTAGAGAGCGCTGGCGCATCCAGGCTCCAGGAAGCTGCGGGGTCACGTGATCCGCCGGCTTCTCTCACGTGACTCCTCTCTCGGAGGCGGGGGCCTTCGGCCAAGATGGCAGCGTACCTGCAGTGGCGGCGCTTCGTTTTCTTCGACAAGGAGCTGGTGAAGGAGCCGCAGGGCAATGATGGGGCTGCTCCCGGGGCCGCGCCTGCCTCTGGAACCGCTGCTTCCAAGTTCCTTTGCCTCCCTCCTGGCATCACTGTCTGCGACTCAGGCCGAGGGAGCCTAGTCTTTGGTGATATCCTTGCTCTGGAGTTGTCTCTTTCCTCCCCGGATCCCTGAGGAGATCCAGCTGGGATGGAATCTGTCCGTCAGAGGGGTTCGTGTGACGTGCCACTTTCGTTTAGATGGGCGCCCAGTGCTCCGTCTGTGGTCTGAGGGAAGAAAGAAGGAAGTCCGTTCTTTATCTTGTTGCCAACTGAGCAATCCTGAGAAGTCGTTTAACCTCCATGGGCTTCAGTTTCCTTATCTGTAAAAGGTGTGTGAAATACCGATTTGGCAAGGTTATTTTTAAGGTCAATCAAAAGAACGGATGCCAGTTGGCTTTAAAAGATAAATATGTAAGGTGTCATCTCCCCTGCCCAATATTGTGGGCAAGGAGGTAAATGACACCAGGAGTTTGCTGGTTTGTTCCTCATATTGCTGCCACTAAACTCTGGCCTTCCTTTTCACTCTTTTTAAGAAAGGGAGTCCCAGGAGGTAATGTGTGGAAAAATCCTTGAAAATTTTGAAGAGCTATATGTATGTATGTTGTTATTTGGGTTCTGGTCTAAGTGCAAGTCTTTCTCCTTGGAAAGGAGGCTCCTTGACTACCTGCACATATGGAAGGCCAGATCTGGTTCTTGCCCCGCTCCCTACAGCTTACCGGCTTCCAGGCCTACAAACTACGGGTGACACACCTCTACCAGCTGAAACAGCACAATATTCTGGCATCTGTTGGTGAGGATGAAGAGGGCATCAACCCCCTGGTGAGTCCTAGAAAGGAAACGGGAAAGACCCAGAAGACTGGGAACGGTTGTTTTTGGAGGGTGACTAGCATTCACACATCCGAGGTCTGTCCCCAGGTAAAGATCTGGAACCTGGAGAAAAGAGATGGTGGCAATCCACTCTGCACTCGAATCTTCCCTGCCATCCCAGGAACAGAGCCGACTGTTGTGTCTTGTTTGACTGTTCATGAAAATCTCAACTTTATGGCCATTGGTAAGCAGAAAGAAGGCAAAGCTAACAATCCATGATTCATTTATTTATTTTTTTTGTGAGGCAGATCAGCCCTGAGCTAACATCTGATGTCGATCCTCCTCCTTTTTGCCGAGGAAGATCGGCCCTGAGCTAACATCTGTGCCCATATTTCTCTACATTTTTATATGGGATGCTGCCACAGCATGGCGTGACAAGCGGTGCACCGGTGCGTGCCCGGGATCCAAACCCACGAGCCCCAGGACGTCGAAGCAGAGTGTGCGCACTTAACCGCTTGCTACTGGGCCGGCCCAATCGATGATTCTGTATAGATTTTCTTAGAGTTGCTTCTGCAGCTCATATTCATTGTTTTCATGAGACCACTTTGTACTGAACTGAGGCCTTTGAGATACTAAAGTTTGGAATGGGAAAGCATTTAGTTTTGTTCTTTGAAGATGAATCAATGAGTACCGATCTTCATGTTAACCATTGGAGAAGTTGGGGATGAGGAGAAAGCTTGTCAGTTCTAACAAGTGCCTCAGATGATCTTTTTCCCCTTCTGTGCTTCCTGAGCTTTGCAGCCTCAATGAAGTGCTGTTCCTGCTCTCCTACAGGTTTCACAGATGGCAGTGTTACATTGAACAAAGGAGACATCACCCGGGACCGGCATAGCAAGACCCAGATTTTGCACAAGGGCAACTATCCTGTTACTGGACTGGCATTTCGCCAAGCGGGAAAGACCACTCACTTGTTTGTTGTGACAACTGAGAATGTTCAGGTATGACCAGGGCCTCCACTGTTAGGGGCAGGCGGGAAAGGCTTGTCCATTGCTCATGGGGCTAGGGTGAGGAACTGATAAGAGAGGCAGGATTCTTAAATTTTTCATCATAAAGCCTTGAATCGTTTGCCCAGCTTAATGTTTTTCTTCACTTAGGAGACTGGGAAGAGTTAGAGTTAGGAAAAGAAATCTGGGCTTGTGTAAAAGATCTGAATTTTTTTCCTAACTAACTTGTTAAGTGACACTGGGCAAGTTGCTTTACTTCTCTGGCTTTTGGTGCTCCTGATTATTATTATTATTTTTTTTTTGGTGAGGAAGATTAGCCATGAGCTAACATCTGATGCCACCCTTCTCTTTTTGCTAAAGAAGATTGGCCCTGGGCTAACATCCATGCCCGGCTTCCTCTGTTTTATATGGGACGCCGCCACAGCATGGCTTGACAAGCAGTGTGTCGGTGCGAGCGGGATCTGAACCTGCGAACCCCGGACCACCAAAGTGGAGTGCACGCACTTGACTGCTATGCCACTGGGCTGGCCCCCTGGTGCTCCTGATTTTTAACAGGCTACTCTCAGAAATAGTCTTTTGATAAAACAGTAAAAGATTATTGCATTTATCTTACTTGCAGAATTCCTGTAGTGGGTAGTGATGGTATATACAGAGGAAGAAAATTTGGTCCCTGCTTATATATTTAATAGATGGGTGATGGTTAATGGAGAAGGCAAGCTTCCAGGGGGAGTCTTAGGGTGCAGTGAGTTAAAAAGACAGAGCTAGGATGGAGATGAGAATACCTTTGGGAAGGCTTAGATGCCACCTCCTCAAAGGGAGCCTGTTAACCCCTTTCTTACTTCTCCTAGTCCTATATAGTTTCTGGAAAGGACTACCCTCGTGTGGAGTTGGACACCCATGGTTGTGGCCTGCGCTGCTCAGCCCTAAGCGACCCTTCTCAGGACCTGCAGTTCATAGTGGCCGGGGATGAGTGTGTCTACTTGTACCAGCCTGATGAACGTGGGCCCTGCTTTGCCTTTGAAGGCCATAAACTCATTGCTCACTGGTTTAGAGGCTACCTTGTCATTGTCTGCCGTGACCGGAAGGTTTCTCCCAAGTAAGGATTCCAGGGAGAAGGGAAAGGGAAAAGGAAAGGGCTGGATTTGTTCCCCAAAATTAACCTGATTTTAAAATCCTAATGCCTGGATCCTGTCAGTCTCCCACCTTGGTTTTATGTAGACTGCGCTTACACCTAGATTCAGTTATAACGTTTTTACTGAAAAATGTGTTTTTGCTGCAGACCTTTGCTGAGCAGCCTTGGTGCACTAGAACACTCCAGGGAATTTTGGCTCTCGTATTGTTTTTTTTTACTCTTTAGTTAAAATAAACTGGGCAGAGGAATGAGGGATTGAGTAGTAGAGAAATTGAGGAGTGCTGGGAAGTGCAGGACACAGTATTTTTTCTCTGAGCCACCTGAAAGGGGCAGCATGGTCGTCTGCATGATGGAAGTAATCCCTGTCAGTGTTAGTTTGTTTTCATTCAGTACTAAGCACAGTGTCTTACATACAGTAGGTACTAATTATGTGTTAAATGAATGGATGTTTGAATGAACTTAATTTTTTAATCTGTTGCTTATGTTAATTATAGGATCCTAAAGGGTAAGGTCAGGTCTATACGCTCTCTTCCTACAACTGCCAGCACGATGCGGCATGTTATGGCATGAGCTGCTAGAGAGGCCAAAGAGGTGATTTGTTCTGGGTGGTATGGGCAGCACCAAAGTTGTCATGGGAAAGGAAATAAAGAGGAGCTGAGACAAGTAGTACAAATATCTGGTGCTTTTTCTTTCCCACACAGGTCAGAGTTTACCAGCAGGGACTCACAGAGCTCCGACAAGCAGATTCTCAACATCTATGACCTGTGCAACAAGTTCATTGCCTATAGCGCCGTCTTTGAGGATGTAGTGGATGTGCTTGCTGAGTGGGGCTCCCTGTACGTGCTGACGCGGGATGGGCGGGTCCACGCACTGCAGGAGAAGGACACACAGACCAAACTGGAGGCAAGGCCACCAGGTTCCCAGAGCTGGCCACAGGCACCCAGACCCCCCTATGGAAACAGGCTCCCCAAGTCACCTTGGCCAGGGTGTTTCCTTCCTTTGGGTCACAGCCTTACTCAGCTCCCTTAGGGTAGAATTACAAGATAAATGGCCTGGGATGAGGCCTTAGAGGGAAGTAATGGCTGGGAGCCTGAGCCCACTCTCAGGGTCCACTCTGTCTACAGAGAACCTTGTGAGGTGAGGTGATGTTGGTCTTGGGAGTATCTGAGGTCTCACCCTGTCTAGGATCTAGGCAGATTGGAACTTCAGGACTGTCTGGCTTTTCTGTTGTGTGTACATTCTGGGAAGGTGTCTTCTCATGACTGCTTCTACCAATTTTCTAATCTCTCTCCCCTTTCAGATGCTGTTTAAGAAGAACCTATTTGAGATGGCAATTAACCTGGCCAAGAGCCAGCACCTGGACAGTGATGGGTTGGCCCAGATCTTCATGCAGTACGGGGACCATCTCTACAGCAAGGGCAACCATGATGGGGCTGTCCAGCAGTATATCCGGTCCGTCTGGAGGCACTTTAGGATGTAGCTCTGAGTGCAGGGATAGGCAGCCAGAAGGGCTAAAACCTGTGTTTGGAGGTGGGAGGTGGACTTTACCAGGAACAGTCCTTTTTTCCTGCAGAAACTGTGATGCCTCGAGTGAGAAGACAGTATACCTTCTAGGAAAGGGAATGTTTAGGGTCAAATATTACATGACCAGTGTGCAGTTGAGCTGAGGAGTACCTATTATTTTAAACTTTAGCTTGGCCCTTGTTAATATTCAGTTTGACCTGATTCTTTAGAGAGAAAAAAGTATTCATCTCTTGCTTCTACAATTTCTTCCCTTGGCACTAATTCTTAGAATTTTCAGCCCTAATAAGGGGTTTTAGGGATCTGTCTAGTCTCTTACCAAACCTCTCTAGAATTCCTGTTCACAGCCAAGTTTAAGAACCACTGCTCTGGACTTTGGTACTCCTGTGGTCCACAGTCTAGTAGCATCGATATCTCCTAGGACTTTGTTAGAAATTCAGAATCTCGGGCCTCACTCCAGACCTCCTGAAACAATTTGCGTTTTAAGAAGATCTGCAAGTGATTCCTATGCACGTGAAAGTTTGAGAAGTACACTGATCCAGAGATGTTTGATGCACGTGTCTCCCTAGGACCATTGGAAAGTTGGAGCCGTCCTATGTGATCCGCAAGTTTCTGGATGCCCAGCGTATCCACAACCTGACTGCCTACCTGCAGACCCTGCACCGGCAATCCCTGGCCAATGCTGACCACACCACCCTGCTGCTCAACTGCTACACCAAGCTCAAGGATAGCTCGAAGCTGGAGGAGTTCATCAAGGTGCAGGGTGGTGCTGGTGGGGGATTCCTCGAGGGCCCCACTGAGTGTGAGGTGGCTCCACTGGGGCTTGCCCTTCTTCAGCAGGATGCAGGGAGAGGAAAGAGCTGACCTTATTTGGGGACCAGGACCCTCTGGTCTATAAAACTGGGAGGAGAAATAGCCTTTCCTGCTAGTTCTTGTCCATCTCCCCTCTTGTTTTGTGATGCCAGAACTTCCTGTGTATCTAAGCCCTGGGAAGTAGCATTGGGGGAGCCCTGTGTCCCCAGAGGAGTCCCTTTAATGGTAGGGGCAGAGGAAGACTTTAGCTCTTAGAAACTTTCTGAGGGGCAGGATAACATAATGTTTTAAAAGCATGGACCTTATTATCTTAAGACTCTGGTCTTAGAATCAGTTGCATGTCTCCTGTCTCTTCCCCGACCACAACCTCCCTGTGAATCGTTTTGGCTAATGTCTCCCTGGCAGACAAAGAGCGAGAGTGAAGTCCACTTTGATGTGGAGACAGCCATCAAGGTCCTCCGGCAGGCTGGCTACTACTCCCACGCCCTCTACTTGGCTGAGAACCATGCACATCACGAGTGGTACTTGAAGATCCAGCTAGAGGACATCAAGGTAGGTGAGACCTGACTCAGGCAGAGCCCTGTTCTTTTTCTAGGACATCTCAGAATGATGAAAGTGCTTCCTGGTGGGTAAGGCAGGAGCATGCACTTAACTCTGCTCTTTACCTCTCCACAGAATTATCAGGAAGCCCTTCAGTATATCGGCAAGCTGCCTTTTGAGCAGGCAGAGAGCAACATGAAACGCTATGGCAAAATCCTCATGCACCATATACCAGAGCAGACGACTCAGTTGCTGAAGGGACTTTGTACCGACTATCGGCCCAGCCTTGAAGGCCGAGGCGATAGGGAGGCTCCAGGCTGCAGGGTGAGGCCTCAAGGAGAATGGCTTTTGGACAGTAAGATCACCTTAGGGGCCTCCTGGCCACCAAACCCACTCGCTCAGCCTCCTCTCCTCCCTTGCCATCCTAGGCCAACTCAGAGGAGTTCATCCCCATCTTTGCCAACAACCCACGAGAGTTGAAAGCCTTCCTGGAGCACATGAGTGAAGTGCAGCCTGACTCACCGCAGGGCATCTATGACACACTCCTTGAACTACGACTGCAGAACTGGGCCCATGAGAAGGATCCACAGGTGAGGCCTGACAAAAGCTGCAGGAAGCGCTGCAGAAAAGACAGTTCTTCCATCTTTTGCGGTTGCCTTTTGATGCATTATTTAGACCAATAACACCTCACCTTTGGGGGCTACGTGGTCCTAAGTGAAGAGGAAATTGGACTGAGGGGAGGAGAGTTGACTTGCCTTGTCCCAAGAGACCTTGTGACTTTTCCCTTACGTCCAGCACCTCTCCCCTCCTCCTTCCTTAGGTCAAAGAGAAGCTTCATGCAGAGGCCATCTCCCTGCTGAAGAGTGGCCGCTTCTGCAACGTCTTTGACAAGGCCCTGGTGCTCTGCCAGATGCATGACTTCCAGGATGGGGTCCTTTACCTCTATGAGCAGGGGAAGCTGTAAGAGTTTGGGGAATTTCAGGGAATTGGGAAGGATCCAAGTAATTTTCCAGGGAGAGCCTCTGAGCTGTGCCTTGCCCCGGCCCCAGGTTTCAGCAGATTATGCACTACCACATGCAGCACGAGCAGTACCGGCAGGTGATCGCTGTGTGCGAGCGCCATGGGGAGCAGGAACCCTCCCTGTGGGAACAGGCACTCAGCTACTTTGCCCGCAAGGAGGAGGACTGCAAAGAGTACGTGGCAGCTGTGCTCAAGCATATCGAGAACAAGAACCTCATGCCACCCCTTCTAGGTACTTGGGAGGACAGGGTGGGTGGGTGCAGGCTGCTGACCATCGGGCTCTGTGGCAGGGACTCTCCAACTCTATCCAGAGGATGCTGCAGGGTTCATTGTCTTGTTTCCTCCTGGGCCCCCATCTCAGTGGTGCAGACCCTGGCCCACAACTCCACGGCCACCCTGTCTGTTATCCGGGACTACCTGGTCCAGAAACTGCAGAAACAGAGCCAGCAGATTGCACAGGATGAGCTCCGGGTGCGGCGGTACCGAGAGGAGACCACCCGCATCCGCCAGGAGATCCAGGAGCTCAAGGCCAGGTACTTGGCATCTGGATATGTGGTGGGGTCCAGGGGATAACCTCATTCTTCACAGGGTGTCATTCAGGTTTCACAGACAGAGGAGTATGTGGGGTGTGTTTGAGCATTTCATTCTTGAAGGTCTGTTTTAATGGAGGAATTCCAAAGGATGGTTTATTACATAGATCATTATTTATTGGGCTTTGGAGGATATTATCCTGTAGCAGGTACTTTTCTTTCTGTATATGCCTACCTTTTACCTTTTCTAAACACACATCTAGGTTGTGGTTGGAAGCCATTCAGAAGTAAAAGCTTTGCTTTAGAAAATACAGAAAGTGGATAATTTAGAAATATTTATAGTAGATGTTAATCCCTACTCTGAAGTCTTATCTGCCCTTAATACCGTAAAATATTTATTAGAAAACAACAATTTCTTCATTCCACAAATATTTACTGAGCCCCTGTTATGCCCCAAGCACTATTCCTAATACACACAAAAAGCCCTGCCTTCACAGAGCTTACACTGTGGAGGAGATGACAGACAGTAAACCCGTTAAATAAGCAAAATATTGTAGTATATTAGCTGGTGATAAGTTCTAAGGAGAAAATTGAGGAAGGGGAGTAGGTTGAGGAGTGTGTGTGTGTGTGTGTATGTGTGTGTGATAATTTATAAGGTGGCCAGGAAAGGCCTCACTGAGAAAGGGTCACATCTAAGTAAAGGCCTGAAAGACAATTTAGTAGCAATTGTGAAAATTGGAAGAGAGAAAAATATCCCTCTGGGTTAGTTGGTCTTGCTGGGAGCATGCTGAGACACACTGCAGGCCCAGGCTGTCAGCCTTCTTTGATCCCCTTTAGGTGGTAAGAAGAGCAGGGCCTTGTAGTCCGTTAACAGGGACATCTCTCTTCTCATCGACCCCAGCTGCCTTCTCTCCCATTTGGCTCTTGGCCCTGCCCTCACTGTTCACCACTCCTTTCTGGTCTCCCTTGCCTGTAGTCCAAAGATTTTCCAGAAGACCAAGTGCAGCATCTGTAACAGTGCCTTGGAGTTGCCCTCAGTCCACTTTCTCTGTGGCCACTCCTTCCACCAACACTGCTTTGAGAGTTACTCGGAAAGTGATGCCGACTGCCCCACTTGCCTCCCTGAAAACCGGAAGGTCATGGATATGATCCGGGCCCAGGAACAGAAACGAGATCTCCATGATCAGTTCCAGCACCAGGTGGGGCTGAGCTGGGTAGATGACTACCCCTCACAGAAAGCCACGGGAGCACTGGAGGGCTTGTTTTCTTTTCTCCTTCCTCATTTAGGAAACAGGCACTTTGGTTCTGATTCTTACTTCTTTCTGCTTTCCCTGCAGCTCAAGTGCTCCAACGACAGCTTCTCTGTGATTGCCGACTACTTTGGCCGAGGTGTTTTCAACAAATTGACTTTGCTGACCGACCCTCCCACAGCCAGGCTGACTACAAGCCTAGAGGCGGGGCTACAGCGGGACTTGCTCATGCACTCCAGGAGGGGCACCTAAGTAGCTTGTGGGAAAGGATGTGATAATGGAGGCACATCAGTAGGGACAGAGGGGGACAGTGGCAGGGCTGTCGCACAGGAGTCAGGCAGACGTGCACAGGACTCCACTCTGATCTGATGTCATAGTCCTCAGGACTAAAGAGGATTTTCTTTTCCTGCCTCCTTGTTTGGCCAGCCGGCCATTCTTCCTGTTGACTTTTCGAGCAGTGTAGATCCTTCCAGACCAGCGGGGGAGGGCATCTCAGCAACCTCTGTATATGGACAATAGCTGCTTTGTTCTCTATCCAAGAGCACCAGGCTGTGCTTGGGTCATTGCTCCCAGAGTCTATAAATAAAAGCATATAATGATTTGGGGGTTGAAGGATTTATTCTGGGGACTTCTGGGTGATTCTTAACTGTGCAAAATGTACTTCTTTCCCTCTGCTCTCCTAGAGCTCCACTTCCCTTTCTACAGAGTTCCTTAAAGATTATGTTGAAGTGAGTTCATTCCAGGAATGGGTGGGGCTTGTGGCATCTAGTAGAGTTCAATTTACTGAAGAACCTCTGCAAAAGACTTAATGCCTGAACTCCAAGAGCCACCTGGACCCAGGCCCCCCAAAACAGCTCCTGCTCTTTAGTCTGGCTGGTCTCTATAGCTCTTGTTTGGACAAAATATTCAAGCAGGAGGCAGATTCTGGTGGGGAGCCTCCTTGGGCCTTTGTAATGGGTAGGTTGGTGTCTTGCTGTAATCAGTACTAGATGATAAGCAGGATAAAAGGGTCTTTATTGAAATATTTTTTTTCCCCTCTTTGAAGTTGTCAGCTGAAGTTTGTGCTGCTAGGTGTCTGCGTGTAATTTGGGTTACACTGCCTGTTGGAAAATTGCTCTTACAGCGTTGTTTAATTGAAGGAAGTAACTTGGACGTTGTGTTTAGGTAGTATTTAGAAGAGGCAGAGTACACTACATTTGTAGTGGCTAAGAATACAAACTTTGGATCAGCTGACCCGAGTTTGAATCCTAGTTTGACTTAGGGCAACTCTTACCTTCTCCGAACTTCAGTTTCTTCATCTGTACATTAGGAATTATAACACCTTTCTTGTACGGCTATTGTGAAGGCCTAAGGAGTGAATAGGTGTCCACTTCTTTGCACAGTGGTTAGCATATGGGTGCTCACTATGTGGTTATTAGTGATGTTGGTGGGTAAAGCACTTTTCCTAACAAGCCCTTTTTCCACTAAATTAATATGTTGGCACTCCCATTTCACAGTTGTCTTTAGGCATGACCTTTGATCTCTCAACCAGTTTTTTTATTTTAGAAATAGAAATATTGGGGCCAGCCCAGTGGTGCAGTGGTCAAATTCATCTGCCTCACTTCGGTGGCCCAGGTTTCTGGGTTTGGATCCCTGGTGTGGACCCACACCATTCATCACCATGCTGTGGTGGTGACCCGCATACAAAAAGTAGAGGAAGGGTGGCACAGATGTTACCTCTGGGTGAATCTTCCTCAACAACAACAACAACAAATAGAAATGTTACCTACTTCAGGGCTGTAGCAGAGCTAAGTTTGAGCAGAGCAAAGGAAGTGCCACATAAACTGCACTAACTGCTTGAGCCACAGCTAAGGAGATAAAGCTCTAGAATTCTGGATGAATAGTGTCCTGGAGCACACACCTAATTTGTGGGTGTTGAATCCAGCCTAGCATCGTAAGTTGCTTAAGGAATCTGTACTTCTAACGCAGCATTATAGAGTTAATATCCTTTTCCTATTGGGCATGGCTAACTGGCATAAATGACTGTCCCTTTGGGTGGTGGTAGGAGGGGACTGCAAAGAGTTTACTTTGTGGGTAAATCTGGGCCACTGACCATCAGTATCCTGGCTCAGAACGAGGTATAGGTAAAAGTAGAAATGAATAGCTGGTAGGCCTGGGTCTTAAACCAGGAAGACAGAGGCAAACGGGAACCCAGCCCCTCGTCCGTCTGGCGGAGGAGGGCCAGTAACAGACAGCTACGGTCTTCTCTGTCGCGATCATTCTAATTCCCGCCCGGCGGAGGTGCCTCCTCTCGAGGGCGGGCGCCGGAAATGACGCAGGGCCCTTCGTAGAGCCGGGAGTCAGACTGCAGGAGGAGCTGAGGCCCCGCGTGCACCCGGTGCCAGCCGGCCGGGGCCTCCGGCTTCCCCAGATCCCGAGGGACCTTGGCGGCGGCCTTTGGCCTCCCTCCTGAGCACAGCCATGTCTGGTAATGGCAACGCGGCCGTAACGGCGGTGAGTCCTAAGCCGCTGACCCTCGCGACTTCGGTGTTCTGGGCTAGGGGTGCAACGATTGGCCCCGGGTTGCCACCCTTCGTCGCCTATTGGTGGGAACGACTATCCGTCGTCGTCTTTTTTTTTTTTGGTCCCAATAGTTTTTAAAGGGCCAGTAGCGGGGTACCCTTAGGAAGGAGAAGGGAAATCAGTGAGCGGTGGGGCTGGAGTTAAGAGTGGAGCGATTGTCTTGAACGGAACCCCTAGCCCTGCCGGGATCTGGGTGGGATTCGGCCTAGCTCTAGATTTAGTGACCTAGCCCAGGAAAGTTCATCTACACAGGACGGGGACATCTACACATGTCCCGGGATCCTTTCAGGCCAGACAGGGCGGAGGCGGTGGCTCCGTGGCCAAATACCGGTATTTGGCCACCTTGGGAATATGTTCCACTTCGGATACAGGAAAGAGAACATACCCCCAGGTTTCCAAACAGCACACAAACATGTTGGAAGTGCGCCTTTTCCCCTTTCTCCATTTCAGCGGTCACCCACCCCCAGCCTACTCTGAGTTCCCAGCTGAGACACACCATTGGGTTACTTACTACCGTGGGTGGGAGCCACCCTTGAGCCTTCCTATTCCTCGTTTGTCCTCGGGCTCTGAGCTTGTGTAGATGCAAACTACAGAACAGGAGGCCAGAAAGAGATAAGAAAGAGATGGGGCTGCTGCTTATCTCCTAATGTCCAGCCTGCTGGGGAGGGAGGAATTCTTTGCCATTGCACACATTGCTGAGCACTGGACTAGATGTAGGAAGATCTGAATTCCAGCTCCGGCTCTCTACCCATTAGTAGCTGTGATCTTGGGCAAGTCACTTCATTCCTCAGAGCCAGCGTGGTCCCAGAGATGCCTGCCCTGTCTACCTGATAGATTGTTAGGAAGATTAAAAGCAATAGCTTTAGCATTTGTGTGCTCAATAAATTTTTTAATAGAGCGATTTGACCTGAACATCCTGTGCAGAATCAATGAAATTAATGGATTGTTTGAACCTAGCAGTTTCTGGGACCTTAGATTCCTTTCTGTGGGCTCCCTGTGGCCCACAATTTTAGTGGCCATGTTTAGCATTTCAAGCCTAGCCTGATTTGCTCAGTATCCCCCAGGGTTTATTTATTGGAGAAGCGATAGCAATGGAATAGACTAGAGTCCAAGAGGCGCCAGCTGTCATCTCCTCCAGCAACAGAGGCCCTGGATGCCTGGCTGCAAAAGAACTCCATAGGATGAAGATTCCAGAATGGGGAAAGTTGATGGTGTTCACATTCACTCTTCTCTGATCTAGAAAGAACTAGGACCTCAGAGTGAAGAACCCAGTTCTACCTACTTGGACACCTTTGTCCAAAGTGCCCTGGCAGGAGGAAGAAGCATGTCTCTGAGTTCTTGGCTTGGTCTCTGGCGTCCTGGTATTTCCTTGTTGGTGAAACCAGAGGCAGCACTCTAGGTGAATGGACATGAGGCAGCTTAGCCTCTTGGTCTTATAGAACATCAAAGGCAGAAGACGCTTGAGTCCAAACCTCTTCATTTTATAGATAAACAAATAGGTACTGATGAGTTGGTGTGCTCAAGCCCACCCAGCCAAGAGGCTGAGCAAGACTATACATCAGATCCGTTGCCCCCAATCCTTTATGTATGTATTCCAACCAGATTAGGGGATCGATAGTGGGGCAGCTCTTGGCATCTAGGTGGCACTGAAGCTTTCTCGAGTGCCTGCTCTGTTGTGGATACTGAAGTTGTCCTTGGTGACTCAGCGCAAGTTCCCCCGTGTGGCCCCGGCTGCCCTGCCCCTGCCTGCTGCCAGCCCCACCCTCCCTGTGGCCAAGCTGATGGGCCTTATCTCTTATCCCGCCTGGCTGTGTGCAGCACTCCCACTGCCTTGGCCAGTATGCGCTTCAGGGCTCAGTGTCCTGGTTATTGCAGCAACAGTAGCCACAGGGTCCTACTATCACTTCCCTCTGGTCTCTGCTTCTCTGGATCAGTGAGGAGGGCAGAGGGTACTGAGGAAGGTAAAGGGACCAGTCTTGGAGTTTTCTCTACACAGAGGCTCAGCTGGCCACAGGCCAGGGGCTGAGGTTCCTTTCTTCCAAGCCAGTGATTCTGGTTCTTGGACAAGGTGTTGAGGAACAGAGGGAACTGTGACCTGGGGACTTTTTCTGCAGGAAGAAAACAGCCCAAAGATGAGAGTGATTCGCGTTGGCACCCGCAAGAGCCAGGTGAGGGCAGGTTCCAGGGTGGAGGAAGTTTGTCGGAAGAGCTCTGTGCTCATGGTATTGCAAGGTGCAGGGGCCAGAGGGTTAGTTCCCAGCACCTCGGGGTGGAGGAAATGAGGTGGCTGGGTGTTAAATTCCATGAAGAATGGCAGATTGCGTTGTGTGGAGAGAGAGTCCCTGGGCTGGGGAAGTTGTTGGGGTGCAGAGGATTCCTGGGCCAGATCTCTCTCTTTCCTCAGTGTGCATTCAACCCCCTTTCTGAGTTCCGTTCCCTTCAGGATCTCCCTGACCCTGCCTGTGAGGGTCTAAGCTTGGGGCAGTGGCCAGGGAAGGACAGGACTAATCTGAATTTCTGTTCCCAGCTGGCTCGCATACAGACGGACAGTGTGGTGGCCATGCTGAAAGCCTTATACCCAAGCCTGCAGTTTGAAATCAGTGAGTTTTCTGGACAGGAGTGGAAGCCAAGGGGAAGCCCTCACCCCCTGGAGAGGAGAACACAGTGCTTCTGGCTTTACCTAGTAGCACCAAGGCCTGGTCCCATTGCCTCTGAGAATTCTCCTTGGCTGTCCCCTGTTTGGAGGGCCCTTTCCTCCTCTGAACACCTCTAGCTCTGATTACCTGGGCTAGCCTGACATTCAACATCCCCTGCTTTGGGTTTTTTATGAGTGTGTCTGGTCTTCCTACTAGATCGTACATTTCCAGAGGGTAGGAACTGGGTCTTATGTGCCTCTGTATCCATCCTGTATCTTAGCACTGTGCTGGGCTCAGTAGGATCTCAGTAAATGCTCAGTAGGAGCATTAGAAAATGCTGGTCAATAGGTGCCTGATTGATTGACTCTCTCCTCAGTTGCTATGTCCACCACAGGGGACAAGATTCTTGATACTGCACTCTCTAAGGTAACAACATTTCCCCCCCAAGTCCTTTCCGCCCTTCTCTCTCCTTCCCACTAGAGATTCACTCTGAGGCTCTTTCTTACCTGGCAGATTGGAGAGAAGAGCCTGTTTACCAAGGAGCTGGAACATGCACTAGAGAAGAATGAGTAAGTGAAAGACGGGAGAGTGTGGCTCCCTCCCAATCTCTTGCTAGGACCCCGGTGCACATCAGACGTGGATATCAGCTAGACCGTTGGGCTTAAACTCTTGGAGAGGCTAGAGAGGGCCTCATATGTGAGTTTTTCAGGCTTCAGAAAAGGAGAGTATACTGGTTCTGAATATCTAGCTGCATGGAGTACAGGATTGGGTGGGGGGAGGAGGGTAGGAGGGAAGGGAGGAGGGGAGCAGGTCTCAGGGTCCTGAGGTCTCAGAAAGGCCTGCTTCCTGAACTGCTTTAGGCTCCGCAACTGAAATAGAGGCAGGAGTAGGTGGAGAAGGAGGGGCCTGCTGCTTGGACCCCTTCTTACCTCCCTCTCCCGTCTCTCTAGAGTGGACCTGGTTGTTCACTCACTGAAGGACCTGCCCACTGTGCTTCCTCCAGGCTTCACCATTGGAGCCATCTGCAAGTAAGAGTCCTGCCAGTCAGGGGGCCTGGGCAGGCATCATGTTAACTTTGGCTTTTCCCTTCGGGATTTGGCCTTCCACCTCTAGGGCTGTCTCCCCTGCCCTGAGGAGTGTCAAGCATGGCAGAAAACTCAGAGAATGCCAGTTGGTTGGCTATTGAGAGACCCTGGAAGTGACCTTATTCTATGATCTTCCCTCCATCCCCAGGCGAGAGAACCCCTGTGATGCTGTTGTCTTTCACCCAAAATTTGTTGGGAAGACCCTAGAAACCTTGCCAGAGAAGAGGTGAGTGGGGCCTGGATAGGCATCTTGGTGGGATGTGCGCAGAAGAGGGAGGGTTGGGAGGAGGAGGAAAGGAACAGTACCTGCCTAGAGTTAAATCTCATTTCAACCTTCTCTGAGCAGCGTGGTGGGAACCAGCTCCCTGAGGAGAGCGGCCCAGCTGCAGAGGAAGTTCCCACATCTGGAGTTCAAGAGTATTGTATCCTTTTAGAGGAGGAAGGGGGCAGCAGCCACGGAGGAAGACGAGGTCCAGAGGGCCCTGGGAGTCCTGAGAGTAGAAGGGGCTTCCAGAGGAAGTGGACCATGGGGGCAGTGGGCTGTCTGTCCCCGCATTCATCCACCCATCCACCCATCTATTCATAATCCTTTCATGTTTTCTCAGCCCTAGGCAGGTGCCTGGCACCGGGGTTAATGGTGAGCAAAGTCAACATTGTCCTTGCTTATGTAGAGTTTATATTTTGGTTTGGGAGACAGACAAACAGGCACTGATAATACGGAGTGATACTGAACAGTGATTACTTCCAGTTGGGGGATGGAGGTACTTCCATTTTTATTTTATATTCTATATTGTTTTGATTTTTACAATGAGTATATAGTATGTTTTGTAAAATTAAAATAGCATGTGCTAAGTGCTCCAATGCGCAAAGTAGGGACTTCTCTGGAAGCTTCTAACTGGAACATCTAAACACAGACTTGGGGGTCAGGAAGCTTCTTAAAGGTCTTGTAACCTTGCACAGGTTATTTGACCTCTCTGTCATTTTCTTAGCCTGAAATGGTGGTAATAATAGTGGAGAAAATAATAATAATAATAATGGAGATAATAATATTTACCTCATAGGGTTGTTGTGAAAATTAAATGAGTTGACACATGTAAAGCACTTTAGAACAGTGTCTGGCATGTAGTAAGTATGAGGTAAGTGTTAGCTGTTACCATTAAGCTGAGAACTGAAAAATGAAAAGTTAGCCAGATAGAAAGGGAATGTTTCAGGCAGAGGAAACAATGCTCATGGTCCTTAGCATCTCTCCATAGCGGGGAAACCTCAACACACGGCTTCGGAAGCTGGATGAGCTGCAGGAGTTCAGTGCCATCATCCTGGCCGCAGCTGGCCTGCAGCGCATGGGCTGGCAGAACCGGCTGGGACAGGTGGGGGCTGCCCCTGTTCCTTCTCCAGTTAATCTTCATCCTCTTCTTGCCTGTATTCTCTTCTTGAACACCTCGCCTTTAACAATACAAGCTAGGAACAAGTCCCAGGCTGGGAAGACTGGGGATCAGAGGCCAGACTCCCACTTTTGCCTGTGCAGGCTTTGTATATGATAGGGAAGCTCCATCTCACAGCTGTGTGATTTTATGTACCCCCATCTCCTCCCTTCTGACTGCCTCTTCTGCCCCCGCAGATCCTGCACCCTGAGGAATGCATGTATGCTGTGGGTCAGGTATGTTTGGCCAGGGAGCTGCGTATCGATGTGCCCCTTCCCTTTGTTCTCAGCCAGGAAGCTGGTCGCACAGCCTTCCGCCTCTGCTTCCCCCAGCATAAACACTCCCAGGGAGGGGCAGGTCTTGGGAGGCTACTGTACCAAAAGGCTTTGGGGAGCAGGTGGAAATTGGCTGGTTCCTATCCTTGGCGCCATTGGTTGGGGACAGATTGGGCCTGATGTCCTAGGCTGTTTTTCCATCAGGGGGCCCTGGGCGTGGAAGTCCGAGCCAAGGACCACGACATCTTGGATCTGGTGGGTGTGTTGCATGATCCTGAGACTCTGCTTCGCTGCATTGCTGAACGGGCCTTCCTAAGGCACCTGGTAGGGCCTGTGCTCCACCTGTGGAGGGGTGGGGACTTGGGAAGTTGGGAAGGGTAGTCAGGAGATTTCTTAAATTAATGCTCTGTGTTGAGTGGTAACTCATTCTTTTTTTTTTTTTTTTTTTGGTGAGGAAGATTAGCCATGAGATAACATCCGATGGCAATCCTCTTTTTGCTGAGGAAGATTGGCCCTGGGCTAACATCTGTGCTCATCTTCCTCTACTTTATATGGGATGCCGCCACAGTATGGCTTGACAAGTGGTGCTTTGGTGCACGCCTGGGATCCGAACCTATGAACCCAGGGCCGCCAAAGCAGAGTGCATGCACTGAACTGCTATGCCAGTGGTCCAGCCCCTAACTCATTCTTGAATGTTATGTATAAAGACGGCCCAAATCTGGGCCCCTAGCCTTCTGTTCACGTATGTTCTCAGAGGTCTGTGTGTCTCTGAGGGCTCTGGTCATAGCGTGGTGTTAAGGGTCCTTGGAGATCACAGGGAGAACTTCTCGTTGCAGGAAGGAGGCTGCAGTGTGCCAGTAGCTGTGCATACAGCTATGAAGGATGGGCAAGTAAGCAGGGGAAAATGGGTGGATGGCAGGGAAGGAAGGTCTGTGGCATTTCTCCCTGTGCATCCCAAGTTGCCTGCAAGAAAAGCCTAGGCCTCTAAGCAGTTTCCTCTCAGAATATGCTGAGGGAACCGTTTTCTTTCCCAGCTGTACCTGACTGGAGGAGTGTGGAGTCTGGATGGCTCAGATAGTATGCAGGAGACCATGCAGGCCACCATCCATGTCCCTGCCCAGGTGCCAAGGCTGGAGGGTGAGGGAGAGGGTAAGAAACAAGTCTGTGTGTTACCTCCCCTTTTTTGCTCACCAAATCCTACCTCCTTCCCTCATCCAGCATGAAGATGGCCCTGAGGATGATCCACAGCTGGTGGGCATCACTGCCCGGAACATTCCACGAGAAGCCCAACTGACTGCTGAAAACTTGGGCATCAGCCTGGCCAACTTGTTGCTGAACAAAGGAGCCAAGAACATCTTGGACGTTGCACGACAGCTTAACGATGCCCACTAACTGGCCTGTGGGGCACAGGTGCCTAGGTTGCTGCCATCTGTCCAGTGCCTACATCCCAGCCCTGAGTGCCCCCTTCTCACTGCTGACTGGGGAGTGATCACCCCAGTTATGGGGTTGAACAGCAGGGTCAGAGACTTCCACGGACTTGCCTCACCTTGGGGCCTTGGTGACTGCCTTGCCTTCTCGGTAGGTGGAGGCTTCATCTCTTTACAGAAAGTCCAAACCACAGCCTTTGAATGTTACCAACTTTACTAATAAACCAGCTCTGAAGGTGGTTTTTTTGTTTTTGGTGGGGTCGCAGGAAAGGACAAACATAAAACCCTTTACTCCTTACTTCAGAGACTGGGACCTCTTTAACACCGTTTCTGCCTCAGTAGTTCTCCTTTTAAACAGAATAACTGTTTGCTTCCCAGGGAACAGCAAGAAAGCCATAATCTTAGAACTATGGCTTGTCCCTCTCCAGTTAACCATAGGGCTTCATATGCAATAGTCCCCTCACCCCCACAACCTCAGGAAAATGAGACTACAAAGTCATCAATCCTACAACTCTTACAAAATGAAGACACTCATTTTTAAAAAACAATCCTTTAATAAACAAAATTAGTCCCTCTGAAACTCCCCAATGTCTAAGGTACTAGTCTTGGATGGGTTAGCTGCAAAATTCCAGTTCAAAAGCCAATGGAGACTCAGTCCAGACAGGATTAAGACTTGTGCTGGTATCTAGGTGGTTGGCTTGCCGAGTGGAGCTGCTGGAAGGGAAATGGGGCAGAGCGGGTAGGCCCTACGGCCTTGCTGCCAGTCAGCTTCAGGCGCGCACACAACTCCCGCTGTCCACACAGCCGGCTGGGAACCCAGACTGGAGGCCTCGCCCCTCCCCGGCTTCTCCCTGGGAGGCAGTCCTCTCCGGAGGAACGATGTTCCTGTTAACAGTGTTCTGTCCTGGCCGCACCGCACAGGCCTACAGATGAGGATGGAGGAAGCGCTGATGTAAAAATCCCAGGGTTTGGCAGCAAAGGGGGCACCAGAAAAAATTCAGTGATGAAATTTCTCCCCACCGAAGCCCAGAAATCCAGTCCTGTCTGAAAAGTCCTGGCCTAAGCACCACGCTGGAGAAGTCAGACGACCGGGCTGCAGGGGTCTGCTGGCGGCCGTCTGCACCGACTCACCCTTTGGGCCGCCGACCCCGGCCACACACCTCAGCCCTACGTCAGAGCTGCCAGCTAAGTCTTCCAGAAGGTGCCGCGGCTCATCGCAGCCCATCAGCGATTCTCAAGACAGGCCGGCTGAGTCACGAGCGCCGAGGCGGCAGGTGCTGCGCCCCGAGTCCCCTCCCGGCCGCGTCCCTCGGTCCTCCGCGTCAGACGAGCCATGCCGGGCCCGAGCGGCGTCCTAACGGCCGCCCCTCTCTGGAGGACGGGAAGCCGGGGCCCGCGAGCCGCGCGGGGGAGGGGCGGGCGGCGGCGGGGATGAGGGAGAGGCCGAGCGCCGCGGCCACCCGTCCCGGAACTCGACGTGGCCCAGCTCTTTCCGTGAGGGCTGTGGTGGCCCTTAAAAGGGCCTTTGTGGCGGCATGGGGAGGGCCGGGCGGCCGGGGCCGGTGCGGGCGCTCCTCAGTACTCCTGGGAGGCCTGGGTGGCCTTCTTGCCGCCCGCGGGCGCCTTCGGCCCCACGGTGGCGCTGGTCTTCTTGGGCAACAGCACGGCCTGGATATTGGGCAGAACACCTCCCTGGGCGATAGTCACGCCGCCGAGAAGCTTGTTGAGCTCTTCGTCGTTGCGGATGGCTAGCTGCAGGTGGCGGGGGATGATCCGCGTCTTCTTGTTGTCGCGGGCCGCGTTGCCGGCTAACTCCAGAATCTCAGCGGTGAGGTACTCGAGCACCGCCGCCAGATACACCGGAGCGCCGGCGCCGACCCGCTCGGCGTAGTGGCCCTTCCGCAACAGCCGGTGCACGCGGCCCACGGGGAACTGGAGGCCGGCGCGCGATGAGCGCGACTTGGCCTTGGCACGGGCCTTGCCGCCGGTCTTGCCGCGGCCCGACATGACGCGCGAGGTAGAGGAACGGTGTATAGCTCCGCCGCAGTCCAACTGCCGCCGCGCGCGCCCAGGGGCCGCCCTTATAAGCCCCCAGGGCACACCTCCGCGCCCTCCTGATTGGCTCTTTTCTCTAATACCCGCCTCCGGTTGGTTGCGGTTAACCCGTCGGTGACGCGCCACGGCTGATGGAGCGCGCTCGCCGATTGGTCGAATTTGAAAACCTTTTGCCCGCGGAAGAAGGCGAGGAGGAGTGGCGGCTCGCAGACAGCCAACCACTCTAAGAAGTAGCCTATCCAAGTGAAGCGCGCGAGATTTAAACGCTACAGCCGGAGACCAGAACCGGAAGTCAGAGGGTGGAGTCAAGCCACCTCAAGAGCCTCTGGGAAGTCTAGGCCGGCCTGGATTTTTAAAGGGAAGAGGTCAACACAAGAATTCTCTCTGCCTCCCCTTTCAGGTCTGGTCACTCCCTCTCCACTCCTCCCTCCACCTATCCTACAAAGGGAGAGTGAACAAGGAAAGAAATGAGATTCCCTGAAAATTCGATCCCATACCAGAGAACAGATAACTCCAATCTTATGGCCCTCCATGCCACCTGAAGAATCAGGATTTCAGTATTTATTCAACATGTTCTGCCTGGTCTCAGTTCTTTCTGTTTACTTCTTCCTAGAAGGGGCCTGGTGTACTGAAAGAAAAAGGTTGGGGCAGAGAGAGGCATCCTCTTGGAGAAGGTGCCTCCACCAACCAATATACCCTAAAATGCCCATATAGGAAATACACCTAGAGAAACAACAAAAAAAGACAACACTTTATTGTCACCGCTGGGAGCACCTGGCCCCCAGGTCTGCTCTTACTAATCAGAATACTTAATTTATAGCCAAATGTCAAGTCATCTTCGAGCCTGTGTCCCTATCCCCAGCCAGGGTTCTAGCCCCAGGCCCAACATATTCTTTCAGAGTCAGAGTTGTAGATAACTGCATAAAAGCTTCAGTATCCCACTTTAGGAGGCTGCAAAGATGGGATGGAGAGGGAGAGTGGCAAGTTGAAGAAAGCCATAGGCAAAGTCCAATCAATGATCATTAGAGGGAAAGAAAGGCCAGGATGTCAATAATCACAGGGGAAAGGAAATGCTGAGGAGAAAACTCTGGAGGGCCTGGGCCAGGAGGCAGTCTCGGTCCAGAAAGAGGTCAGCCTGAGTCAAGAACCCTGGAGATTGTGAAGTAAAGGGCAACGATGAGGGGACTCAGACATCATAGAAGAGCCGGACAAGCTGGTACCGAATGGAGAAGGTGACAGCACTGCCCAGGATCTGCAAGGAGAAATGGACTGGAATAAGAACCATGGAGAAAGGGAGACAAAGAGGTGTAAACCCCATCCTCAACCGTACCTGTAGCAGCAGCAGGAACAGTGTGAGATTTCTCTCATGCATGGGCCCAAAGACTTTAAGTAGCAAGTTAATGAGGGTCATGTTGTTACACTCAGTGAAGGCACCATCCTCATTCTCACTCTGATGTACTGTTACTAGCCGGAGGCTCTCTGCTACCTGGAGGGGCCAGAGGTAGAACTTCAGCTAATACATGTACTTCAGGAATGGGGATCTGCCTAATGTTTCCAAACTCCCCTTGGATCTGATGCAGGCCTGGGTTCCCCATTCTCTGAATTCAGGGTAGCGGCCTAGAGCCCTACCTCCTTGTTACCCTGTTACCTTTAGAATAAAGGTGCCCAAGAAAGAGAGGCTCTTGGTCTTGAACTTGGAATAGCTCATCTCCAGTTTGCCTGTCTTGGTATTGAGTCTGCAGGGGGAAGAGAGCTTTATGTGACTGGGCCACTACTCAAAGAACTCTCCTCACTATGGTTAATTACTAGGAAGAGCACTGAATGTGGAGTCAAACAACCTCACATCTATTTCTGGCTCTGCTGCTTACTACTGTGTGATCAGAGCTGCTGTGAATTAAATAAGATTATGTAAATAAATGTGCTCTGTAATTTACAAAGGGCTAACCACATGGAAAGAGTTGGCTCTTCTTTGGACACACTCCCTTTGCACAGCAAATTTATGCATCCCAAGTGAAAAAGCTATGATGTCCCTTTCAAGCCCCAAAGTGGCTACCTGGGTATACGGTGGCGAGGGCAGGGGATGATATGCAGCAGCTGAGGCAGTGAGTAGAGGAAGTTGAACACCTGGGGCATGAAGAAGAGTAGCATGGTCTTGCTGAAGTGTCCTAAGATGCCCACCACGGCAAAGGTCATGCCAGCAAAGTAACAGAAGGTATCTCCCACAAACACCCGTGATGGGTACCTGTGTGGGGGAGAGGATCTGAGCCAGTGGCAAGAGGCATTACCAATCCTTTCTCTCACATCACACACCCTGGCACTAGGCTGGCCCTGACCCTAGTTCTGGCTCAGAGGAGACTCTAGCTCTCCCAGCAACTCTCCAGGACGCAAGGCCCTGAATTCATATATTCCTGGGAGCTCCACAGCACTTGTCCCCAACTACTGCTGGATAGAGAACAATTTAAGAATATTACCAACTGAAGACCCAGAAAACACTCAACACAGGTATGCACAGGTTTAGCCTCTCCATCAGCAGATGGTCATGATCAGGACCATACTTGCCACATGTTCAAATCGTTGTCCCTTTATCTGCAGGCCTACTTACCAGTTATGATAGAGCAATCCCAAGGTGGTGAAAAAAAAGGGTATCATGAAGTAGAGGGAAAAGACATGATCATCCCGATAATCACCTTTGGAAGCAGGGGAAAAAGAAAGAAGAGAAAGTTGATAGCCACTTCCCCTGCATACCTTGGTCCTATTTTTGTCTGTCTCTCAGTTCTGTCCCAAGTGGTATTGCCCACCTCTCCCAAGTTACATTCAAGAACTTATTACCCCTTTTATGTGACCCAGGCAATTGCCAATAGTCCACCTCTTTCATGAACTCTTCCTAAACTAGTTACTGTCTTAAATTTGGTTTAGAGGGCCGGCCCCGTGGCTTGGTGGTTAAGTGCGCGCGCTGCGATGCTGGCGGCCCGGGTTCGGATCCCGGGTGCGCATTGAGGCACCACTTCTCTGTCCATCCTGGGGCCGAGTCCCACATACAGCAACTAGAAGGGTGTGCAGCTATGACATACAACTATCTACTGGGGCTTTGGGGGCAAAAAATAAAATAAATAAAATCTTTAAATTTGGTTTAGACTGTTCAGACCTAGGTTTGAATATCAGCTTTACTTCCTAACTATGTGACCTTAATCATGACACACTTAACTTCTCTAAACGTCAGTTTCCTCAGCTGTAAAATATAGTTCATGATAACACCTGCCACAAAGAGCTTGGTTACAAAGTTTAAATGAGACCATATTTTAAAAGTGCTTCTAGCTTTAATAAGCACTTACTGATGTCTATCGGCCAAAGACCACCAGAAACACATCTGTAGTCAAAGCTGGGTTTACTGACTTGTAACAAGGGAGACTTTGGAAACCATACACAATGAGGAACCATGGGATGCCTCAGTAAGGGGGTGTTAGGAGGACTTGTTATAGGATTTAAGTAATTCTGGGGAGGATGCAAGGAGGCACAGTTTTGCCCTGGACTGGGTGCTGTCAGCAGGAGTAATTCTTAATAATTTTCATTAATTATTAATTCATCTTAATTTTTATCTAAGAAGTGGGAGGAACTGAGTGGTTATCAGAAGGAAGCAGCAGTCACTCATGTTAGCCAGAAGAGGGGGATCTTGGTCATTTGTGTGGGATTCAGTGTTCTTGCGGTCTTGTCTGTGCTCACACACGGTTATAGAGGGGTCTGGATTTTGTCTTACTCGATCATGGTCACAGAGTGATCCTATCTGATTTTGGGATTCTATGAAATTGTTTATATTCAATAGGAGAAGATCATGGCCTACCTATTAGTGCCAATCCAGCTATAAATGACAGGGCTGCTATTTTTCTTTCTCACATTTAATAAATGTTAGTTGTTATTTGCAAAGTAAATAGCTTCCCTTAGCTTCTCTAATTATTCACATATTGCTTTCTTTCTGAATTCCCCAAAGCAAGATATCAGGAAAACTTCCTTAACATTCAGACTTCTCTCCCTACCTCCAATCCCACCTACCTTCCAGCTCCACCAGATTGAAGACAATGATGGAAGCAGAAATGACCAGAGACTGGCCAGCCTCTAGGCCATTAATTCCTGCTAGGATATTGATGGCATTGGTACAGAACACTGCCAGCAGCCCCATGTAGACATAGTACAGGATCCCTGGTGGGAGAAGACAGTAAGAAAAGAAGTAGTACCACGCTGGGGTCGCCCCCTGGCGTAGCGGTTAAGTGCACGCGCTCCGCTGCTGGTGGCCAGGTTTGGATCCTGGGCGCGCACTGACACATCGCGTGTCAGGCCATGCTGCGGTGGTGTCCCATATAAAGTGGAGGAAGATGGGCACAGATGTTAGCCCAGGGCCAGTCTTCCTCAACAAAAAGAGGATTGGCATGGACGTTAGCTCAGGGCTGATCTTTCTCACACACACACAAAAAAGTAGTAGTACCACCTATCAATGATGATTTAAGGATATTCTTCGGAGAAAAGTGGTGAGGACAGAGGATAGGATGAAGGGCCAACAGAGAGAACCTCAGAAGACACAGGGACAAACAGGAACAGTTGGAGGAGAACGTGGAGCACCAGGAAGGATGCTTTGCTGGATGTCTCAGAGTAAGGGTGCCCTGAAGTAGGGGCCATAGGGGCAGTAGTGGCGGGGCTACTCACCCAAGTCCAGATGCAGGCCAAGAATCGGCCGGAAGGGCTTGGGTACCACAATGGTCGTGTTGCCAAAGTTGGTGAAATAGACCATGAGAAGAGGTAGTGAGGCAGCTGTGGGCAGCAGCAGCTTATGGCGCCAGCGCAGATTCAGTACATCGTCCGCGAAGCCCAGGAAAATCATGCAGCAGATGGCAAGGAGCGCACCTATCAGGGCCACAAACTGGGGGAGGCTCGGGCAGGTCACGGGTTAAGCCTACTCCCACTTCACCTTTCAAAAATTCCTGTTTTTTCGTTCCTTCCTCAGCCCCGCCCCCCAAACCCAAATAACCCGAACTCTCTCGGGTAGCTCCCAGCCCCCAACCACGGGCAGCCACCTCCCCCCAACCCACTTACTTCGTGGTGGGGGAAAGCTTTACACTGCTCCTCCACAAAGCAGTTCAGGAAAGGGAAAGGGATGAAGCAGAAGAGGATGATAAGGAAAACAGCACCGCTGATCACTCCCTGGGATTCTGGGCTGTGGCCCAGCAGCAAGGGGCGTGGAGGGGGAAGAGGAAAAGGGGTGTGGTCACTCACTAGTGCAGGCATTACAGTGACCTAATGACCTAATGCGGGAGAGAGCACCACTGCCGGAGTCCCTGATACAGCCGGGGATCACCCCCCATCCCTTCCCCAATGCTAAACAGTTCTGCCCTTCACCTCCAAGAGTCCCGGGCTGTCTGCTGGGTTAGCGCTCCGTCTTCGCGCGCAGTCAAGCGCCCCAGTCCCCGCTCCTGTCCTGCCCACCCCTGTCCCCAGCCCGGGACCCGCGTGCCGTCGCTCACATCTGCTGCCTGTCGGATTTGTTGAGGTCCTGGCCACAGAGGCGCGCGGCGATGAAGTGGCCACGGAAGGCGGGGATGAGGGTGAGTGTGGCCACAAATCCCAGCAGCGAGCCGATCAAATTCACCAGCAGCGGCATCGGCAACTCCAGGAAGGCCCACATGGCGACCGGCCAGGGGTCCCGCTCCGCCGCCTCCTCAGATAACCGGCAAGTTGAACAGAAGCCCTGAGCCCCCAGCAGTAAGAAGTGGCCGCTCCCCACAGGCTGGATCTTCCCACACCAGCCTGAGCAAAACCCACCAACTCTGACTTGAGCTGCGCGCGACACTCCGCGAGCCTTTATAAATCAACCCGGGCTCTACCCCACTGCGTTTGCCGACGCACTGTTTCCGCACGGATCTTGTTCGCAGAGCAACTATCATTGTGGAAGGCGGAGGCGGCCATTTTTAATATGGGCAAGAGTGGGGACAGAGGTGTTTAGACTACATCCTTTATTCCAGAGTTGAGTCATCACAGGGTATTGGAAAAACAAAGGAAAAAAGCAGAGAAAACGGAACCCTCGTGCACTATTGGTAGGAATGTAAATTAGTGCAACCACTAGGGAAAAGGGTATGGACATTCCTTAAAAAATTAAAAATAGAACTATCATACGATCCAGCAATACCACTTCTGGGTATATATCTGAAGAAAAGGAAAACACTAACTCCAAAGGATATATGCAACGCTATGTTCATTGCAGCATTATTTACAACAGCCAACATACCAAAGCAACCTAAGTGTCCATGGGTAGATGAATGGATAAAGAAGATGTAATATATATATATATTACATATATGTATATACACATTACATATATGTACATATAACTAAATTTAATTAAAATGGAATATTATTCAGCCATAAAAAAGAACGAATTCTTCCTATTTGGAACAACATGGGCGGATCTCAAGGGTATCATGCCATGTGAAATAAGCCAGACAGAGAAGGAAGAATACCGTATGATTTCACTTATATGTGGACTCTAACAAAACAAGACAAATTAACAAACAAAATAAAATAGAAACAGACTCGTAGATACTGAGAACAAATTAGCTGTTGCCAGAGGGGAGGTGGGTGGGGGAAGGCAGAAATAGGTGAAGGGGATACGAGGTACAAACTTCCAGCCGTAAAATAAATGTCATGGGGATGTAACCTACAGCATAGGGGACATAGTCAACGATACTGTAATAACTTTGTATAATGACAGACGGTAACTATCAGGTCTTAACAGGCTGATTATTTTGTAATGTAAATAAATGTCCAATCACTATGTTGTACACCTGAAAATAATATAATATTGTATGTCAACTACACTTGAATTTAAAAAAAAAAAAAAAGAAGGGGAAAAAAAGACAACAGCAGACACTTTCTTAACATCGTATTAAAGATGTACAGCCCAAAGCGGAAACACTCCCCGCCCGGTTGCAAGATGAACGACTCCTTGTACCACGCGTCTGACGCCGCTCACTCTTGGTTCCACGTCAGTTTTAGCTCCGTCCGCCTCCGCAGGTCACGTTTAAAGGGCCAGTACCCCGAGTTTATCCTGGGACGCCTCTGGAGCGGGAAGATGGCTACTGGAAGCAAAGGGGAGGGCAGGAGGGATGAGGATGTGGAGCAGTGCCTGCTCCTCGTAGAATACCTGTTGCCCAGGTAGTCGGAAGCCAAAGCAAACACAACTCAGTTCCCGGAAACGCAGCTACAATTTGGAAGATGATGTAAATTGTAGGGCGTAGACGCTTGAAAAGCCCCTCCCACTCCATGTTTTTCTTGTCCCTCATCCAGGTACTTTTCCTTCATCGTCCCACCCACCTGCTCCCCCGAGGTAGCAGTTCATTGCCCGGCAACCCAGAGGGCCATCTCACCATTGGAGGGGCTGGGAGTGCCCTCACATCTTGGATTTAACCCGGTACTTGACTTTGCTTAGTCCTGGTTCACTGCTTGGTGCCCAGCTCCCAAACCGAGGAGGTGAGGCTGAAGTGTTAGAAGGAGCTGAAGAAGCGGAAGAACCAGACCCACACGTGGCTTCCCGTGAGCCTGAGGAACTGCCAGTGAGGTTTCTTCCTCCAGTTTACCGTGCGTGGCACCTATTTTCATGCAAATAACAGTTCACCAGCATCTTCATTCTCTTTCATGCACCCAGAGGCTCTTAGGTGTCAAATTTCCATTCCTCAGAGAGGAAATCACTACCAGGGAGTTGGCGAGAGGACTCAAGAATCCTGGTACTTTGTCCACTTTTTCAAATATGGCAGTCCGGGTCGGGTTGACTCTTTTTAGGCCAAAGATAGTTCCTCCTATCTCTCAAAACCGGATGTGAAATGTCCCTTCTACTTGAAGACAGCTTTAATTAACAACAAAAAGCCATATATGTATAAAATATACTTTATACATGTAAAGTAATCCCAGTAATTTTTTTTAAATTTTTTTTATTTATTTTATTTTTTTCCCCCAAAGCCCCAGTAGATAGTTGTATGTCATAGCTACACATCCTTCTAGTTGCTGTATGTGGGACGCGGCCCCAGCATGGCCAGACAAGCGGTGCATGGGTCCCCGCCCGGGACCTGAACCCCGGGCCACCAGCAGCGGAGCGCGCGCACTTAACCGCTAAGCCATGGGGCTGGCCCTCCCAGTAATTTCTTGATAGTATTCCACCAAATTTTCAGTACCTATTATCCCACTGGTATTGTTTTTCTATGTGGGTGTATGTGTGTGTGCACACATGTGTGTGCATCTGTGCCTCTTAGATTGGGAGCTCCCTAGAGGCAAGTGTTTTCTGTTCCACAGGGTGTCCCCATGGGGCTAAGGACACACAGTTATCTGTATACAAGGCATCATCACATATAATGGATCTGGTCTGAAAGAGGTACAGAGGGCACTAGGAACACATGGAGAGAGCAATTAGTTGTGACCAGGGGAAGCTAGATGACCTTGAGGAAGAGTAGTATCTCCAAAGATTTCGGTAGGTGGGAAGAGTGAGACGGCCTTCCAAATGGAGAAAATGAGGCGCCAGGAGCAGGTGGAAAGGAGGATCTTGTGGGAGCCCCAGAGGAGGCAGCATTCAGTTATCTTGTTGTTTAGGAGCAGGCTGAGACTCCCTGGAGATCTGAGGGATAGTCTGTATCTATTTCCTTTTTTATTAGGAGGCCAATCCCAATAAATCTTCCTTCCCAGCCTTTGTCTCTTTCTTCTCTAGAGATCATTAGCCACCCACCACACCCACCACCACTAGAAGAGGGTGGGGGGTGGGGCTTGTTCAAAGATAAGATGCTAGGGCCGGCCCCGTGGCTTAGTGGTTAAGTGAGCGCGCTCCACTGCTGGCGACCCGGGTTCGGATCCCGGGCTCGCACCGACGCCCTGCTTCTCCAGCCATGCTGAGGCCGCGTCCCACGTACAGAAACTAGAAGGATGTGCAGCTATGACACACAACTATCTACTGGGGCTTTGGGGGGAAAAAATAAAAAAAAAAAAAAAAAAAAAAAGATAAGATGCTAGAGATTCATCATCCATGTATACACATTACCATCAGAACATGGTTACTTGGATACTTGTCATATAATCTGAATACTTTTTTTCCCATGATGGTAAATGCCCAGTTGATTATCAGGCCAATCAGAAGGAGAAACAAACATATGACTTGGCCTCACTTGAAATTTTGTGCCTTTCCTGGTATAAGTTCAAAGCATTTGCCTGAACGCTGAAGCTGGTCCCAGGACTCACAGATCAGGTGAGTTGTCAATAGCTTTGGCTGGTTTCTTGGGCAAGCAGATCATGTCCGCAATGCGCATCTCCCATGAAGGAGGCTTGAGTGCCTCCCAGTGAGCAAGGCCAATCTACTATTAAGTCTGATGCCTGACAAAGCCTGTCCCAAAAATGTTTCCCAGTGCCTAAAAAGACCATGAGACATCTTTGGATAGTCTGACGCTATGACATTTGTAGGACCATATCTGTGGCTCTCTCTGGGCAGCTGAGTCACTCTTTTTCCTTTTCTTCTTGCCTCTCCCCTATCAGTTTATCGAAAGTTGTGAGGTGAAAGCAAGCCCCAAGATCGCCCATTCCATTGAGATGACATGAATGATTTTTCAAAAGATAGAAACAGTATAGAAATTCTTAGGGTTTACGTGTATACTGAAATATTTTCTGTTAGACTTCTTAAAATTACGAAGAATTTGCTAATCCCTACTATGTACATGGGGAACTCTTAAGTACTGTGGGGACACCAAGTAATATAAATGTACTTGTTTCCCCCAAGGAGTCTACTTCAGCTTATTAAAGCACCTTGGTTGAATATGAGGGAAGAGAGATAAGTAAGAAGGGTCCCTACTCTTCAGCAGCTTCCTGATGAGTGGGCAAAGCAGACATATAAACCACCAGCTAGACTATAAGGCAGAATGAAATAAGTGCTAGAGGCCCGAGTAACAAGTGGAAGGGAGATTGCGGGGACCAGCTAGGAGACTCATGGAAGACCGAATTGTGAAGCAGCATCTGGCAGCACAGGACCAAGTGCTCAGTGCGGGGGGGGGTTGAGGAAGTAAATCCAAAAATTCAGAGAACTGAGATCCCTGGGAGGTTGGAGGGTTCCTGAAGAAGGATTCCTGGGGGAAGAGGGTCTTCAAAGTGAAACTTTGCACCTAGACGACTTCCTATACAACCTGCTCCCCTAGCCCCACTTCTCTGCGCACTGAGAGCTTCCTCCCATGTCTCTGGGTTCTGGCCCTGTGTCTTTGAGTTCTCTTCTCCCTTCATTTCATATCTTCTCCTCCCCTCAAGATCAGAAACCCACACTCTAGGAATCTTCCATTGTTTTTGGGGTCCAGTGATGATACATGGGCAGGGCTGCAGCAAGGTTACCCCATCACTGCCCCCCTCATCATTTCTTACAGTGAAACCCAGGGATGCCCCAGGCTTCCCCACCACCTCCTTTGGCTCAGGCACCCTGTTGCTGACCTGCCAGCTTCTGCCCAGCTCTGCAACCCCACACTTATAAGGCATTGTTTACTCCCAGGTACTCATTCCTCAGACTACTAATTGGATTTGGGAGAGAGCTATTTAACACCTTCCCTGTCTACCCCTCTAAGGAAGGCACTGTGTGCCGAAGACCTTGCCATCTGTATGTGGAGAAGAAGGTCTCTTGGGGAAGAGGGATTCCTTTGAATACTTTTGTAGGATTTTCCTCCTCCTGCCTCCAGAAAGCAATGACAAGAACCTGTCCTATAGGGATGCAATCCACTCACTTAAATCTAGGAAAAGGGATGGATCCTGAGGCCAGAGTGTAACTATAACATTATTTTGGGGGTTCTTGTAGGGATATCATATTTGGATGGCAGGGTCTTCTGGCTGAATCTATTGATAGTCCTGTGCTACACTGCCAGCTCCCTCCTCATTACCACCCCCTCTACACGTGCTCCATAGGCAGGAGCTGTTACTATGGAAATATATTATTTTTAAAAACAGAAGCAGCCCCAGGCTGGGGAAACATCTCCAGAACAAACCTACCCGAGCAAGGAGGTTAATAGGGGGTTCCTGGGTCCTAGCTCCAAGGGGAAGGGGGCTGGGGGATGGAGGAGGTTTAATATTCCGTGTTCTATTCTCGACCTCTAGCAGGGTCAAGTTCTGCTTTCTCTCTGGTAGGAATCATCTGGACCTCTGCCAGGTACTTCTATCTAAGAGGGATGCTCTGCACCTACTTACCCAGGCCTAGCTTCGGCCAGGAAATGGGAACCAAGGTGCTGCTGAGCCTGGGGGTGTTGGAAGAAGGGGGCTATGCTATCCACAGAGGTCTAAACTATAGAAATCTAAGGAGCGTGGGGGAAAGCAGAGGCGGCATCTCAGGTAAGTGAAGTTATCCTTGCCTACTCTTGCCGTGAGCTCGAGCCCTGGGGAGGAGGAGTACCCTGATTCCAGGATGGGGCGGGGTGGTCAAAGATCCCTCCTATTTTCAACCCCGGAACCTCCTCCCCTCCCGCCTAGTCCTCCAGCCCTCCTCCCGCGCTGGAGCGCGGGGCTCGGCAAGCCCCGCCCGGCGCGGGTGCGGCTCCTTTAAGGGCGGGTGGGGGCGGGGCGCCGGCCGTGTTGTCAGTGTCAGCTCTGCGCACGCAGCCCTGCCGGAGCCGGTGCCGGCCCGGAGCCCCCGCGTCTCTGCAGACGAGTCCCCGCCCGGGTCCGGCGGGGCCCGCGCCGTGGGAGGAGTTGGGCGCTGGCCGGCGACTAACCCAGGTCGGACTGCCGGACCAATAGAGGAGGGACCCGGACCACACAGAGAGGGACCCCGGCGTCGCGACCCCCCAGGACCTCCTGTAATCGATCTGTGGCACCCACTAGTCCCGGGCACCCAGCCCCGGAGAGCCCCCCAGCCCGCGCGCCGAGCCCCGGGGGAGCCCGCCCCCGCCCCGCGGCCCGCCCGGGCCATGCTCCCCCGGGGCAGCGGCTGAGCCTGAGCCGGAACCGGGACCGGAGCCCGCGCGGAGCATGGATCCGGGCTGGGGGCAGCGGGACGTGGGCTGGGCGGCCCTGCTGATCCTCTTCGCCGCCTCGCTGCTCACAGTGTTGGGCTGGCTGCTGCAGTATGCCCGGGGCTTGTGGCTGGCGCGGGCCCGCGGGGGCCGGGGCCGGGGACCCGCCTTAGCTGCCGAGCCGGCGGGCTCCCTGCGGGAGCTGGGCGTGTGGCGCTCGCTGCTGCGGCTGCGGGCGACTCGGGCCGGCGCCCCTGAAGAGCCAAGTGTCCGGGGCCTCCTGGCGTCGCTCTTCGCCTTCAAGTCTTTCCGGGAGAACTGGCAGCGGGCTTGGGTGCGAGCGCTGAACGAGCAGGCCTGCAGGGACGGGGTGAGTTGGACAGGAGCACCTAGGTGGTCTCCTGACTCCGCCTTTCCTTTCAGGGGAGGGACTGCTCAAGCCAGGAAGCCGGATGGGGGTGGGGATCAATTGGGGAACCCCCATGGCTTCTCTTCCCCTCCGGGATCAGAGAAAAGGATGCAGGTGAGGCTGGAGGTTGTAGAAATCCCGCTATGTCCCAAATCCTCTATTCTTGTGGTCAGGGTCCTCTTTGGCTCCAAACCCTTGCACAAGTTGCTGTTCTCATAGCAACGCTAATCCGTGTGCCTGAGAGCACTTCCGCCCAGCCTGGGTGCTGGTTGTGTTAGGGAGTTAGAAGGGAGACAGGTGCACCTGCAGAAGGAAATTGCCTGGTCTTCATGCCACCACACCCAGTTAACCTTTCATGCCCCAAATCCTTGGTGTGACCAGGCAGATCCCCAAGGAACCTGAATTAACCCCCACCCCCCATCCCTCAGTAATTTCACTGCTATGACTAAGACACCCTTCTCCAGGCTGACCTACAGTGTATGAGCTAAGGGAAAGGTGTTTAGGTGGAGAAGAGATTGACAATCTATGCCCTTCTCAGAAGATGAGCCAGGAGCTGCCCCTTGAGGGTCAGTCACAAACCAGCCCAGCCTACTTCCTCCCATTGCACCATGGGCATCTGGCCTCCCAGGAAGTGGGGCAGGAAGCATGGTCATAAGACTGAGGTGGGGTGGGAGGTAGAGGCTTCCCTTTCAGGGGGCCCCCCATTCCTGGCCCAGTAATCTCTCCTTGCCCTCACAGTCCATCAGCCCCTTGCTCAGAAGGTTCTCCATTTCCAGTCACCACTAGTCTGAGGGCTTTACTCTACTAGCTTTCCAGATGCCTGGAAATAGAAGTGGCAACACAAGAAGTTGCTCTTTCTCCTTTGCCCAGATGGCCAGCAGAAAGCCAGATGGCATCTGTCACTCTACACCTTGAATTCACCCCTCCACCCAGCTCTCCCTGTACCTTGTCCCTAGGTCAGGAGTGACTCCCCAGGACAGCTGACTCAGCTGGACATTGGCCTCCCTTGCAGGGGGTGGGGAAACTGGGGTTCCAAGCATCCATCTCCCCATCTCCCTGGGCCTGGCCTTGGAATGAGACAGCTACAGGAACAGAGAAGTTGGCTTCCCCTGGTTTGCCAGGCAAATGAACACTATGGATTTCTTTCCTCCCATCCCAAGACCCAAGGAAGAGCTGCCAGCTCAGTCTGTGCTTCTTCTTCAGTTCTTCTTCCCATCCTGATCTCCAGGGAGGGCTGCAGTAGGTTGCTTCCACTGCTGTGAAAGAATTAGGAAGCTCTTTCAAGACCTAAGCTAAGCAGCTTTCTGCTCCCTAATACCACCCTGCTGTCTGCCTTGAGGAATTAGCCTGGCCCCTCTGAGCCCTCTGAGCTTGCTTTTCTTCCCAGTCCCTCTGGTAAAGTTCCCCAAGGCCATGCTGAGCTAGTCTTCATCTCCAAGAATATGGATAGAGTCATACTCTTGCGCCTCCGCATCCTATTTACCTAGAAGAAGGCTTAGCCTCGTTTCTCCGGTGTCTTGAATAACTGGCCCTATTGCTTTCTCCCTTAGCTCAGCTGTATCTCTCTCTGCCCAGCTATTATATATAGGTGGCAACCAACACCTTTATTATTTTTTTTCTATGCACAGCTTTCCTTGGGGGTAGGATGGGGGTTAAAGAGGAAAGTGGGGGGAGAAGAGGGAGGCTCCTGGTGTTCCAGGAGGAATCTAGGGTCTTCAGCTCAAGGTGATCTGGTCTGTGAGGTGGTCTGGTTCCCCAGTTCTCCCTAGCAGCTGCAGGCCCTTGGAGAGGCAGGGTTTCAGGGGAGTACTTCCTGTCCTAAAGCCCTGAGCCAAGCAGGGGCCAGAAGCCAGCCTGCAGCTGAGGTCTCCGCACTGCCAGGGCCCGGCTAGCAACTGTGCAGGCCAGATCTGTGGAGGGCAGCTCCAGAGACCTGATCCTATGCCCACTTTACTTCCTCAGAGCTCCATCCAAATCGCTTTTGAGGAGGTGCCCCAACTCCCGCCCAGAGCCAGCATTAGTCATGTGACCTGCGTAGACCAATCAGAGCGCACCATGGTAAGGGTCTGATGGGCACTGCCTTCTTTAGGGCCTGAGGGGGGCTGATCCCAAGAATTCCCTTTAGTCCAAGCGTTCTTAACCTGAAGTCTATGAATGCCTTAGGAATCCAATGATTGGCTTCCCACTAAAGTTACATGCAAAATGTAGTACATGTGTGTAGATCTGTATTTTTCTGGAGAGAGGAGTCTTTGGCTTGTATCTGATTCTTTTATGGGCTTGTGATCTCAAAAAGGTGATTCCCAAGGACAACTGAAGTGGAGAGGGGTCTGCTGACCGATTATAGGGCAGGGCGAAGCAGGGTTGAGCACCCTTCCTCCGTGCCTGACTCTCCTTGCCTCCATGCCTCGCCTGTCTCAGGTGCTGCATTGCCAGCTCTCTGCTGAGGAGGTGATGTTCCCAGTCTCTGTGACCCAGCAGTCCCCCGCTGCCGTCTCCATGGAGACCTACCACGTCACTCTGACACTGCCACCAACACAGGTGGAGGGGGATGTGGGAAACTGAGTTGGGCAGGGGGCGGTTCGATTGCCTCAGCCTTTTCAGTTTGGTTCTTCTCTGGGATGGAATTTGGGAAGGGAGAGTCCTGGGGAGTTGGGAGTAGTTGGAGGAGTAGAGCAAGTCAACCCAATCCCTTTGTCCCTTGTCCGTAGTTGGAAGTCAACCTGGAGGAAATCCCTGGTGAGGGGCTGCTTGTGTCCTGGGCCTTCACTGATCGCCCAGATCTCAGCCTGACAGTGCTTCCCAAGCTGCAGGGCAGGGAGGTAAGGGGGTAGGGCTGTGGGGGAAGAGGCAGAACAGGGAGGGGGAGGCAGAGCTGGGGGGCCCTACCTCTTTGTTCTCATCTTCTCCTCCCTGCAGAGAGGTGAGGAGGAAGTAGAGCTCTCCACTATTGAGGAATTGATCGAGGATGCCATAGTCAGCACCCAGCCGGCCATGATGGTCAACCTCAGGGCTTGCTCTGCCCCTGGAGGCCTGGTGAGTAGGCACTCAAAGCAAAGAGGTTGCATGCATACTGTCCCCAGAGTACTATGTCAGAATTCTTGCTCTTTTTACCTCCTTCTGCTCTTAGGTACCCAGTGAGAAGCCACCCATGGTGCCCCAGGCCCAGCCAGCCATCCCCAGACCTACCCGGTTATTCCTACGGCAGCTTCGAGCATCTCACCTGGGAAGTGAGCTGGAAGGTGAGAGCTAGAAGTGGCTGGGGGACAGCCTTTCTATTCCTTAGCAGCTTCCCGTCTTTGATCTGAGCATCTCTCTGGTCTTGCAGGCACTGGGGAACTGTGCTGTGTAGCTGAACTCAACAACCCCGTGCAACAGAAGTGGACCAAGCCCATGAGGGCTTATCCCGAGGTGGAGTGGACCGAGGACCTAGCACTGTAAGGAGTGACTCCCCCGCCCCCACCCCTGCTCCCATGGGCAGACTGAGGCTCAAACCCTTCCAGCATAGCCCTGGCATGAATCAGCTCTGTTTTCAGTAAACCTTAGTGTAAGCCCCTATAGTATGCCAGACCCAGGCTAGGTCCTAGGGGTACAGACATGACCAAGATACACCCCTCCCACCCCTGAGTTGATCGCAGGCTCGAGGCAGAGAGAGATGTACATAAAGAAGATGGTATAAGTGCTCCAGTCGAGGTTTACACAAAGCGCTTATGTGGGGGAGATTAATTCCCACAGGGGAATAAAGATCAGAGTAGGCTTCATGGAGGAGGTGGCATTTAAACCACATCTTAGAGCAAGAGCAGGATTTCAACAGAGTGTGAGAGAAAAGTATTCTTGGCAGAGGAAACAGCTTGAGCAAAGGAAAGAGGGTGGTTTGACATGGAGAGACTGGGAAGGCAGGATGGAGCAGGACCAGGGAGGATTTGAAAGCCCCGCTGGGGAGTCTGGTCTCCACTCAAGGCTTATCCCGTTCTCTTGGGAAGAGAGAGTATTTGGAGGCATGAATTAATCTGATTGGAGCACTTGTCCCATCTTATTTATGTGCAGCTCCCTCTGCTTCTGGCCTGTAATCAACTCAAAGGTGGATTGAGTTTGCTAATCTTCCCCCTCCCCGCCCCATCTCCTCTTGGCCACAGGGATCTGGGTCCCCAGAGCCGGGAACTGACCCTCAAAGTGCTGAGGAGTAGCAGCTGTGGAGACAGTGAGTATGGAGCAGGAAGGAGCCCCTCTGGGTGGGTGCTGAGTGAGGCCTGGTCATGGGCCCAGCTCACAGTGCCACTGCTTTCCCCAGCTGAACTCTTGGGCCAGGCCACACTGTCTGTGGGCTCCCCTTCCAGACCGCTGTCCCGAAGACAGGTGTGCCCACTCACCCCTGGGCCAGGGAAAGCCCTGGGACCGGCAGCCACCATGGCAGTGGAGGTGAGAAGCTGACCCCTGGGAGAAGATGGGGCAACACAGGGGAAGGGCAGTCTTTGAGGCCCTGCCTCTTTGCTTTTCCACCCCTCGGCAGCTTCACTATGAGGAGGGCTCCCCCCGGAACCTGGGCACCCCCACCCCCTCCACTCCACGCCCCAGCATCACACCTACCAAGAAGATTGAGCTGGACCGGACCATCATGCCTGATGGCACCATTGTCACCACGGTTACCACCGTCCAGTCCCGGCCCCGTGTAGATGGCAAATTAGGTAAAGAGGAGGAGCCTGGGAGCCCAGCTCTAGCCAGGGGCCCCAGACTGCAGATCCATGGCAGCAGAGGGAAAGGGAAAGGGAAGCCCTGCTTCCAACTCCCCCTGTTTTCCAACTACATCTTCCTCATTAGCTTTGTCTTCCTCAAACTTTCCCTTACGCCCCTCCATTTCCCAGCTGTCCTCTCCCCCTTTAATTCTCCATCTGCCAGCCCCTCATACGGGACTCGTGCACTTCCACCTCCCCAAGTTCCCCTCTGTCTTTTCACAGGTCTCTTCCCTTCCCTCCCCGCAGCCCCAGCTGCCTAATTGTCCCTCCCTCTACCCTCAACCTTCCAGCACCCTGTGGGATCCTTCAACAAACCCAATGGCCTCTGTGGTACTTCTCCCACTCCCAGGGGCCCTCCATGACATTTCCCATCTCTAGGGGTCCCGTGGAATTCCCCCTACCTCCAGTGGACCCCTGTGAATCTTTGTACACTCTCGATATTTTCATAGCATCTCCCCACACCCTCGGTGGGCCCTGTGGCACTTTCCCACACTCCCGTTGGTTCCTGTGGTGTCTTTTTGTCCCTATGGCATCTCCTTAATTACCCCTGTGATTAATCATCCCTTAGTTACCCCTGTCCTCTGAGTCAACCAAAGTCTGCATCTCAACTAAGACAGTAGGGAGTGGGGGCCACTCTAAAGCACCTCCCAGCTCACTGACCCTCCCCCACCCACCAGACTCCCCCTCCCGCTCCCCGTCCAAGGTGGAGGTGACTGAGAAGACCACAACTGTGCTGAGTGAGAGTGGCGGCCCCAGCAGGACCTCCCACAGCAGCAGCCGTGAGTGGGGAATTGAGAAGTGTGAGTGCTGGTTGGCACTGGGGCCCCAGAGTCAAAAACCACTGTGGGTGGGACACAGTTCAACTCCAAGAAGGAGCCGAGGAGGAGACAGGTTATCTGTCCTCTGTACCTCCAGCAGGGGAGAGCCACCTTTCCAATGGTTTGGACCCTGTGGCAGAGACAGCAATTCGCCAGCTGACTGAGCCCAGCGGGCGGGCAGCCAAGAAGACGCCCACCAAGCGTAGCACTCTCATCATCTCTGGTGTTTCCAAGGTAACAGGGCTCTGGGGAGAAGAGCTGGGATAGGGAGAAAGCCCTCATGGGTCACTCCTACCCATTAAAACTTGTCCCTCCTGCCAGGTGCCCATTGCTCAGGACGAGTTGGCACTGTCCCTGGGCTATGCAGCATCCCTGGAAGCCTCAATGCAGGACGATGCAGGGACCAGTGGAGGTCCCTCTTCCCCTCCCTCAGACCCACAAGCCATGTCCCCAGGACCCCTAGATGCCCTCTCCAGTCCCACGAGTGTCCAGGAAGCAGATGAGACAACACGTTCGGACATTTCTGAGAGGCCGTCTGTGGATGATGTTGAGTCGGAGACAGGGTCTACTGGTGCCCTGGAGACCCGCAGCCTCAAGGATCACAAAGGTGGGGAGATATGGGCAGCCCCTCCCCCCTTCTTTTATACCCAATGTCATGACCTGGGTCCTACTGGATACTTAGCGACATGGGAGCCTCCATGTTTGCCTTCTCCTTCCTTCCCTGAGGGATCGACAGAGTTCCCAGCCTGGTTCAGCCAAGCTAGAATAGAGGGGGAACTTGATGCCTTGGGGCCTGGCCTGGATCCGACAGGATTGGGTAATAGGAAGGGATACCAAAGTATTTCCCCTTTCCTCCATTTTTCTTTCTTCCTGGGTCTAAGCACATATCTTCCTTCCCTCATTCTTTTTTTTTTTTCCCTTCCGTTTCATTCTATACTCTCTCCCTTATCAGTATAAGAAATTCTACCCCGGGCCAACCCTAGGAGTGACCCTCTGGCAGTGATACAATCTGTGGATAGCTGTGGTACTTCTAACTTCTAAGGATGAGGGGCTTACCCCAAAACATCTTCATCCCTCTGCCAGTGGGCCTGTCAGTCACGAATGTATTTAACTATTTATGATTTAACCTTGCATCACTTCTTGGGATAATGAGATTCCTAAGTCCAAAGCCTGCTGTGTAAGCACCTTCCTCAGTATGTTGGTCCTGAATTTACCTCTTTGAAGTTTTGTAGACGCACTGCTTCCTGCTCACATCCTAGAATTTGGTAAACAAGTCAGTGTCAACCCACCTTGTTCCTTCATGATTTTATAGGCTTGTAGGAACACCCTCTGCTCAGCCTTTTATCTTTCCATAGTTAAGAGGCTCAGTCATAAGTCTGTCCTCATAGAGCATCCAGCCCCATGACATTCCTCCTCAGGGCCAGTAGTCAGGGGTGCACACAGAATCCCAGGAGCACCACGTTTTTTCCTCAGGAAGGATAAAGGGCATGTTTTGTCTCTACTTTCTTTCCTAAGGAATGCTGGCTGGTAGGCCAAGGGACTGGTTCTGTTCTTCATCTTCAACCCCTCCATGCTTGATCCTTTCTCTGCACCCCACCTCGCTTCCCACCCCCCACCCCCACCCCGCGCCCTTCTCTCTGCCTCAGCCTCCCCTCTTTCCCCCGCAGTGAGTTTCCTGCGCAGCGGCACCAAGCTTATCTTCCGCCGGAGGCCCCGACAGAAGGAAGCTGGTCTGAGCCAATCACATGATGACCTCTCCAACACAACAGCCACGCCCAGTGTCCGAAAGAAGGCTGGCAGTTTTTCTCGCCGCCTCATCAAGCGCTTTTCCTTCAAATCCAAACCCAAGGCCAATGGCAACCCCAGTCCTCAGCTCTGAGGGCCCTCCTTACCTCCTGAGCTAAGAGAGGGCAGGAGTCCTCTCAGCCCATTCCCCATATCCCCTTCCGTTCCCCTTCCTGGATTCCCAGCAGCCTGGGCCAGGGAAGTCCTCTGGGTTCCAGGAAGCCCTGTCCACTCTGGGCCGTGGGGCCAGTTGGAAGGGTACTTGCAAGGGGAAGCATGTGAGAGCTGAGGACATAGAATAGGGACTGGGTGGCTGGGAGTAAGAGGAGGGTGCTGTCCTGGCATGTGTGGGCATTCCTCAGAACTGTTTGCCTGCTGTTGACTCTGGCCCCTCAGAGGAGTCCCAGGGTGCTCAGCTCCTCAGCTGATCCTTCCTTATTTATTCTCTTTTCTATTTATATGTGTGGTCCAGGACCTTCACTGAACAGATGATAGAGGGCATCTCTCCCAGGTGACCCTTCTTTCCTGTCCCAGAAGGGGACGCACTTCCCTTTAGGATGGGGCTCCCACACCTCCCTCAGGTCCCCACTCCGACCAGCACCAATGTCTGCCTCTGAGAACATTGGCAGCTTATAGAAAGCCGGGCCGGTGCCCGGGATGGGGGGCAGGTACTCCCCACCTCCCTGCCTCCCCTTCTGCTCCTCGTCCCTCCCTCCCCCTTTATTACCGTTTTTGTACTTGATGCCTTCTCTGTGAGCAGTGGCTCTGTTGGAAGGAGGGAGCCAGGAGCCTGGTGGGAAGCCTTCCCCAGAGAGATGGCTTTAGGGCCTTTCTTTAAAGACTGTGTGATGATGGAGCAGGAGCAGGGCTGCACCTCTGTATGCCCCTCTGTATGTTGGGAGATGATGATGTCCATTGCTGTGTGATGGCTTGGAATTTAATTTATTAAAGTCAAATTGGAGTTTATAAACTGGACAACTGGTTATCCTTTGAAAGGTGAATGGGCAATGAGGCCATGTGTTGATAGAATGGGAGGATCGGAGACAGGGGCCCAGATGGTGAGGTGGGGTAGGCGACACACCTACTGGGTCTGCTAAGAAGTTCCTGCAGGGAGGAAGGGAGGTGTAGAGAGAGGACTAGGAGAACAAGAGTCTTTGAAGTGTGAAGTTGTAGCAAAAAGGTCAATCAGAAAAAGAAGTCAATCGGCTAGTCCAGGCATCTTCATGCCCCTGTCTTGAACAGGCTGCTGCTTCCAGGATATAATAGAGTCCAGAGCATGGACTCTGAGTCTAGACTGCCTGGATTTGAGTCCCAGCTCCACTAATTACCTGTGGGACCTTGGGCAAATTATGTAACCTCAGAGTGCCTCAGTTTTCTCATCTGTAAAATGGGGACTGTGATAATAGTAGCTATCATTCAGTTGTGGTGAGGAGTAAATGAGTGAAGTGCTTAGAACTCTGCTGACATATAGTTAGTGCTGAATAAGTGTTGTGTTGCCTCAGAAGAGACAAATTGGGAGGGGGGAGTATTATAAGGGTTTCATCATAATAAAAAGTCTTTCATTTGCAAATGTGGGCAAGTTTCAGAGAGTTATGGATACTAGCAAACTCTACGTCCCTGGTTCCTGTTCTCTGAGACCTTACACAGGACTTGAACCAGGTTAGCTGCTGCAAGATGTCAGAGCACTGGACAAGGGGCAGAAAACTTGAGTGTGCCATGGTCACACCAAGTGACCTTGAGCAGACCACTTCTCCTTTCTGGACCTCAACTTCCTCATCTCTAAAACGAAGGGTGGCCTAGATAATTATTCCAGTCACTTCCAGCCTTGCCATTCTTACTTACCGACATCACAGGGGGTTCCAGGCACAGGGGGTGCCTTTGGGTAGACAGCATGGAATTGTTAATATTCCCCATGCTCCTGCCCATACTAGTCACAGAATAGGGGATATTTGGTTAATTTGTATATAGTGATATGCTCAACTCTAGGTCATGAAAACTCCAAGAGATTTATCAAGCTACTTCCCCTGATCTAAGAAATGCAACCTTTTGTGGTTCACAGAGGAGCAGTTTGTTTACCAATATCACAAGACAGACTAATGCACTGAACTTGAAATTTCCCAAGAAACATTTGTTGATGGGAGGGCAGGTATTCAGAGTCCCACTGGACCTGTGGATTGAGTGGACGGTAACTAGAAGTTGTACTCAGCTTCCAGTGCTGAGCTGCCCAGAGCTCAATGGAATCACATATATTTTGAAGTGAAGAAGAGCCTGGTCACCTTCCAAAAATAGGGATTTTAAAAATGAACACAAATCACATATGTATGGTGACAGATAAAAACTAGACTATTAGTGGTGAACACAATACAGTCTATACAGAAACTGAAATATAATAATGTACACCTGAGATTTACAAAATGTTATAAGCCAATATGACCTCAATTAAAAGAAAAGAAAAGAAAAAATTTCAGATCAAATCCCGGGCAGTACTTTAGTTTCCATTATTTAGATTTCAGAAAGATCTAAGATGATGCTTCATAGAATCTTTTAAATAGACAAAAAAAGAACACAATCTTTGACAAAGGAGCCAAGAACATACAATGGGGAAAAGAAAGTCTCTTCAACAAATGGTGTTGGGAAAACTGGATAGCCATATGCAAAAAAATGAAAGTAGACCCTTACCTTACACCATACACAAAAATTAACTCCAAATGGATTAAAGACTTGAATGTAAGACCTGAAACTGTGAAACTTCTAGAAGAAAACATAGGCAGTACGCTCTTTGACATCAGTCTTAGCAACATCTTCTCAAACACCACGTCTGACCGGGCAAGAGAAACAATAGAAAAAATAAACAAATGGGACTACATCAAACTAAAAAGCTTCTGCACAGCAAAGGAAACCATCAACAAAACAAAAAGACAACCTAACAATTGGGAGAAGATATTTGCAAACCATACTTCTGATAAGGGCTTAATCTCCAAAATATATAAAGAACTCATGCATCTTACCAACAAAAAAACTACCAACCCAATTAAAAAATGGGCAAAGGACCTGAACAGACATTTCTCCAAAGAAGATATACAGATGGCCAACAGACACATGAAAAGATGTTCAAAATCATTAACTATCAGGGAAATGCAAATCAAAACTACAATGAGATATCACCTCACGCCCGTCAGAATGGCTATAATTAACAAGACAGGAAACAACATGTGTTGGAGAGGATGTGGAGAGAAGGGAACTCTCATACACTGCTGGTGGGAGTGCAAACTGTTGCAGCCACTATGGAAAACAGTATGGAGATTCCTCAAAAAATCACGGATAGAACTACCATATGATCCAGCCATCCCACTGCTGGGTATTTATCCAAAGAACTTGAAAACACCAATTTGTACAGGTACATGCACCCCTGTGTTCATTGCAGCGTTATTCACAATAGCCTAGACTTGGAAGCAACCTAAGTGCCCATCAAGGGACGAATGGATAAAGAAGATGTGGTATATATACACAATGGAATACTACTCAGCCATAAGAAACGATGAAATCCAGCCATTTGTGACAACATGGATGGACACTGAGGGTATAATGCAAAGTGAAATAAGTCAGAGGGAGAAGGTCAAATACCGCATGATTCCCTTCATTAAGTAGTAGATAATAACAACAATAAACAAACACATAGGGACAGAGATTGGATTGGTGGTTACCAGAGGGGAAGGGGGGAGGGAGGAGGGTGAAAGGGATAATTCGGTACATGTGTGTGGTGATGGGTTGTAATTAGTATTTTGGTGGTGAACATGATGTAATCTATGCAGAAATAGAAGTACAATGATGTACACCTGAAATTTTTACAATGTTATAAACCAATGTTACTGCAATAAACAAAAAATTAAAAAAAAATAGACAAAAAAAGAACACAAAAGGAACACAAAACATAATCTAATCAACTTTTTCCATTTTACACTTTAAGAAGAGATCCTCAGCTTTTGATGAGCATGAATTATGTTTTAAGTTTTTGTGGCAGCTTTTAAAGAACAAATCTCAGGATGTGTCTGAATTATCCAGACAAAATTGTGGCTTGTTTTCAAGAGAAGCAGATTGAGATGGAAGTAAACTATGCCAGACAGCAAGACACTGCCTCAAATTTTGGAAACATGTGGATCCCAATGCTATCTTGAAACTTGCTTTGTAAAAATTGTTTGAGTCTACACAGGCTCTGTGAATGAACTTTTTCTTCATGAAATTGCTAAATTAAAGCTGAGCCATCTTCAGTCATATAAGTCTGAATTAAAATAAGATTGGCATTTTGTGAAGTATTACTATAACTATGTGCTTTTGAATGAATAAAGTTGATAAAATATATTTTTGTTACTTTTGAATTGTATTTTAAAACCCCTATTTTAATATAACGACAAAGCTATAATTCACTGTTGTTAGTAACAAATTTCATGCACAAATTTCTGATTTTACTATGACTTTGCTATTTTTAACGATGTCTTTAAGTTCATTTTATTTATATTGAACATTTAATGTGTTTTCTGACTATATAAATTATATAGGCTTATTTTTAGGTTAGAAAATATAGAAAAATATAACACAATAAAATAAATATCAATCCCAATGAACTTTACTAAGGTACATAATTTATTTAACAAATATATCTTGAACCCTTACTGAGTTTCAGCCATTAAGCTAAGTGATGGAGTTATAAAGGTGAAGAACACATACAATCCCTGCCCTCCCTCACTGACCTGAGTCTGAGGAGTGCAGACAAGTAAACAGGAAAATACAATACAACATGATAGAGCTGTAATGGGGAAATACAGGAAAGGGATGTCAAGGAAGACTTGGAAAAAGAAGCACCTTCACTGAGACCCAAAGAATGAGTACGAAATCAGTCAAATATATGTAGGAGGGGGAGAAGGGGAAGATTGTTGCAGGCAGAGGAAACAGCAAGTTGTACAAGGCAGGAAAGGTATAAGGCGGCTAGATGTGGAGAAACTGAAAGAAATTTGGGGCTGAAGAGCAGGAAGTGAGGTGGAGAAGGACTCAAGACACGGTTGGAGAAGTATGCAGGGCCCAGATGGGGAAGAGTCTAGAAAGCCTCAGCATGGTTTGGGGGTTTTGCCCCGAGGGCAACATAATGCCTTTGAATGTTTAAGGCAGGATGGTGGTTTGATCAGATCTCCTCTTTGAGGGCTCTGTGGAGAATGCTTTGGCGAGAACAAAGAGGGCACGCAGTGGAACCAGTTAAGTTAGTGTAGACATCGTTGATGAACTAGAGCGGGGGCGGTGAAGGTTAAGAACGAGGGATGAATTTGAGAGATCCTGTGTTTAAGGAAGTAGAATCCCCAGGATTTAGCAATGGACTGGATGTGACGCGTGACAGAAGAATAGAGGATGCGGGTTTCTGACTTGAAGGAGTGGATGGATGACACGTTCGTTCACACCTGGTCACAGAGAGGGCAGAGGTGTGGGGCAAAGACAGGATGGCACAGGGATATCGATATTTAAGAGATAAAAAGTTTAAGACGGTGAAGGGTAGAGGTAGGATCCTCAGTCTGGGCCGAGCCGGGCTGGCAGCGCTGGGCACCCAGCCTCGCACACCTCCTCCTCCTCCTCCTCCTCCTCGGGGCCCACGCTTCCAGCTGACACAGTGAGCTACGAGAGGAGGAAGACCCTACTCTGCGCCCTGCCCGAGCCTTGCGCATGCCCACTGGGTGCCGTGCGCCGAGCCTGCGCAGTTGGGGGAATTCGGGCCCTTGGGTCCCCTGCCTGCGCCCCCGGCGCCGGCAGCGCTACCTTTCCCAGCGGCCCGCCGCCCCTCATTCCCGCCCCTTCCGTGTTTTGGTCGCGCACGGGTTCCGTCAGTCGCGGCGGCCATTGGCTGCTGGAGAAATCCGAGAGCGGCGATTGGCTGTCGCTGGCCGTCGCTCAAGCACTCTCCCGGAGATGGTCCGAGGTGGGAGGAGAGCTGGAGAGACCCGGGAGCTGAGGGACGGTAAACTGGGACTCTGGAATTGGCCGGGTAGCGCCGGGGGTGCGGTTTGGGCGGGCTTCCAGGCCAGGCTCTTCCAGAGTCGCCTCGTCGAGGCTTCCTCTTACAGCTCAGCCACGGTGGTCTGTCTGGCGCCTGCAGCGCCCCAAATCCCTAACCCCAGCTCGAACCTCTCTGCTTTCTCGTCCGGGCCTTCGCTGCCGCTGAGCCACGGTCGCCGCCACGCCTTAGGGGGAAGAACTCCGGGAGGCCTGCGGGGCTGCGAGGGAGAGCGTTTACCCGCCGGGACGGTCTCCTTTCTTCTCTCTGAATTTTACCCGTCCTTCCAGGGGCCGGGTCTCCTATGCCTTGCTTAGGGCAAGCCTTCCCTGCCTCGCCTGCCCTCTGGGATGTCTCTCTGTCCTGATCTCCCTCATCGGGCGCTTTGTTTTGGTCGTTGTCTTCACACGTCAGTCTTATCTCTTCGGCCAAATTGTGAGTTCTTAGGAGATTCAGGACTTGGGTCCCTCCTTTTCTTGAATACCATTCAGGGTTCATTCAGTGCCTTGCGTTACAGTTTATACTCTTAAGTATTTGCCGATTGCTTCTTACCATGACTCCTGATGAAAAGAAGTGTGAGGAATCCCTCAGGTTGTCCTGTAGTTGAACTTTTTTGTAGAATTTGTGCTTAGATCATCTCATCCTCAGAAGCAAGGATGCGAATAAACTTGTTGAGTTCTAACCGTGTGTTATGCTAAGCATTTTAATATCCATTGTATAGTTTAGTCCATAAAGCAATTCAATGAGACAGGGGTAATTATTCCCATGCTACATGGGGAACTGAAGCTTAAGTCACTGGCCTAAGGTCATATAGCTAGTAAAGTTATGTGTAAATGTTGGAGCTTCTAACCAGATCTGTTGAATCCATCACCCATTGCTGTGATACTAACATCTCGTTTTACATTTAAGGAAACAGGTTCAGAGAAGCTGAATGATTTGTCCAAAAATAAAGTAAGAAGTTATAGATTTACTTAAACATTAAAAGAGCTCATAGTAGGTATGTGCTGGTCCTGTAGTTAGAACTGAACAGGGCACAGGCCAGGCTTTGTAGGAGCTCACAACTTACTGGAGGAAACTGACAAAATAACTACTTAAAACAGGTTTTGAGTATTGTGTATACAGATATGTCTGTGGGGAGGAGGGAATCAGACAAGGAGAGGTAAGACAGGAAGATGTTGGAGGAAAATGGAGCCAAACTTCCTGGCTTTGAATTCTGTCTCCATCACTTCCTAGTTTTGTGACCTTGGGTAAATTATTTAACCTGTCTGAGCCCATTTCCTCATCTCTGAAGTGGAATGAGGGGAGTACCTACTTCACTAGGGTTGTTGTATTAATAATGAGTTTTTAAACATATAAGACACTTAGAACAGTGCTTGGCATATGGTAGATTTATTCAGTAGATGTTGTTATATTATTCTAGGCAGAGCAAAATCATTGAGAGAGAAAACTTGAACACAGGTCTCACAGCTGGTCCATTGCCCTCTCCAATATACAAGTTGCCTCGTTTGCAATCCTTGCCTACAGAAAGAGGAGTTGTGACCAGATAGTCACTCGGTCCCACAACTCCCAGGGTAGAAACAAGCAGGGCACAGGGAGAGAAAGTAAAGAAGGCTGGGGACAGTAAAAGAGGGATTCAGGGAGCTTTGCCTAAGTTTCAAGTCATTCTAGATATCTAGATAGCTTGCCTCTTGGGCCTTACCCACCAATCTAACAACAGGTATGTGTTTAGAATATTTGCACTCAGCACTATGCTGGACACACTATAGGGACACAGATGAGTGTGATATGGTTTCTTCTCAGAAGCAGCTAATATTGTCCAGTTGGGTAAATAAGACTAGAACACACAAAACAACTGTGAGTGACCATGGCAGCATAAAAATAGGGTTAAGATATTCTGGTGTCAGTTATGTTAGCCATAGAACCAAGAGGCAAGAGTAATCTGAGGGGAGGAGTAGTTTAAGAATGCTTCATGGAGTCCGATCAGATCTCGACATTTATTGAGTGTCTGGAGAGTACAAAGCTCTGTGCTAATGCTGGGAATGAGAAGTGAAGAAGTGATGGTCCCTTCCCCGAGAAGCACCTGGTCTAGGGGAGACAGACATTCCATTCCATTGTAACAAGTGCTGTAATGAAGTGTGTACAGAGTGCTTTGGGGACAGGAGGTGGGATACTCCAGCTGTACGAGGATGAATTAGGAAAAAACTTGCCAAGGAGGGGACATTTGGGCTTGAAGTGTGAATAAAAGTTGCTTAGGCAGAGTTTTAGGAGAATGTAGTGTCTTTAGGGACAAAGATGATTGAATCAGAGAGGAAGAGGGAATGAATGGACAGGACAGGAAGCCAGTGACACAGCATGATGTGGGGGGAAGAGCGTGATCTTTGGATTAGAATCAGGGTGCTCTTAACACCAAATGAAGTGAAGTTTGAAGAGGGCTCACCACAGGGCTGATACACGGTAGGCCTTTCCCAGCTCCTGGAGAGGTAAGTTGAGGCCAGTTTGAGAAAAGCCTTGCGTGCCATACTAAGTGGACTTGATCCTGTAGATAGTAAAGCCAGCGGAGGTTTGGGCTGTGATGTCTGACTTAGGAAGGCTTTCCCTACTTTTCCTGCCCCAACATTATAAAAGTAGTTCACTTATAAAAGGGCTTCACTGTTATAGCAGCTGAGCAGCTACATGTACACCCCAGAGTGTCAAAGGTGACTGCTGTCTTCTCAGAGGAGGGGCAAAGGCTGTGGATTAAAAGGGGTTTCTCTGGTAAGCAGTTAGATATAGGTTCTTGTACTTGTAGGCATGAAGGATTTTGTGTACAGGCATGCGTCGCTTAATGATGGGGATATGTTCTAAGAAATGCGTCGTTAGCCAATTTCGTTGTTGTGTGAATATCATAGAGTGTACTAAAGGGGAACAAAATTTGCCAGCCCAAAATGTGTCTCTTTAACATGAGGATTATTTTAGGCTGATTATTTTTAAGGAACAAAAGACTTCTTAACTGCCTAAAAGAATTCAGATGTAAAAAAACCTGTCTCGGGAATTGAGCTATCACCTTAGCACAACATGAACTAGGTGGTAGACAGGGAAGAACCTAGAAAAGCCTGTGGATTGGGCTCCTCTCTGTGTTCTTCTGTTTCTGTGTGGCCAAACACTTGTTTTCCAAGTGTTTGCTCCTTTTCACCTACCTGTGAATTGCCTTCCTTCCCTATGAAGTCACTGACTCTCCCCACCCCCAATATCTTTTGTCCTTAGCTGAGGATGGTATTTAAGGTGAGGGCTTTGGCCATTTTGGTGAGTCACTCCCTTTTCCTGGGTTTCTCCCATGTGTACATGTTATTAATTTTGTTTGTTTTTTCCTTGTTAATCTGTCTCATGTCGATTTAATTCTCAGACCAGCCAGAAGAACCTAGAAGGGTAGGGGAAAATTTCTTCCTCCCCTACAGTACTTACATAAACCTTGATCGTATAGCCTATGATACACCTAGGCTATATGGTACTGTTCTTCGGTCAATCGTCATATATGCGGTCTGTCGTTGAGTGAAACATCGTTATGCAGCACGTGACTTTAATTTTGTATTTTCTGTTTCTTTCCTGTCTGTATGTAGTAAAGGCCTTTTTCAGAGTTCCCACATATCTCAGGTAGGCCAGAGGGAGCAATGCCTCAGTCCCTTCCAGGGTCCACCACTGTGGGGGCAGCAAGAATCAGTGAGAATCCTTAAGGAGGAGGTGACACTCAGGGACAGAGTCAAGGCCTCTTAGTATCCCCTCTCCCATCAAACTTTTGCTTGCAGTGTCATCCTCTATCATTCTGTAATGAGGGAAGCTATTCTTTTATTGTTCCTCAAACTTTGCTCCCGGAACTGCCAGCATCAGAACTGGGGTGCCAAGGTGAAAGGGCAGATTTCTAGGCTTAACCCCAGCCTTCCTGTAGGAACCTCTAGGGAAGGGGTCAGAAAACTGCATTTGTATGCGTATTAAAGATTGAGACCTTTAGTTTTTTATTCAGCCTTCTTCAACAAATGTTTATTACATGCCTAAGCATGCCTCGCCCTGTATACACTGGAGGTATGTATTGCTAGACAGATATGGCCTGTTGTGTTCAGATGGAATCTACATTTTAGTTCAGAGGATGTTAGGGGAGTGGTGGAGTAAACCACTGTATAGGGTAGGCAAATTGTACGGCACTTTGAAAGTCTGGTGGGGGACTTACCACATGATGCAGTGAGAATTAAGGAGCTTCTGGACTCCTCTGCAGGTTCTGTGGATTAGAAAGAATATGGACTTGGAGTCAGCCCAGGCTGACCCTACCATACCACTAGTCTGTGACCTTGAGCAAATCAGTTCACCTCTCTGAGTCCTTATCTCAGGGAAGGCCCCAAGTCCTTATCTATAAATGAAGTTAAAAATAGTACTTACCTCATAGGGTGGTGTCGGTAATTAAATGACACAGTGTAAATAAAGTGCTAAGTATGGTGGTTGGCATATAGTAAATGTGAAATTAAAAGCAAAAGGTTTTGTTATCCTCATTTGGAAGCTGAGATGTTCAGGAGTAGAAGGGTTAAGTTACTTGGCCAGGGTCACACAGCTAGTAGGTGGTAGACAGAGGAGTTTGGATTTGAACTCTGATCCTTCTCCAAAGCCATCTCTTTGAACTTGAGCATTGTTCTGCCTCCCATAGGAATAATTCCTTCTTGTTAGGTTGCTCTGAAACTTTGTGAGAAAATGTCTGTTAAAGTTCTTAGCTCAGTGCCTGGCACATGCTCAATAATGTTAGTTTGTGTTCTCTCTTCCCGAGAACACCAGACAGCTTCCAGGGGTTTGAGGAACTGCTACTCCATCCTCATTGAAAAAGCACAGAGTTTCTCACGGGTCATTGGAAAACGCCTGCTGGCTCTAGGTAGGATGCCTGCCCAGCTGTTGAGCCCCAGCGGCACTTGGGTGGAATCCTTGCAACCGTGGATTTCTTCCTCCTCTTCTAGGGTGAAGGCCATGCCGCCCCCTGGGAAAGTTCCCCGGAAGGAGAACCTGGGGCTCCAGTGTGAGTGGGGTTCCTGCTCCTTTGTGTGCTCGGCCATGGAGGAGTTCTGCGAGCACGTCACTCAGCACCTGCAGCAGCACCTGCACGGCTCCGGGGAGGAGGAGGAGGAGGAGGAGGACCCGCTGGGTAAGGGAGCAGGGCACAGCAAAGGGAAGGAGCTCAAGGGAAAGTGGAAAACCTGACTTTCCTTTCCCCAGAGGGAGAAGGCAGCCTGAGAGAATGGTGGTTTAGTTTCCTAATTGTGCTTTTTTTGTCTATAAAAACATTGTAGACTGATTATAGAAAACTGATTCAACAAGGACGTATGGAATAAATCTGTCATCCTGCCGTCAAAAGGCAATTACTGACAGCAGTTTAGTGAACGTTCTTTTTGACCTCTCTGTGCATGTGTTTACATAAATTAGATAAATCTGATTTTATTTTTTTAAAAAAGGACAATATTGTACAAGCTGTTGGCAAACCTGCTTTTTTTGCTCTGTGATAGTGTTTCTCAATTTTGTTTTTTTTTTACTGCGACCACCAGTTAGGAATATATCTTATATCACAACCCCATACACAAAAGTTAAAAAATACTTGAAACAATACTTGCTTTTATTAAATGTTCTCTGAAATGTTCTATCTTATTCTCTTTCATTTAAAAAAAAATGTGGTCTGCAGTCCCCTAAATTGATTTCACCACCCACTAATGGGTCACAACAGAGTTTGAAAAACTCTGTTTTACAGAAAGTACGGAGGCAGCTCTCCTTCCCGCACCTCAAATTCTGTTTTAAGTCTAGTGACTGTGAACTATAATAGTTTCAAAAGTCAATGTTTATATAAAAGAGAAGTTAGGGGATTATTATATATTTTAAAATATCTACTTTTCAAAACAAGTAAATCCCTATAAAGCATTGAAAGTATGGTGCTTAGAGAGAAATGGTAGAGAGATGGGAAGTGGATTGGAATAGTCGATGGGCATTCTTGGAGCAGGCAGATCCTGGGTGGAACATGGGGGTAAGAAGGACTTCTGGTTTCACAGGAGGGAGTGGGAGGTGTCCCAGGTTGGGAGACAGTATCTTCCTCAGGGAACAAAGAAACTCAGAGGCAGTTTCTGTACATGCCAGCCACACCTGCTTCTCTGAGTTTCTGGCACTGGGCCCCTTGCTCACACCGTTCCCTCTGCCTGGACCACACTTCTTCTCCACCTAGTCTACAGATGCTTGCCCTTCAGATCTCAGCACAGGCACACTTTCAAGACACCCCTGTCTACGTCAAATTACTTCTGTTTAATTATGTTCTAGTGTCACGGGACCCCCCCCCTTCAGAGTCCTTATGACTGATGCAGTTTTATATTCATACATGTGATTATTTGATTAATGTTTTTTCTTACTGACTGAAATCTCTGTGTGAGTGAGGACTGGGACTCTTTTTTACTAGTTGTTATATCCCCGGCACCTGGCACACAATTGCTGGTCGTTAAATACTGGTATTTGCTGAATGAACTCCTCGTAATTCGGTCAGAGTCCGGCCTAGTCACTCGATGCTAAGTGCCACAGATGGAAGGAGAGCTGAGCTTTGGAAAGTATCAGATTGTTCCTTCTAAACCCCTTTCTGCAGAGGAAGAATTCTCCTGCTTGTGGCAGGAGTGTGGCTTTTGTTCTCTGGACAGTTCTGCTGACCTCATCCGCCATGTCTACTTCCACTGCTACCACACCAAGCTGAAACAGTGGGGGCTGCAGGCCCTGCAGAGCCAGGCCGACCTCAGCCCCTGCATCCTGGACTTCCAGAGCCGCAACGTCATCCCAGACATCCCTGACCACTTCCTGTGTCTGTGGGAGCACTGCGAGGTCAGCAGGCGGTGCCTGTAATAGGGTGGAAGGAAGTTGGGGATCTTAATTCAAGATGCCTTGACCTTTTCAGGGATGACCTATATTCGAAGGTCCCTACTAGTATCTCTCCTTCATTTCTGGGTAGCTCCCTTGCTCAGACTTCCGCATCCCTACCAAGTTAATTTGAGAGAGAACAAGAAGCCCCCTTTGGGCACATAGGGGTAAGAATCTGTCCACCCACCCTCAGTCCTTACCCCGAGTTGCTCCTGGCACAGAGCTCTTTCGACAATCCCGAGTGGTTCTATCGGCACGTGGAAGCGCACAGCCTGTGCTGTGAATACCAAGCAGTTGGCAAGGATAACCATGTGGTGCTGTGTGGCTGGAAAGGTAAGGCCACTCCTTAATTTCTGGCCTCTAAAGAGACCCGGGGATTACCAAGGGGCTGGGGCAGGTAGGGATGGGACCAGTCCTGCAGGGCAAGGTTGGCTGCTGGCTGGAGAGACTTGGGGATACCAGAGCCCACTCGGGGTTTGTGGCTGGAGCCTGACCAGGCCTTCTTTCCCAGGCTGCACCTGCACCTTCAAGGACCGCTGTAAGCTTCGAGAGCACCTCCGCAGCCATACCCAGGAGAAGGTAGTGGCTTGCCCCACCTGTGGGGGCATGTTTGCCAACAACACCAAGTTCTTAGATCACATCCGTCGCCAGACCTCATTGGATCGTAAGCAATCAGAGAAGAAGGGGAGTGTGCAGGCTGTCTTGCTTGGGTTGGGGGTTGGGGGCACGTTCCCAGGAGAGGGGGCCACTGAAGGTATCTTGGCTACATCTACCTTTAGGGCTCAGTCACCTGCCACAGTCCCTGCTGATTCAGATTTATTAGACCTTATTATTCAGTGCTTACTGTGCCAGGTCTCTGATCTCAGTGAATCCTCACAACAGCCCCATGAGGTAGGCTTCTTATCCCCCTTTTTGCAGATGAGGAAACTGAGGCTCAGAGAGGTTAAATCACTTACCTGAGATCACACAGCTAGTAAGTGGTCAAGCCGGGATTCTAATTCAGGTTCTTGACTCCAAGTCCCATGCTCTTTCCATGATACTATGTCCATCCATAGTTCCCTAAGCTCCCCTTTTCTCCTCGGGTGGTTCCCTTCTGCCTGGGATGGTTCCCCTCTCCTCCCTGTGCCTCTCTGCTGTCCCCCATAGCCCACCCTTTCTTCTGCCTGCCCCACCCCAGAGCAACGCTTCCAGTGCTCTCACTGTTCCAAGAGATTTGCCACGGAGCGCCTATTGCGGGACCACATGCGTAACCACGGTGAGTAGCCGGCCACCCCTAACCTCCTTGCCCACCCTCCAAGTTTCCACTGGCCCTCAGTTCACAGCCTCCTCTCTGCTCCTCTTAGTGAATCACTATAAGTGCCCTCTGTGTGACATGACCTGTCCGCTGCCATCGTCCCTCCGAAACCACATGCGCTTTCGCCACAGCGAGGACCGGCCCTTTAAATGTGACTGTTGTGACTACAGGTAAGGGAAACCAGGGGCCAGAAATCAGAGAACTCATGTTCCAGGGTCCCCCATGCCCTCCAATCCCTCCTGACCTCTCCTGGCAGCTGCAAGAATCTGATCGACCTCCGGAAGCACCTGGACACCCATAGCAAGGAGCCAGCCTACAGGTGTGACTTTGAGAACTGCAGCTTCAGTGCTCGATCCCTCTGCTCAGTCAAGTCCCATTACCGAAAAGTGCATGAAGTGAGTGGAGCTAGTGGTGGGAGAGGGCTAGCAGGAGTGTGGGTGAGCCCAGGGGGAAGAGCTGGCCTCACTCTCCCTCCCCTCCCCATTAGGGAGACTCAGAGCCAAGGTACAAATGTCACGTGTGTGACAAATGCTTCACAAGGGGCAACAACCTCACCGTGCATCTTCGCAAGAAGCACCAGTTCAAGTGGCCCTCAGGGCACCCCCGTTTTCGGTATGTCTCTCAACCCTCCCTGCTAGATTCACACATATTTTTTCATATCTTTTTAACAAGTTAAAAACCTTGAATTGGATGGTGCTTGGATGTCCACCATCTCCATTTAGGCCCAAGGAACTCTGAGAATAGTAGTGGGACAAAGATTATTTTTCTGATTTTTGAACCTAAGACATGGTGCTGAACCCAATAAATGGTGCCAAAAGTCCTGTAGCCAGAACCAGAGCCAGAGCCTGAGGGTCCTGATCTGTAGCTCCATGGCCTTCTCATCAGTCCTTGACACCCCCACCTTCCAACACACATAATTTGTCTCTTTCTCTCTTGCTTGGGTTTCTACGTAAAATTTTCCATTTTGGGTAATAACACTTCCCTCTTGTCTTTTCTTCTACATGTTCCAATAAAGATCTTTTTTTCCTTGCTTCCCATCACTTAGAATCCCAGGGCTTCTTCCGTCCCTCACAGTTGCCCCTTACCTTGCCAGTCCCCAGGCCTTTTCTGCATCCCCTGCCCGTGTTTGCTGCCCTGTGTGCTCCTGCTTCACCAGGTACAAGGAGCATGAAGATGGCTACATGCGGCTGCAGCTGGTTCGCTATGAGAGCGTAGAGCTGACACAGCAACTGCTGCGGCAACTACAGGAGGGGTCGGACTTGGGCGCGTCACTGAGTGAGAGCAGCCTGCAGGGCACCCTTCTAGAAACAGTGCCAGGGGAGCCAGGACCCCAGGAAGAGGTGGAAGAGGAAGAGGAGGGCGGGGGCGATGAGGGGACAGCCCTCTCAGCCTCTCAGGACACTCCCAGCCCTGTCATCCACATGGTGAATCAGACCAACGCCCAAGGCGAGCGAGAGATTGTCTACTATGTGCTGTCTGAGGCCCCGGGAGAGCCCCCCCAGCCGCTGAGTCCCCCGCAGGGGGCATCGTGGAAAAGCTTTGGGGAATAGCTGAGGAGCCAGAAGTGCGGATGGTGTGAAGGCTGCAGAGCCTGACCCCAGGCCCTGGGGTTTGAGCCGGGCTGGTGGCACTGCCTCTAGTGGGCAGCTCTTGCCAATGGATGCCTTTAGGAGGGATGCTGAGAACAGTGCTGTCTGCTCTGGACCCAGCTTGCGTCATTCAGCAGACTCGAAGGACTTCCCTTTTCTGCCAGGCCACATTTTGTGGGAATCCTGAGGAGTCTGGATTCTTTGAGGGGGACACCCTGGTGGTGTGTGTTCTTGTACAGGTGGCTAGTATCAGGCTTAACCATAACCCTCTAGACATGCTGGAACAGTGATTAAAATCTGTAGTCAACTCGCATCTGTTCCCGTCTTTAGGGGTCCTTAGGCCCAGGGGTGACGTGTCACTGGTTCCTGCAAGGGCCCTTTCCTCACAACCAGCCACAGCATTGTGAACGAGGCAGCCATTTCCCTGTAATGGGTTACTCCTACAACCCACGGTCTTTCATGGTTATCCTCAGGGACAGGATTGGAGGCACTGTGTGTGTGTGTAACGGTTGTTTTTGGTAATAAAAGAAAACACTTGGGCTGTTACTCATTTCTTCTTCCTTATGTTTGGTAGCAGTTAACTAGATAATGAGGAGATATGGCCGCCCAGAGAGGAGCTGAATAATCACCTTGTTCCTCTTTTAGTGACTGGGGTTTGTTTTTGTTGTTTTTTTTTTTTTTTTTTTGAGGAAGATTGGCCCTGAGCTAATATCTGTTGCCAATCTTCCTCCTTTTTTCCTTTTTTTCTCCCTAAAGCCCCAGTAGATAGTTGTATGTCATAGTTGTACGTCCTCCTAGTTGCTCTATGTAGGACACCACCTCAGCATGGCATGATGAGTGGTGAGTAGGTCCCCGCCCGGGATCCGAACCTGTGAACCCTGGGCTGCCGAAGCAGAGGGTGTGAACTTAACTGCTGTGCCACCGGGCTGGCCCTGTGTTTTTGAACAAATGTAATCCTGCTTCCCCTACCAGGCCTTCAGATAGTTGAAGACAATTGAGGTTTACTTACTTTACTTACTTATTTACTCACTCATTTATTTATTGATTGATTAGTTCATACATTCATTGTATTTATTTGTTCATTCATAATTTATCCATTCATTCATGCATGCATTCATTCATTTATTCATTCAGCCATCCATTCTTTCCTTCCTTCATTCATTTATCCATCCATTCAGTCTTTCATTCCTTCCTTCATTCATTCATTTATTCACTCATTTATTTATTGTGAAGCCACTGCCCTCTAGAACCCCTAAGAATTTATGTATTTTACTATTGCCCAAACCATGATTCTTAACTTTGGATGTATGCAGTTGTTACCTTGGACCTCACATCAGGCCCTCATGTTGGTCCTTATTAAATTTTGTCCTGTTAGACTTGGTTGACAGCTTTCTCCAAGTGGTAGGTTAAAAGGTTGAATAGAACAGGGGCAAAGATAAACCCCAAAGGCAAGTCATTAGAGACCGTCTCCTAACCAAGACCAGATGAAGACTTGAAAGGCTCTAAACCCTGAAAAGACTGTGGTGCCCCCTTCTCTATTTGTAATTAAAAATGAAAATATTAAACCATGAAGCATATATAAGGAAGTTCAACATGACTACTTTATACTTTCAAAATATATATATATATATATTAACTATCATAATCTGCTCTCAAATTTTTTCTTTCGTTTTTTGATGCCCTTCTTTTGCTGGTGTTCTAAGCAGTGGCTTGGGCTGCTGCTTGAGTAATCCAGCATTACTGACACCATCCATTCCTCTGTTGAGCAGTGCCTTCAGGATCAGGCCAGCACCCTAGGAAAAGGGCCTTCCCTAGCAGTCTTATGAGTCCTGCTCACACCAAATCCCATTGCTCTGTCTGGATCATGGGGACGGCAGAAGAGATTTTGGCCTGCTGCCCTGTGGGATTCCAGTTCTCTGGGAGGAGGGGATCCTGGGCTCAGCATGCGTGGGTTAGAAAGCACTGGACCAAGAGTGAAAGGTTACTGAGTTTAAGCAGCCAGAGGCCTGTGGAAGGATATTAGAAGCTGGGGGTGGGTGAGAGACCCCTGGAGGGAGGGTGACAATACTAATTTAATTGCCTTAGAGTTTCATCTAGTCAGCCCATGAGTCAAACATCATGGTGTCTGCAGATTAAGGAGACACTCTGTCTCCTTAAAGTTACCCTCAAAGGGTTTGGGGTAGGAAGAGAAGGCAGGTGGCCCGGGAGTGTGGAAGCTGATGCTTCTTTTCTCTTATTTTGGGCAAGTCCACGACCTCAGAGAAGAGCACAGAAGAGCTGAGTGGGTATAAAAGAGAAATGATTCTCCAAGATGAGAAATGGGAGGAATGGCCATGGGGAATCAAGTTATTTCTGTAAGGTGATGACTTAGTGAATATAGGCACTCAATGAATGGTAGATGAATGAATGAATTTTGCTCAGGATCAGGAATCCCATGGTGCATTTTGGGAATGAGGAGCATACCCATTTCATGTAGCAGAGGAAGTTGAGGTTGAGGGAGGGTTGGGGGAGATTGTGAAAACCTTTTCATACCATGCTAAATAGCTTGAATTTTTTGACTGGGCAAGAAATATGGAGGACAAGTAGGTAGATGAAACTTGGAAATTAGTCGAGATGCCCTTTGAGTAGAGGGAAAGAGGGATGGATGGGAGTGGAAGCAGATTTAGTTTGTAGAAGCTGTGAGGGAAGAGTGAGGCACGAGGGGGATTTCATGCCTGCCAGTCCCTATTTCCTTGAGAAAGTAGCAAGTAAGCTTATTGAGGGGTAATCTATTGGAGTAAGGAGATTTATAAAAATTGTCAAGTTTTAGAAGTGCCGTTAATAGATATGGGAGTGAGATTGGTCACCTGATGACCCAGCTGAGGTTGAAGACCAAGATCAGGCAGTGGCAACTTCAACACAACCAGACACTCTTTTGTAGCAGACACTAGCAACCCTGGAGCAAAAGCAGAAGACAGTCCTATCTTCACAGCCAGAGCCTGACAGTCAGGACATAGATTGCCTGGAGCCAAGGAGCAGAGTAATTAGAGCAGCCAGAGAAGGATCATGAGGTCCAGGCTGGACCGGGAGGCCTTGGGAAACTGGAAGGTAGTAGTTAGAATCAAAGCCCTGGAGGTTCCAGTGAGGCTTCTGAAGATTAGAGGGCAGGAGGGAAAGGTTGTGGTCAGAAAGGGGACATTTTTAAATGGAGCTATTCAGAGTCCAGAGTTTGTCCACAGGGAAGTAGGCTGTGAGTGGAGACAGAGGCCTTTGGAATAGAAGAGACCAAGGGAAATAAGGCATTTTGAACGCCTACCAGCAGTGACCTTTCTGCCTCACCCTCCAGTGGAGTGGGCCCTGTATTAGGAGGGGAACAGGCCCCAGAGAAAACTGTGCAGATACTGGGTCTGAGGCTGGTTCCATGCAAAGGATGCAGGCAAGGCGTGTGGTGGGAGTTCAAGTTCTAGGAGAAGGAACACGGCAAGCTGAGACTGGGAGGAGGGAAGTGTGTGGGTTCTCAAGAAAAAAGAGACAGAGACTCTTGGGCAGAGAACCTGGGAATTCTGCAGCTTTGGAGAACCCGTCGTTTTTTTCTTATCCAAAGGAAATGGCACTACAGAGCAGGAGAGAGATGGAGAGATAAATATTACACTTTAAAAAATACACTTTGATATTGTTTGATTTTTTTATATATGTTATATTCTTATAATTTTAAAACAATAAAGATTTTTTTTTAAAGAAACAGCAGGGACTCTGCCTAGTAAGTACCCCTCCACCACCCCAACTCTGTTGCCTCTGCCCATCTTCACGGCCTGCCTCAGAGGAGGGCTCTGTCGGCCTCCCACTTTATCCACCCTTCTTTCTCAGTCCTGGGCTGCATGTCCCCAAGTGGCCAGCAGAGGGTCCTTCTATTGACAAATACACTTTAAAATCATTCTGTTCAAAGATGAGAGACTGTCACAGTGGGCAAGCGAGGCACTGTGGATGAGGGACCTCGAGTGGTGGAAGCGGAACGGGGTCTCAGTTCCAATGTCCTCAATCCAGCTCCTTCCCAGGACGCTCCTACCCTCCTTTTCCCACAGGTCCATAAAGCTCCTTACCAACTGCTCCTGCAAATCCCTGCCCAGAGCAGCCTGTCTGCTAGATTAGCTCTGGGCACTAAGCTGAGATGGGAATTTTCTGCTTCTGCCTTGCTTCTGTTAAGCCAATTATCATCAACCCTTACCTGCCTGGGTCTAAGGAACCTGTCCTGGATGGAGGCTCAGCCCTGGGCCGGGCTGGGGGGGGGGGGGGCGGTCCGGGGTGGGAATTGAGGAGGATCCTAGAGAAAGGAGAGGATCAATCTCAGGGAATGGATGAGGTCTATTTGGGGAAAAGCGGGAGGGTCCTTCTGGGCATTGAGAGAAAGTCCACGGTAGGAGATAGGGGGCTTGTTCTGGAGATGATGTGGTCTAGACTGAGGAATGAAGGGTCTCTTGAGCAATGGTTCTCAAAGTGTGGTCCCCAGACTAGCAGCATTAGCATCACATGGGAACTTTAAAGATGCAAATTCTCTGGCCCCACCCCAGATACGGCATCAGAAACTGTGAGTAGAGCTGGCAATCTGTGTTTTAGCAAGCCCTCCAGATGATTCTGATGTGTGCTAAAGTTTGAGAACCACTGCTCTCAAGTTACGAGGTCTCCTCCAGGAGTTACAGGTTTGTGTTCCAGGGAATCAAAGGCCTCTCCTGGGGGATATGTGGTGGGAGGGGAGAGTATCTCCCAGAATGGGGAGGATCTGTCCTAGTGGACCCCTAGAAGGTTGGAAAGGTTTTCTATCTAGAATGAGAAGAGGTCTGTTCAGGGGAGTGGAGACAGATCTGCTTTATAAAATAGGAAGGTGACAATATGAGGGAAAGCGAAAGTTTGACGTAGTAGATAAAGTCATGGTTTAGAATCACTAAGTCTTGGATTTGGTCCCTGGATCCGTGACACTAGCATCACACTAGATCCATCACATCTCATTCTTGTACCTAACATCTCTGAGCTTCAGTTTCCTTATTTGAAACACGGGAGGATAATACTGACCTCATAAAGTTGTCGTGAGGACTGGTTAGACCGTTCAGTCGACTGATATCTATTAACTATGTTTTCTGTGTACAAGTTCTGGGAATTCGGGAGAAAGAGACAGACCTAGCTCTTTCCTCAGAGATCATATCTCTATGCTGGGTGCTTAGCACATAGTATGAATTCAATAGATGTGGTTTCCCCTCGGCTAACAAATGGGAGAGTCTTCCGGGGGAAATGAAGTGCCCCTGAACCATGGTAAATCTGACCTGGAGAGTAAGAATGTATGCTCTATTCTTGAGATAAAAAATCATCATCTATTACTAAGCACTTGGACACTTGAACCTCATAAGAACCTTTGGAGGCAGATATGCAGGATTTTTATCAGCTCCATTACATGGATGAGGCTCAGAAAGGTGGAGAAATTCGCTTAAGAGTACAGAACTAGTAAGAAATAGTGCCAAGGTTAGAATGCAAATCTCTCACTCCAAGTTCAGGACATGGAAGAAGATGTGTTCACAAAATGAATAGGGGATGTCCTAGAGAATGAGGAGGGCTGTCCCAGGGAAGAGAGAGGCCTTTAGTGGGTGCATAGCAGATGTTCTAACCCAGGGAATGGAAGGTTCATCCAGGGCAGTGGCTCAACATTGCCTAGCTAGTGAGACCAGCTGGGGAGCTTTTAAGAATCCTAATGCCTGGGTCCCACCTTAGAGGTCAGAAATAACTGATTTGGAGTGCTCCCTAGACACCTTTTGAAAGTCCCCCAAGTGATGCTCTCAGCCAAGCCTGAAGACCTCTGCTCTGGGACATGGGGTATGAATCCCAGTGTGGAAAGCTGATAAAAGACTTGGAAATGTTGGTCTCTGAAGATGGGGAAGCCTATCCTGAGGAATGGGGGACAGGGTGTTCCTAAGAAAGGGGAGGAAATTTTCCTGAGAATTGGACGGTTGTATGCCAGCGAATGGAGGGGGATGTCATTAAGATATGGAGGTTATCTTGGGAGAATGAAGATCCCGTTTAGAAAATAGAGGGAGACAGTCCATTGGGAATAGGGTTCTGACAGTCCCTGTAGCAGAACAGATAAAAGCAAGGACTTTAGGGTTCAAATCCTACTCTGGTACTGACTGAATGTGTCCTCTCTGGCACATTGCTTAACCTCCCTATGCCTCAGTTTCTTTGTGTTTAAAGAAGGCTTGTAATACCTGCCTCATAGGGATACTGTGAGGATAGAATGAGATAATGCCTGGTCCATAGTAGTTGCCCAATAAATGCAACTGTTGGGGATGGGAAGTCTATAAGCAGTGCACTGGAAGTTAACTTGGAGAATGTAGGCCCCATCTGGAGAATGGAAACGTCCTGAGGAATGGTGGTGATGTGGGGCATGGGATGGCGGAAAGAAGGGAGGGCTGGGTCCAAAACCCACATAAACTTCACAGTTACAGGGTGAGGCCTGAAGATGTCCAGCAGGGGCCGCCAGCCTCTGGGCTGTAGAGAGGCTGGAGGGGTGCGGGACGAGCAGGGGAGAGGTTTGACCGCTAGTAACCTCTCAGCTGCTGCAGTAGAGAGAAGCCCCGGCGGTGGCAGCAGCAGCACCAGCAGCCTCCCCTCCCATCTGTCTCTGCTGTGTGACAGGTGGGAACTTAAAAGCTCAGGTCACGTGTCTCAGCTGGTTAACCTACTTACCCCTTGAAGACTGGGGCTAGGGCAGGCAGGGGCCAAGAGAAATTACCTGAGAAAGGGGCAGAGCAGGGGAAAGCCCAAGAGTACTCTGGGAACCCACGTTTGAAGGCTTGTGGGGTGAGGGAGAAGATGCCCAAGGCCGTGTCTGAGCCCTGTGCATGCCCTGGCACACATGTGTCTCCAGCATTAGGCATGTGCCTGTCTTAAAGGCTGGAATTTGGCTGGGAGAATAAAGGTTTCTACAGTCGGATCAGGCTAAGCTCTGGGTACCACTTTAACCTTGGAGCTGCCTGCGAGCTCCCCCAAAGCAGCCACCCTCTGTCCCTTCTTAACTAGTCTCCTCCCCCTTAGGGAGGGAAAGTGTGGGGAGAATGCTGGGGAGGGGGAAGAGGATGTCCCAGACTCTGGCTTTCAAAGCCTTTTTATCTAGTTTGGGGATTCCCTGGGGGAAGCCTGAGCTCAAGGGCCAGAACTGGAGGGAAACTGAAGGCAGGGGGTGGGCGTGTGGGGGGGTGGTGCAGACAGGCTGACAGCTTCACAATCCCTCCAGAGTGGTGGAATCTGCGCCCCAATCCCCTCCCCCCAGACACTCACACCATTGTCTAGTCTGTAATCCAGGGACCTGTCCCCGCTGAGTGACTTCAGTTCTCCTTTCCTCATCGCCTCCAAGTCGGCCCTTCCCTGCCAACCCCCAGTCCTTGGTCCCCAACTGCGCCCGCTCAGGCCCCCGCGTCGCCGGCGCTGCTCTCCTCTTTGCCACCCTTGTTCCCCGCGAGCTACGGGGCGGCGCGAGCCCTTTAAGAACAGCAGGACCGGCGAGCAGTAGCTGGGAGGAGAGCGCAGTCGCCCGGCGGGCTCAGGAGGACACGGCGCTGAGGACCAGGCTCAGGGAACCGGCTGTGCGCAGCCAAGCCGGGGCGCGCCCCAATCGCCCCTCCCCAACCTTGTCGTCTCCTCCGAACTGAGGCCGGGGGCCCTCCCCTGCTGCCCGCTCCGCCCCGGTCCCGCCCCAGCCCTGGCTGCCGGGACCGGGAGCCGGGACGCGGGAGCTGCAGCCGGAGGCAGGTAAGGAGGGCCCGGAGTCTCCATCCCCGGCTCGTGGCAGCGCTAAGCATCTTGGCCCCGCACCGGCCCGGGGGCGCGTCAAGGTGACTAGGCATGCGGGAGATGGGAGGAGGGTGAACCCGCTATGGGGCGCTTAGGTGGCCGTGGGGGTCTTGAGTCCGGGCGGTGCACCTGTCTTTGGGGAGAGCCTAGGGCGCGCGGGCCCAGGGGCGCCGGCGGGAGGGGCCGCCCGGGGTATCGCGCCCAAGGATGGGGAGGCGGACGTAGCGGGAGGCCCAGAGCCTCCTCTTCCTTCGCCTTCTCCCTGTCCACCCTGTGCTCACCCTGCTACCCTGACCTCCTAGCGGACAGCCTCCGCCAGCTGCCCCTTCCTTCCTCCCGGTCCCCCCAATCATCCAGTCCCCAGGGGCTGCTGGCCTGCGCGGTAAGGAGATTAGAGCTGCCGCGGGGAGGAGGCTGCCGCAGAGGGCTTCGAGGGGCCCGGCTGGGGCCGGGGCTTCCTGGGACCGAGGAGAGGTTGGGACTGAGTGTTGCTGCGCCGGGAGTTGGGGGCGGGGAAAGGCAGATGCTCGGGCAGTGGGAAGTAGGGTGCTCCCAGTAGGGGATCTGCCCTGAGAAGGAGGCAGGGAGTGGGGGCGGGGGCAGCATTAGAAAGCAAGGGAGCTTCGAGCCGGGGCTCGGGGTCTGCCCCGAACTGAGCAGGCCATCTCTCTGCAGGCCGGCCGCGTGATGGCGGAGAAGGCGCTGGAGGCCGTGGGCTGTGGGCTAGGACCCGGGGCTGTGGCCATGGCTGTGGCGCTGGAGGACGGGGCGGAGCCCCCGGTGCTGACCACGCACCTGAAGAAGGTGGAGAACCACATAACCGAAGCCCAGCGCTTCTCCCACCTCCCCAAGCGCTCAGCTGTGGACATCGAGTTCGTGGAGCTGTCCTATTCCGTGCGGGAGGGGCCCTGCTGGCGCAAACGGGGTAGGGAGCAGCCTGGTGGGAGTGTGGGCCCCCGAGAAGTTGCCTCTTCGGGGAGCATGAGGCTTGGGTGTCCCCAGTTCTGCACGTCCTGCACGGATGGGCCCTGTGGGAACACTAAAATCTCACCCCCTCCCTCACCATGCACACAGATGAGGTGCCAGGGTCTGTGCTCCCTCCACACCTGTGAGCACTGTGGGACACTAGGTTGGCTTGGTTATTGAAGCTTCCCTCTTCTAAGTTGACACTATGACCTCTGGTCCTTGAGGGGTCCTTGAGGAGTTTTCCGTCTTTATTTTTAGGTAGAATTCCTGCCTTTGAGGGCTGGTTTGAGAAAGTGGGGGGCTGTGTGGCAGGGATTCTCCTCAGTGGTTAGCAATATCCTCCAACCTATAGAACACTGCTAATTTTAAAAGACGTTCTCATTCCTGTCACCCTACTTCATCCTTGCCAAAGTCCTCCTAAGCAGGGAGGGTGAAGGTTTGCCTGGATAGATGACATCCCGTGTTACTAATAAGGAAACTGAGGCCCAGGGAGGTTGAGTAACTTGACCAATGTCACACAGCTACTAGGTTGCAGAGCTGGGACCAGCACCCAGGATTTCCAGCTCTCCGTGCATTGTTCTTTTTTCTCTCTTAACTTCCTGGTACAGCATTCCCATCTCCTCCTCTTTTCCCCATCAGGACAGGTCTGGAGCTCTGACTTCCTTTGAATCCTGACCATACCCTGCATCTCCTGCCCTGGGCAGCTTGAGCTGGGAATAGAGAAGCGGGTTTTTTTTTCCCCAGAGCCTGGGTGTGGGTGAGGGGTGGAGCTGGGACATTGTTCTCTGAGCTTTAAGAAAGAAGTCTGGGGTGCATCAGAGCTGGGCTGAGCATGAGCTGTCTCTGCATTCCCCACCCTCACTCCCATGAGGGACCAAAAGGTCACAGAGCCTGAGCCAATGGAAACTGAGGCATCTTGGCTCCCTGCCCGGTGCCCTATCCTAAGCAGCCTCTCGGCCCTGAGACCAGCTCTGGGCAAAATGAGGAGGCAGCTGTTATTTCCTTAGCCCTCTCATTTCCTCACAGTTTTAAGGAGAAATGAAGACAAAAAGGAAAAGTGGCTAGATGGGCCAGCTCTTTGGTTGCTTCAACCCACCAGCCACAAATTGGCACCCCTGACCAGGTCCTTCCTTCTGACCTCGCCAGCCCCGTTCTGCTCTACTGTCCATTTTGCTGCCTCTTCTATCACTTGCCCGTTTCTCTGCCCTCTGTCCTCCTCTCTCTGGCTTCTCTTTTCACTTGAATCTCTCTCGCCTTCTCTGGAGGACAGAAAGCAAGCAGGGGTAGTCAGGGAGGATAAAGAGCCCTGGGTGTGGAGAGGAGTGAGGGAGACTTGTGCCTTTCCCAGGTATGGAGTTGTCACCAGTCTCCCCTAATTATATATGATGTTTCTTGTTTTTCAAAACATGTTCCTATTAATTATTATTAATCTCACTTAATATTTACAATAGCCCTATTATGTCCCTGAGAGGTGATATTACTATCATTATTTTATAAACGAGGAAATGGAAGCCCTAAAGATTAAGTGACTTGACAAAATTGCAAAGAGAGTTACTGATTGAGGCAGAACTACAACTCTAGTGTGTCTCCATCCCGGAGGCCTGGCAGGCCCCTTCCACGCTAAGGAGGAAGCCCAAAGATGTGGGTTCCTAGCCACTTGTAAGGTGTGTGGCCTTGGGCAGACTGCTTAGCCTCTCTTGGCCTCACTTTCCTCATCTGTGAACAGGGGTGATAAGAATATCCATTGCACAGGCTTGTCGTGAAGCTCAGGTGAAATGTTATCTGTGAACATGCTTTGCAAAAGGCCAGTGTAAGATGATATTTGTATTAGGCGTCAGTGTTCGATCTAGTGCTTGGCTGTGATTAAATGAGGGGAAGGTTCATCATTACCAGTTTCTTCCTCTGCAAAATTATCACTCCCTGTGAGTGGCTCTGAAAGGCATATGCTGGAGTGTACAACCACACGTCTTTCTGATGGATGGTGATGAGGGCTGAGGCAGAGGGTTGGAACCCATGACTTCCCCTCTCCCAGTAAAGAACTTGCTGTGTGACCTTGGGTGACTCACTGGATGTCCCTGGGCCCTAGTTGCCTCATCCATGTTGCTATAGCAGCAACTGAGGTCATGAGCTTTGTAAACTGTAAAGCACCATCCAGGCAGTTGGAGTGATCAGGACACTACAGTGGGCAGCAGCTGATGCCCCTTCTGACCAGATGTGTCTGCAGTGACCGCTGGATGCTGTGGAGGGAGGGTGAAAGATCGCATTCCTTCACTGTCTCTGCGAAGGAGGGAGAGTGGAGAGGAAACTGGGCTCTGTGGGGGTTGGAGGAGGGTCATAGTGAGCAACGTGCCTAGTGGGGATTGGTGTTCCTACCTCACTGAGGCAGGTCTGCAAGCATAGCAGGAAGGCCTGCCTCACTGGCTTCCATCCTCCGCTCCACCCCTCCGTTTCACCAGGTGACTCCTGTAGTCGCTGCCCTCTACTCCCTGGATTGTATTACATATACGGTCTTGTATGGCAGAGCTTTTCCTCCCAAAGTCTGCAGAGCCTCTGCCTTCTTCTTCCACTTTGGAATGCTGCTCATCCTTCAAGACTTAGCTCAAATGGCACCTCTTCCATGAAGCCATTCCTGATTTTCCCCTTGCCCCTCCACCCTCATCAGTTCCATTTTCCGTATTCTTGTTGCACATTACTTGTACTTCTGTTATAGTCCTTATTTTATCTTCAGATCCATAGACGTTTTCCATCTTTTTTACCTAGTCTGTGACCTTCTTGAGAACAGGAACTGTGTCTTCCTCATTTTTTTTGTCCAGTGTCTGGTACAGAGCTTGGAATGTAGTAGATATCAATAAGCATTTGTCAAATGGGATTAATAATAAAACATCACTTTTTAAAGTGCATTCTATGTGCCAAACACTGTGTCATATGCTTTACATATTTTATCTCATTGAATCTTTATAACAACCCTATGAGATAGGTACTATCATCCTCATTTTACAGATGAGGGACCTGGAGCTCAGAGAGGTTAAGCAACTTGCCCGAGGTCACACAGCTGGTAAGTGTGGAGCCAGAATTTGAACCTAGATCCACCTGACTCCAAACCGGTGCTCTTAATGCATATGCCGCCTCCCAATGAGGGAATGAAAGGTGAGATTTGACTGGGCCATGTTAGGGGCTGCAGAGACAAGCCTGGTGGGCAGAAAGAGCACAGTAAAGAAGGCTTTTTCAGAATGAGGCCAAAGCTCTGAAAACACACACTCAGCACAAACACTGATTGAGCACCTAGCACATGCCAGACAGTCTGCTGAGGTTACAAAGATGAGTAAGACACAGACCCTGCCCCCAAGGAGCTCACTGACTAAGAGGCTCAGGGAGGGGGATGAGGGACACATCAAGTAACAATCATGCTGGCATATGAGAAGTGCTGTGGGAACGCAGGGGACAGAGGGCCCGCTCAGGCTGATGGTTGGGAAAGCCTTCCTGGAGGGGGTGAGCGGGCAGCTGCTGGGTTTATAGAAGAGGAACAGGGTGTTCTATAACCTTGACCCTCTCTCCATGCCCATCCATGAGATGGGGGGGGCGGGTTTCCTGTGGCCTTCAGGAGAGTATTATTATCACCTCTGGTACTTTAACATTAGTAGTGGTCATTTCAAGGGGGACCCTAGGAGCCGTGGCTGCTCCTAAGAGTTCGGGGTGCCTCTGTTCACTGTAGCCCTGATCAAAAGCTCCTCCCTCCCTCACTGCAGGGTATAAGACCCTCCTCAAGTGCCTGTCGGGTAAATTCTGCCGCCGGGAGCTGATTGGCATCATGGGCCCCTCAGGGGCTGGCAAGTCCACATTCATGAACATCTTGGCAGGATACAGGTGAGGACAAGGCTGGGGTGGAATGGGACAGGACCCAGGAAGAAAGATCCTCTGGGGAGCATAGAAAGTGTTCTTAAGTGGCCTTGACCCCCATCCCCAACCTATGTTCCTGCAGGGAGTCTGGAATGAAGGGGCAGATCCTGGTCAATGGGAGGCCACGGGAACTGAGGACCTTCCGCAAGATGTCCTGTTATATTATGCAGGATGACATGCTGCTGCCACACCTCACGGTGCTGGAAGCCATGATGGTGAGGGCTGGATGGCCATCTCCTCCTCCCAGCCTCCCCCCTTCCGTCTGCTGTCCCCATCTTTCTCATAGGCTAAGGGGTCAAGGCAGTGCCCCCCTCCCGCACATATCTGACCCACCTACTCTCTGGGCCTCAGGTCTCTGCTAACCTGAAGCTGAGTGAGAAGCAAGAGGTGAAGAAGGAGCTGGTGAGTGGGGAAGGGGAAGGGGAGGGGACAGGACAGGACAGCTGCCCTTTTTGGTGCTACTGAGTTCTGGGGCCCTGAGTTGGGGCGTGGGAGAGTGGCGGCCAAGGCTAGGACAATGGACTTAAGGGAGATGCTTATTTAAATTGGGGCGGTGCCTGGGGGGAAGCAGAGACTCTGGAGCTGACGTGGGGTGGGGGGGTGGGTCTGGGCCAGGTGACAGAGATCCTGACGGCACTGGGCCTGATGTCCTGCTCCCACACGAGGACAGCCCTGCTCTCCGGGGGGCAGAGGAAGCGCCTGGCTATCGCCCTGGAGCTGGTCAACAACCCGCCTGTCATGTTCTTTGATGAGCCCACCAGGTAGTTCTTCCCCTCCTTTCCCACCAGGATGCCCCCTCTGCTCAGACCTGAGCCAGGGCTGGAGGCTGAATCTGCTCCACTGCTGGAGACCAGAGCCTGTGTTTGCAGCCTCCGGGGGTCAAGATATGGGCTCACTCCTCGTCTCTATCCCTGCCAATCCTGTTAGTGTAGCAGCCCCATCCTTCACCCAGGCAGAAATCCCCATGTCCTCCTCTGTGATGGATGCCTCCCTCTCCTCCTCCCCCACAGCCAATCAGTCACCAAGTCCTGCTGATTCTATCTCCTTTTTTGATCTCTCAGATTCGCCCCACCCTCATCCCTGGTGCCAGGGCCTAAATTCAGGACATCATCAACTCTTGCCTGCATTTCTGCAACAGACTCCTCTCTCCTTGTCTCCAGTCTCTCCCAGCCAATCCTTCCTCCAAATTGCAGCCCAAGTGAACTTTCTGAAAGACAAGTCTGGCAATACTTGCTCCCCTGCTTAAAAACATGCAATGATTCCCATATGCCCTCAGAGTAAAGTCAGAGGACTCACAAGATCCTGGTCGGAACCTACTTCTCCAGCCTCACATCTTGCTTCATGCTGTCTTGTATTTTACGCTCTGATAATAGTGAATTGCTTATAATTCCTTAGTCAAGCCATGTGTTTCATGCCTCTAAGCTTTGCACATGCTGTGTCTTCTGCCTGGAATGCCCTTCACCACCACACCTGCCTTTCCACCTTCACCTGGCTTAGCTCTTTCTTCTTCCAGACTCACTTAGGAATCTTCTCTGATTACCCTTCAACAACCTTGTACTTCAGAGCTGAATCCTCCCCCTCTTTTTCACCCCATGTTTCTATAGCATGTTCCACATTATCTCAAATGATCTGTGTGCCTATTTTTCTCTCCCTCCAGACCAGAGTCTATGTCTTACTTATTCATCATTGTAATCCCAGGCATTCAACAGGTGCTCAATATATGCTTGTTAGACCGAATGGTGCTCTGGGCTTCTTAGTACCTCCAAGTCCTGAATCATACAGTGTGGACAGGAGGTAGGGGTGGCCAGAGTGACCCCCTTCCTGCCAGCTCCATCCCCTTCATAGCAGCTGTTCCACCTACCTCACCCCACCCCCATGGTGGCCTCTCTCTGGACAGTGGTCTGGACAGTGCCTCCTGTTTCCAAGTGGTGTCTCTCATGAAGTCCCTGGCCCAGGGGGGCCGTACCATCATCTGCACCATCCACCAGCCCAGTGCCAAGCTCTTTGAGATGTTTGACAAGGTGAGTGTCTCTGGACCTCAATGATGACTGGCCTGTAATGGGGACAGGGAAGGGGGTCAGGAGAGGTCCTGGTGGGACCTGCCTGGTCCACTGGTCCTGTTTTCCTCACCCTTCTCTTTCCTCAGCTCTACATCCTGAGCCAGGGTCAATGCATCTTCAAGGGTGTGGTCACCAACCTGATCCCCTATCTGAAGGGGCTCGGCTTGCACTGCCCTACCTACCACAACCCAGCTGACTTCAGTGAGTGGGGCCCTGTTGGTAGGGGCTGGGATATGGTGATGGGTCAAACCTGGGGGCTTGGGTCACGTACTCAGGGCTCCTGGGGGCAGAGATCTCCCTGTTACCTGCCTTCCCCACACACCCAAGAAGGGGCTGGCTTGCCTTGGGCACCAAGGATAGATCTTAGCTGACCACTCCTCTTTGTGCCCTCCAGTCATTGAGGTGGCCTCTGGAGAGTATGGAGACCTGAACCCCATGCTGTTCAGGGCTGTGCAGAATGGGCTGTGTGCCATGGCTGAGAAGAAGAGCAGCCCCGAGAAGAACGAGGTCCCTGCCCCCTGCCCTCCTTGCCCTCCGGTGAGTAGGGGAGGAGAGGGCAGAGAGTGGAAAGCGAGGGAGGGGAGACAGGACCATGGCCCTGCCGAAGAGGCTGTCCCCCAGAGGCGTCACAACCACTGGGTACTAGGAAGAACCCAGGACTTGGACTAGATCTACTATTAACAGCTGTGTGGCCTTGGGCATGTTATGTAACCTCTTTGAGCTTCGGCTTTCTTGTTCATTTATTTGTTCAGGAAATTCTTACCGAGCATCTGTAGTGTGTTGTCCTCAGTGCCGGCAGTGCCATTGGTAAGCAAGACAGATGCTGTCTCTGGGCTCGAGGCCATTGTGGCTTACTGTGATCTCTACCCTGGAGGTGGTGAGACTTCCTCACAGGGTTATTGGCAGGACTAATTAGATCATCACTTAAGGCTCTTCGCAGTGTAGCTGGTACAGATCAGTGCCAGCTCTCTTCCTTAAATGAGATACTATAGCCCTTGAAAACTGAAAGAGTTAGTTATTGCTGTTGTTGTCATTATTATCATTGTTCAATAATATTATTGTGAAACTGGTGGCATACAGGTATTATACCCTTAGGATAAATGCTTTTCTATAGATTAAAGAGGAGAAGTGACTGATCTCCTAGTAGTCCCCACAGGTGTCCTTGACTCCCTTTCCATCTCCTCCCTCTGAAGTTTTTACCCCTTCTTGTGTCTCTCTCTGAATCTTGCTCTGATTCGCTCCCCTAAGGCTAGCTTCTAGGTACACAACTCAAGGGTGGAGAATTCTCCTTCAGTAGACCTGAAGGACCCCTGCCCTGGGGAAGGGCTCAGGAGTTTTCCCACTCACTGAACTGGGTGCACAGTGGATGGGTGGGGTAGGCTCACTTGATCCAATTTCCTCTCCCCAGGAAGTGGATCCCATAGAAAGCCACACCTTTGCCACCAGCACCCTCACACAGTTCTGCATCCTCTTCAAGAGGACCTTCTTGTCCATCCTCAGGGACACGGTGAGGCATCAAGTTGGGGGAGAGGAGGCTGGCATAGGCCTGGCTTTTTGGGACATAGGATCCCAGCAGCTGGGATGGGGATGGGGTCCTTCCCCCAGCAGCCGCACCAATGCACCTGTGGGTTTATGTGCCTGTGAGGGCAGCTCCAAGTTCCTACCCCAGTGTGCCCTGCCCATCCCTGGCCTTTGACCCCTCCCCTCTCCTCGTGGTGACCCCCTCACACAGGTCCTGACCCACCTACGGTTCATGTCCCATGTGCTGATCGGCGTGCTCATTGGTCTTCTCTACCTACACATCGGTGACGATGCCAGCAAGGTCTTCAACAACACTGGCTGCCTCTTCTTCTCCATGTTGTTCCTCATGTTTGCTGCCCTTATGCCAACTGTGCTCACCTGTGAGCTGAGCTGCCCTGGGCGTGGGGTGTGGGGCATGGGTTCTGGGACCTGGGGTGTCAGCCAGCTGTGCCTAATTTGCCTGTGTCCTCAGTCCCCTTAGAGATGGCAGTCTTCATGAGGGAGCATCTCAATTACTGGTACAGTCTCAAAGCATATTACCTGGCCAAGACCATGGCTGATGTGCCCTTTCAGGTGAGTCTCTTCCTCCCACCTGCCCAATGCCTCCCTCCTGTCCTGCTCCTTCCATCCTTGCTTGCTTGCCTCCCTCAACCTTGTCCCCTGCCATCCTTTCCATTACTTCCACTCACTTAGCAAATAGGTAGTAAGTACCTACTGTGCACCAGGCTCTGAGCCAGGCACTAGGAATACAGCAGTGAACAAGATGGACATCGTCTTGACTTTGTGGAACTTATGGTCTAGTGAACTGGTTTGACATCTAGGAACTGACGACAAACCAAACAGAAATAATGAAAATAATAACCCTACAAATGACTCTCTAAATCTTATTCAAGGCAGTAGCGGATAGTGTCAGCTCTGGAGCCTCACTGTGCTTGTTAGCTGCAAGACGTTGGGCAAGTCACCCAATCTCCCTCTGCTTCAGTGTCCCCATCTATAAAGTGGAATGATGATATTATCTACCTTGGGGTTGTTTGGGAGAATTAAATGAGTTAATACATGTAAAGTACTTGGCACATAAATAAATGTTAGCTGTTTTTTTTTGTTGTTGTTGCCACCACCTCCCCGTTCCAAGCATGAGGGCCACCAATAATCCATAGGGCACCATTGTGCAAATTAGAAAAAGGTGCCCCTTCCTCAGGGTGGACGCGGCACTGTACAAGGGGGCATGGCTTAGTGAGAAGAGCACTGCTGGGCCTTGGCCTCTGGTCGCCTCTTGGTTGGGTGCCCTTGTGCAGGGAACAACTTGCATGACTGCACACAGTGGGCTCGGTCCCTGCCCTCCAGGTGTTGATAGCTCAGAGGGGGACAAAACACTCTCATATGTAGATTAGTTAATTAACTGTATAAGGAATAAGCTGGTCCAGATGAGAAGGATTTAGGAGCTCAGAGGACAGAGAAGTCACCATGCCTGAACTGGTCAGTATGGGCCTAATGGAAGAAGTGAGACTGGAAGATGAATGAGGTTCATATAACGAGGGAGGAAGGGGACATGTGTCAACTTAGGAGGACAGCATGAACCAGAGCGTGGAGGCAAGACTAGGCGTGGACACTCTAGGAATAGCTGTTCTAGAGGTCCTGCCTGGGCGGAGTGGAGAGTCTTGGCCACCATGCCCCTGGCTCACAGTCTGCTGCCCAGCCCTGTGCCCCTCCCCAGGTGGTGTGCCCGGTGGTGTACTGCAGCATCGTGTACTGGATGACAGGCCAGCCAGCTGAGAGCAGCCGCTTCCTGCTCTTCTCAGCCCTGGCTACCGCCACAGCCTTGGTGGCACAGTCTTTGGGGCTGCTGATCGGAGCTGCTTCCAACTCCCTACAGGTGGGAGGGCTGGCAGGTGGGGACCCCTGAGAGGGGTCTGGTGGGAGGAAGCAGGGGCTGGCACAAAGAGTGGGATGGCCCCGCGGAAAACCCTGGGCTCCCCAGTCCTATGTCTGTCAGGTCACTCCTGTGACAGCTTGATCCACTTCTCTCCCCTCCAGGTGGCCACTTTTGTGGGCCCAGTTACCGCCATCCCTGTCCTCCTGTTCTCTGGTTTCTTTGTCAGCTTCAAGACCATCCCCACTTACCTGCAATGGAGCTCTTACCTCTCCTACGTCAGGTCAGTGCTCCTTCCCTCACCATCTGCTCCTAATCCTCCCTGTAGGAGGCCATGCCCCCAGGGATGAGAGAGTTACAGCTGGGCTCTGGCATTTGCCCAGGGAGCAGTGACCCTATGCTCTGTATCCTGCCCTGATGCCCCTCTTTGCCTAGGTATGGTTTTGAGGGTGTGATTCTGACCATCTATGGCATGGAGCGAGGAGACCTGACCTGCTTGGAGGAACACTGCCCATTCCGGGAGCCACAGAGTATCCTGCGAGCACTGGATGTGGAGGATGCCAAGCTCTACATGGACTTCCTGGTCTTGGGCATCTTCTTCCTGGCCCTGCGGCTACTGGCATACCTCGTGCTCCGTTACCGGGTTAAGTCGGAGAGATAGAGCCTTGCCCTGGCCTGCGCCCCAGCCCCTGCAGCAGGAAGCCCCCAGCCCCAGCCCTCTGGGACTGTTTTAACCTTGTAGACTCGGGCACTGGTTGCTGGCGCAGCTGCCCTCCCCTCTCTCGGCTCCTTCACAGGCTGGCTGTGAACTGCGGACTGTGCTCCCAGCCTTGGCCCCGGGAGCAGGGGTTCCAGCCCTCCCTGCCATGCCCAGGAGTCTTCCCAAGTCGATGCAGTTTGTAGCTTCCTCCCCACTCTCTCCAACATCTGCATGCAAAGACCACTAGGAGGCTGCCATCCTCCTTCCAGCCGTCCGCACCCTCCTCTGTTGTCTGCCTGGGAGCCCCAGGCTCTCCAGGCCCCTACTTACAACCGACCAAAGTGGCCCCTCTGGGGGTCCCCACCACACAAGTGTTTGTAAACTGGGGTGTTCTAAGGTTGGGGTTCCAGGGCTGGGCCCTGGTGGGATCCCATGGAAGTCCCATTTGGATGCTGGAATGGAGCAGGGAAGGACTCTGGAAGTCTCTTCCTCCTCCTCACCTTCTCCCCACCCCCAGACCCTCGTTGACTCGGACAATGTGCTGGGACAGAAGCTGGGTTTTCTGTCTGGGTCATCCCTCCCAATCCTGGGGATTGGAGAGGCCTGGGGCCACGGGATGCCACATCTCCTGTCCCATCACCCTTGGTGGGGGCAGGGCCTGGTGGCACCTCTGCAATAATGTCTGTGTTTCTCTCTCACCTGCCACTGGAACTGGAGAAAGCACTTTATTCTGGGGCATGAGTGGGAGAAGACCCAAGCCTCCTTTCTCTGCTCCTGTGGCATGGTCCTGCAACGCTCCCTCCCCTCTCCAGAGTTACAGGCACATACATGGGAAGAGGCAATCTCAGCCCTACACACACTCACCGTCCCCTATGGCTCAGAGGAAGAGTGATGGTGGCATGCTGGTGGTGGGTGCTGCAGGGAGGGCAGTGCCAACCTCCTTCTGGGGATCCCGTTTTGACTCTAAGGATGAGGCTGGTGCAGCCCAGGGTGTCTCCAGGATCTGCAGGTGTCTACCCCCCAGTCTTCCCTCCCTCCCAAGCCAGGGGTGGCACAGAGCACTAGCTCCATGGAGTTCAGGACCCAACACAAGCACAAGCACGGGCATAAGTTGGCCTTGGCCACTGCCACCCCATGGACCTTCTTTTGTGCATCCAGCTGGCATTCTTACTCCCCACTCCATCCCCAGCTGCTTGCTGCTCAGTCAAACTCCTGTCCGTGTCTCGCCACCCCCTTCCCATCAACCAGGGTGGCCCTTGGGCATCAGAGCAGCATGCCCTGGGCACCAGGGTGACAGACACACCTAGAGCATGTCTGGCTTTCCTGGTGGGTCCAAGCTCATACTATTTCTGAGTTCCCTACCCCCCCAGGCTCTTTCTCCCTTGTTCCTGGGCACATACCTCCCTACCATCCCGCACCCTGCCTTGGATTCCCCCCATGATGCAGAGATGCCAGTTGTATTTGTGGGATTTCACCCATTATTAATAAAACCTATATTTATACAGTATGCAGTGTGTAAATGTATGTGGGTCTGGCACCTGGTACCATGGGCTGTGAGGGGTCTTCAAAGTGCTTGGCAAGAAGTCTGTGAGATGTTGGCTCAGGGCCAATCTTCCTCAGCAAAAAGAGGAAGATTGGCAATAGATGTTAGCTCAGGGCGAATCTCCCTCACCAAAAAAAAAAAAAAAAAAATCTGTGAGCTTTAGGGAGCCTGTGGCAGGGGACGGTAAGTCCTAGGTATACATCAGGCTAGTGAATGTGTATCTCATGAAATATCGGTATCACGCTTTACATCTTACAGATACTTCATGTTCATTACCTCAAGGGACTCTAATGCTGACCCTGTATTATCCCTCATGACAACATATTTTGCAGATGAGAGAACTGAGGCTTGGGTTAAGTAACTTGCCCAAGAACCTTCAGCTGACAGAGGTGGAACCAGGCCTGGGAACCAGGTCTTCCGCCTCCAGACTCCTCGTTCTCGGTGTTGGCCAGAGATGTTGTTCATGGTGAATCTGCAAGCTGCATATGGGTGCCCTGTGTCTGCTGCAAGAGTATGTTCTTGCCTGAGTGATGCATGACTCTCTCTTCAGAACTCACTGAGCCCCAGTTGTGCCTATGGAGGGGGGGAGGTTTGTGGTCATGAAGGGCAATGAGAAGCAGGAAAGACCCTGGAGGCTAAGTCCTAGGACGAGAGTGGCAAGGACCTCACTGGGCTCACCACAGCTTTCCCTTTTCTTCCTCTCTTCTTTCCCACTGGGCCACACTTACCAGGGCCCAGCTATCAGCCACCAGGTCTGCAGATGGGTCTGGTGGCCTGGGGTTTGGAGTAGACAATTGTCCAGAAGGACTTGAGGGCTGGTGGCAAGATGACCCAAGAAGCAGCACATTGTCTCTCCCTCTTCCCTCCTGATTCTGAAGCTTGAGGACTGAAGGAAGGGACTGGCATCAATCTGCCAGCTGCCTGGAACACCCTAGTTGTGCCACATGCAGAGCTAAGTGCTCCAGGCTGGATGAGCGTCCAATCTATGACTGGTTGGGTGCTTGCCTGGAGATAGACTAACTTTGTTCCTTGTGGAGGTTGTGGGTGGGAGTGGGAAGTGGGAGGAAGTCCGAGTCCTAGCTTCTGGAATTCTAGTTAGCTTTAGGGGACATTCTGAGCGCTACCTTCTCCCTGGAATGAGGCCAGTAGATGGCTCCTTAAAGTCAGAGGGCACAAAATCCCATCATTAGACAGTCTTTGTTAAGATTCTTCATCTTTACTCTTTCTCCTTTAAAATGCAAATACTCCTGAAAGAGTAAAACACTTATAAATTCACACATTTGTAAGTTCCCTTGAGAGCTAAAGGAGACAAACAGCCATTCCGGAGCCAGCAAGGGCCATTCAGGCACAGAGAACATTTGTAGAGCGGCTTAAGTATCTGTGAAGAAAGCTCTTTTGATTCTTACAGCAACCCCATGAGGCTGCTAGGATGAGAATTATCATTTCCTCCTTTTACATAGAAGGAAACTGAGGTGGAGAAACGTCTTGAGCAAGCTCTCAAGATACTGTGCTGTTGCACAGTATCTTCCACTGTGAACCACCTGCGATTTCTCCCGTCAGTCCCCGTAACCTGTGGAGGTGGGGCATAAATGCACTCTGCCCATCCAAGCATGTTTTGAAAGGGGCCCACTCTCCCTGAATGCCGACCTTCCTGGACTCAGAGATCATCTTCTTCAACTCAACCACCTTCTGTGTCAGGGCCTGTGCAAGGTGCTGGAGGGCAGAGATGACTAAGGCAGTTCTCCATGCTATGGCTCTACAGCACCTATGGCTCTACAGCACGGGCGGCCCATCCAGAGGCCCACAGCATGACTCACAGTCCTTCTGTCTGCAAGAGGCCAGTCAAATTATATGTTATTAATAAAACCTACAATGGCTGTCACACCTGCTGGAAGTGCGGGGGAGGGGAACGACTTGCTCTGAGCTGTTTCCAGTAACTGCAGCCAGGGGCCTGTCTGCCTCACATGGCTAAGCAAGTAGAGTGTAGCTAGAGGAGTCCCCCAGCCTTGAAATGTCACCCCGAGACCACATTCGTAGCATTGCTCTATCTCCCCTCCGCTCATCCCATTCTACTCCCCTTTTAGAACTTCTCTTAAAACGAAAACGTGCCATTTCTCTGCCGCCTGGAATGCTCTCCCTTCCCTGACTTATTTTTCAAGATCCAGTTCAAATGTCATCTCCTTTGCCAGAGGCAGTTAGTAACTTCCTCTCCCAGCCTTTCCTGAGGTTTCCGGCAGCCTCCGAAGTACCATCGTTTGTGCTTCCTGGAGGGAGCTGCTATGGTCTGGCCCCTGCATGCCTTCTTCTGGTTGCTCAGCACTAGCCGAATACCATGTGTTCAGTGAATGAACAAATGAAATATCAACACTGTCTTCAGTCTGGATGGAGGGCAGAGATCTTCCAAGCCCTCCTTCCAGCCCTGCCCTGAGGTGCCTCTCTATGAGTTCCCTATTGCACACCTCGGTTCAGTGCACATTGCAAACATATGTTTGCATGTGGAGGCGTGCCCTGGCTGTGGGTGGTGGGTGGCTCCTCCATCAGCTACATGGGCCCTGCGTGTGCCCTGTACGGAGGCACAGAGATGAGGGTGGGGGCTTCGAGGACCCGGAAGCCCCAGGGCGAGGCCATGATTGGGTGTCAAATAAGAAGAGCAGGTTGGGGTGGGAGCTGTCCCTCAGCCCCTAGTCTTCCTTATTCCTTGACCAAAGCCACCAGAAGCCATACACAGAGGTCTGGGTCTGAAGAGAGTCAGGTACACAGGGGAGGACCCAAGAAGGCCTTGACTCAGATCTTTGCCGAGAAGTAGGCTGAGGAGGTGAAGAGGCACAGAGGGAAGAATGCCCTGGGGGCGCATGGGTGCCTCAGGAAGGCCCGGGAAGGAGGAAGGAAGACCTAGGCCCCGGATTCTTGTTCTGGCTCTTCCAGTTCCTGATTGGGTCAACCTGCGCAAGTCATTTCCCCCTTCTGAGCTGCAGTCCCATCATGTGTAACACGGACACAACAGCGAGCCCTGCCTAGGAGGTGGTAGTGAGGTAATCGGATGGGCCTGGCGCTTGGCAGCCTGCAGAGGGCAGTCCTAGCGGCAGGGCCCGCCCGGATGGAGGGCTGTACCCGCGGAGGGCAGGGGCGCTGGAGGGGCGGGTGGGGAAGTCCCCGCCCCGGGCCTACTTCCCGGGGCACCCGGCCCCTCTCGCTGTCCGTTCCTCCCAGGACCCCGCAGGCCGCGCGCGCCTGGGCTCCTCCTCTCGGTGCCCGCTGCCGGGGCTGGATGCCAGGCGGACAGAGACGCGCAGGAAGCGCCGCGCCGCGCCGGGGCCTCTGGGAGCAAGCGAGAGACGCCGGCGGGCGACGGGCTCCCGGGCCCCGGCAGCCGCGGGTAAAGGCCTAGCTGGCTCTGTCGCCCCTCGCTCCAGGCTGGGCCGCTGCGCTTGGTGGGGGCGGGGGCGGGCCGGGGGGTGCTGGGCAAGCGCCCCTGGGGGTTCGCGGCGGGACGGGTAGGACGGAGCCGTGCGCTGCGTGGTGGGCATTCTGGCCGGCTCTCCCCTTGGGCTTTGAAGCCAAGCGGAACTAGGAGAGCTGTTTGGGACCCAGTTTGGGGGATGGAGCTCTGGACCCGCGGGACCACAGCCCCCGTACCTTTCCTGCTTTGCCCCTCCCTTTCTCACTGCCCTGGATACCTGGGGTGATTTTCCGAGAATGGCCCTCACCACCCCCGACCCCCCACCCCCTCGCAAGTCCCATCTTGAGTCGGTAGCCCTGGTAGCCCTGAATCTGATGTTATCCCGCGGAGCTAGTTTCCTCAAGCTTTCTTAGCTTTCCAGGGCCCTCTCTTAATCCTTCTCCAGCCCCTGGGTCTCCTGCTCTCAGCCCCAGACTGCCCCTCCACTGCTGGCAGGTGGGCCCAATGCAGCTGGTTCTCCTTAAGTGTGCCCTCCCCTTAAGGAGCCACATCTCAGTGGAGACCAGGTGCCAAACAGTAGCACACTCCATTTAAGGGAGCTCAGAGAGATCAGGAAAGACTTCCCAGGAGAGAGAACCTTTGAGCAGGGTCTTAAAAGATTGGGTAGGATTCTGACAGGAGAGAAAAGTCATTCCAAACTGAAGAACGTGCATGAACAAAGTTAGGAAAGTGCAAGCAAGAATTCAGTGAGCCTGGCGAATGAGGTGCCGGTCGTGGGCAAACTCGAAAAATAGCTTGTGAGGGCCAGGTATTTGAACTCTATAGTAACCCAAGATTTTAGGGAGGCCACTGGTGGCTGGGATAAGGGATTGGAATGGGATGAGACTGAAGGCAGAGGCCAGTAAGGAGAAGGGGGTCCCGGAAGTCCCAGAGGGTCTGATGCAATAGGAACAGGCTGGCAAAGCACTGGGAGGAGGAAGCAGTAGGACTGGTTCCACTGTCTGAAGGCGGGAGGATTTAAAGACTAAGAGGTCAAAGTTCTAGTATTAATTGTGTGATTGGAAAGATCTGCAGTAAAGTAAATAAAAGGGGAGGGGAATGATGAGTTCAGTCCTGCATGCGTGAAGCTTGAAGCACAGGGGCAGGATATCCATATGGAGATGTCAAGTAGGAAGTTCATTCATTCATTTATTTATTGTTTATGCCAGCCTCAAAGGCAGCTTATATAAAAGTCACGGAGAAGATAAAATGATAAAAACACTGAAACTCAGCTAAAAGGACCTGATAGCTAGGGAAAAAAATGCAGAGGGAAGTGAATAATTGTTACTGGAAAATGTTGGCTCAGAAAAGCCACTGAAAATGAACACAGGACTCACCTGAGCTTGCTGGCAGCCAAGCAAAAAAAGGACATCTAAATAAAGCAGTTCACTAGGCTGGAACTCAGGGGAGAGGCAATAGGTGGTAGGAGATAAAATGGGATTATTCAGGTGGGGGATGTGGGAGAGGGAGGAGATCTGGAGGCCAGGCCAGGGCTTTGGCAATGCTGGCATTTAAGGAAAGGCTGACGCTCTCCTGAGGAGGAAGGCCTGCACGGGGAGGTGGGGGTGGGAAAGTCGGGGTGTGTGTGGTCCGTTCATACCATTCTTCTTGCAGGGGAACAGGATAGAAGATGGTGTGCTAAATCCCCTGGGCTCTGACCTTCTCTCCTACCATGAGGTGGGGCCGCCATTTGCCCAGGGCCTCTTGGGGCCCTGGTCTGGGTAGAGCATTCCAGGCAGCAGGTGAGCAGGAAGCAGGTGTTTCTGTTTCTACTTCCCTTTCCTCTTCAGAGTCCAGATGGTGCCTCCAAGAGAGGAGGGATCCAGAGACCAGGTGTGCTAGTCCCAGCTCTGTGATTCACTAGCTGTTGGCCTTGGGCGAGTCACCTCACCTCCCTGAGCTTCCTTTTTCCCATCCTAGGATAAGGGAGTCAGACTGGATGATCTTTGAGGGTCCCTGTAGCTACATAAGTCCAGGAACACTTGTCTGATTTTATTTTGCATGCAACAAATATTTACTGAGTGCCTGCTATGTGCTAGACCCTGTGATAAGTTCTGAGTATATAATTATGAACCAAAACAGATGTGATCCCTGCTCTCATGAAGAGGGGTGGTGTACGGAAATGAATGTTAATCAAATAATTACACAATGAAGTATAAATTTGCATAATTGCTACAGAGAGGCGGTACGTGATGCTATGAGTAAATGTTGGGGGATTTAATGTAGATGTGAGGTCTGTGTATTGGTGGGGAAATGTGGTTGGGATCTGGATGCTATTTCTTCTTTCTCTCTGTAGATGAACGTTTCTCCTTCCTGATCCACTGGAGTTGGCCCCTTAAAAGGGAGCGTCCCCTTGAGCCCCCTAGGTGAGGCCTCAGTGTCATACCTTAGAACACATCTGGGCACGGCAGAGTAGCTTGGGAAGGGTCAGACCTTGAGAGAGCTTGATCCCTGCGGGGGAGGTTGGTCTTCTGGGGGTGGGGAGAGTATAGAGCCAGCTACCAGGCCTAAGAGGCAGTTGACTTACATCATCTACAGCACAAGTCACAGTGGTCAGCCAGAGGGAGGACCTGTGGGAAGTGGGTGGGGTCTGGCAGTGGCCACCCTGAACTCCAGGCAGGCAGTCAGCATTGGGGAGCTGGAGGGCTAGGGGTGAGACCTCAGTCTCAGGGAAGGGTCTGAGAGTTAGACAAGGCTCTCGACGTGAGTATCCAGGGTCAGGCCTGGCTCTCAGAAAGCTAGAAGTCCATCAGTCCAGACAGGCCTGGACTCTGAGCCTGTGCAGAGGCTGAGCCCAGTAGCCAAGTCCCAGCTCATCCCTTCTCCTTGCTCTTAGGGTCTTTATACGCCATCACGGAAGCTCAGCGGACAGTGGTCCCCCATCAGGGAGGCATGGACAGTTGTTCCGGGGTGCCTCTGCAGCTGGTAAAAGGACTGGCTCCTCAGTGAGCCTGAGGAGAGGGGCTGGCTGGGATCCCAGTGGAGGGTGGGGGAGAGGGGCCTGGAGGGAGAAGCAGGCAGGAAGAAGGAGGTATAGAGGACCCACTGCCATCATCCATCAGTGGGACCATCCTCCCTCACCCCATCATCCATCTGTCCATGTATCCCTTCCTGCAATATTCGTGCAAAGCACACTTACTGTGTACAAAGCACTTGGAAGGATATATCATCCCTAACTCGCCACAAACTGGGTCCAGCAGTCAGGTGAAGATTACATACAGATAACCGTGCAGCCAGTCAGCCCAGGCTCAGCATCACTCGTCCTGTGGCTCCCCACTTTCTGCCACAGGGGCTCCAAACTTTCTGGACAGTCTGTATTTTCTGAAGGAGTCCTGTGTGCCCAGCACCATTCTAGGTCCCTGCATCTCCTGGTGCTGTGTCTTGACTCTGCAGTCTGACCGTACCACCACCCTGCCCAGTTCTAAGCTTCTGCATCTCCCTGCCCCTTCCCTGACCCATTCTCCTTGCCTTCCCATCTAGAAGCTATCCAGCAGCACCGCCAGAACCTGGCTGAGTGGTTCAGCCGGCTGCCCAGGGAAGAGCGCCAGTTCGGCCCGACCTTCGCACTAGACACAGTCCATGTAGACCCTGTGATCCGTGAGAGCACCCCTGATGAGCTGCTTCGCCCACCAGCGGAGCTGGCCCTGGAGCATCAGCCGCCTCCAGCCAGGCTACCCCCACTGGCCCTGTCTCAGCTCTTTGACCCAGACGCCTGTGGGCACCGCGTGCAGACAGTGGTGCTGTATGGGACAGTGGGCACAGGCAAGAGCACACTGGTGCGCAAGATGGTCCTGGACTGGTGTTACAGGCGGCTGCCAGCCTTCGAGCTGCTCATCCCCTTCTCCTGTGAGGACCTGTCATCCCTGGGCCCCGCCCCGGCCTCCTTGTGCCATCTTGTGGCCCAGCGCTACACGCCCCTGAAGGAGATTCTGCCTCTCATGGCCACCGCCGGGTCCCGCCTGCTCTTTGTGCTCCATGGCTTGGAGCATCTCAACCTCGACTTCCAGTTGGCGGGCACAGGGCTTTGCAGTGATCCTGAGGAGCCAAAGGCGCCAGCTGCCATCATCGTCAACCTACTGCGCAAATACATGCTGCCCGAGGTAAGTGGCCCCCTGCCCTGCCACCGCTGCCCCTCACTTGCCTCCTAAGGATTTTTGTGTCCTGGGCATGCGTGTTAATTGAGTAGGCGCATAGGCTCTGGGTTACTTCAAACCCTGCTCCTCCACTTCCCAGCTGTGTGTCTTTGAGGAAGTCACTAACTTCCCCAAGCTTCTGTGTCCTTCCCTCCTTGAGTTGTACTGATGAAATGAGATACTGCATATAAAGCGCTTAGCAGAGTGCCCTGGATCATAGTAGGTGCTTGTGCTCAGTAATTGTGAATTTAATGATTATGGTCATTATCATCTTCATCCTTGGACACTCCATCTTCAGGGGCTCCCTGGGGAGTAAGGCAATCAGGACACCAAGGTCTCTCTTAACCCTTAGCTGTGCTCTTCCCAGGCCAGCATTCTGGTCACCACCCGGCCCTCTGCTATTGGCCGCATCCCCAGCAAGTATGTGGGCCGCTATGGCGAGATCTGTGGCTTCTCTGATACCAACCTGCAGAAGCTCTACTTCCAGCTCCGCCTCAACCAGCCAGACTGTGGGCACGGTGCTGGGGATGTGGGTGTCTCCACCACGCCGGCTCAGCGTGACAACCTGGTGCAGATGCTCTCCCGGAACCTGGAGGGGCACCACCAGATTGCCGCTGCTTGCTTCCTGCCCTCCTATTGCTGGCTTGTCTGTGCCACCTTGCACTTCCTGCACGCCCCCACGCCTGCTGGACAGACCCTCACGAGCATCTACACCAGCTTCCTGCGTCTGAACTTCAGTGGGGAGATGCTGGACAGCACTAACTCCTCCAAGTTGTCTCTGATGGCCTATGCAGCCCGAACCATGGGCAAGTTGGCCTATGAGGGCGTGTCCTCCCGCAAGACTTACTTTTCTGAGGAGGACGTCTGTGGCTGCCTGGAAGCTGGCATCAAGACAGAAGAGGAGTTTCAGCTGCTGCATGTCTTCCGCCGGGATGCCCTGAGGTTTTTTCTGGCCCCGTGTATTGAGCCAGGGCACCTGGGCACCTTCGTGTTCACTGTGCCCGCCATGCAGGAATACCTGGCTGCCCTCTACATTGTGCTGGGTTTGCGTAAGACGGCTCTGCAGCGGGTGGGCAAGGAAGTGACCGAGCTCGTGGGCCGTGTGGGGGAGGACGTCAGCTTGGTGCTGGGCATCATGGCCAAGCTGCTGCCCCTGCGGGCCCTGCCTCTGCTTTTCAACCTGCTCAAGGTAACAGCCCCCATATTCCCTGTTCACCCCTTGCTCCTCTCCTAGAAGGAAACTGCTACTTCGTGCATAGCCATGAATCCTCTGCTTGGCTCAGATTTGGGCCATCTGGCTTTTAGTGGGATTGGGGCATAAGGAAGCGGGAGAGAGAACCTGCAGGCTGTGGAAGGTTTGGAGGCTGGGAGGGGACTTTAATAACAGTCCTACAGCCCTGACGACAGTTTTCTTTTTGCATCCCTCCTCCTAGTCTTCGTTGATGGGAGGCAGGAGTCACTATAGTCCAGGGTCTGTCCTCTGCTCTGCAGGCTCAGAAACTTGATTGTCTGCTCCCCCAGAGGTGATTTAGACTCCAGGAGTGATGACTCATCCTAGCTAAAGCACCAGAGACAGGTTTATAAAGCAGATGCCATTTTATTCATTTATACCAGGAGGATAAATGGCTTTAGTAATTGGTTTAGGACAGTCCGTCCATGGTGCAGGACCACTTCAGAAACCAAATTACAGGCCTGAGAACTGTGCTGTGAGCAGGGCAGATGTGCTAAGTTTTTGAGGGGAAGTAGTACCCACTCTCTGCCAGCTGCCTTGTAAATGAAATACTATTATGCTCCCTTTTATAGATGAGGAAATTGAGGTTCACAGGGGCTAAGTAACTTGTCCAAGGTCGCTCAGATAGTGAGTAGAATAATAGGAGTCTGAGTCCAGCTGTGTGATTCTGAATCCTATGCTCTTTCTGCCAAACTTTACTGAGGTATTCTGAATATTTCTGTTAAGCTATGGTTTCTAGCTAGGTAATCCTGGTCCTCTCAGGGAATGTTTCAGTAATTGGTCTTGATGAGGCAGAGCCCTGGTCAGTGCTGGCAAAATTTTAACAAGTTTTTCTTTTTATAGGCAGCAAAGCATAAGAGTTAAGAGCAGGGATTCAGTAATGCAGCTACCTGGGTTCAAATCCAGGTTCTGCCACTTACTAGCTGTGTGATCTTGGACAAGTTACTTAACCTCTCTGTGCCTCAAAGACCTTATCTGGTAAATGAGGATAATAATACAATCTATATCATTGGCCTAATATGAGGATTAATGTATTCATCCTCAGGACCTGGCACATAGTAAGTGCTATTTAATTGTTTGTTAAACATGAAAACAGGCTCAGACAGCCCACCCCTCCTCACACCATTGCCTCAGCCAGGGAGGCAGTGGCCATTGCTGAGGATGCTGAGGACCCCAGCCCTTGGAGGATGTGCTTGCCTTACCTGGATTGCAGTGAGAGGCTGTGGTCTCCTGATGGGATTCAGAAAGCCCCTCAGTTATTTGAGAGTGAGCCAGAATTAACACCACATCCCCAAGCCCTCTTGGAGGTTGGGTTGCCTAGTAGATGGCTGGTCCCATCTGTTTCTTCATGATCCTATTGATTCAGCTTCACAGGGTGACATTTTCTCATCTCCTCACCAGACGAATGTTGGGGGAGGGGCACTGTAACCTCCATGGCAGGAACCTTACCTATAAAAAGTGAAAAACCAGACATTAGAGGAGGTGCCACGAAACAGCCTCGTGGCTCCTTGCCAGAGAAATGGACCCTCCTGTCTTTTCAGAACCATTGAGGGACGGGAGGTGATGTCGCAAACCTCCCAAACATTCATGTCTCCAACAAATATTTGAGTGCTTACTGTGTGCTAGGCAATGTGTTAGATTCTGAGGAAAAAACAATTAATGAAACCCCAGGTTTCTGCCCTTTCTCATCATACAGTCTGAACACAAGCATGTCAATGCAACCATATAATTAACAACCATGGTAAGTGCCTGGAAAGCAAAGTTCCAGGTGCTATGACAGTGTGTAAGGGGCAGGGGGGGCCCCAGTTTGGGGGAATAAGGCAAACCTCTCTACAGGAAGGACATTAATCCCTGGAGGATTAGCCAGGAGAAGAACTGGGGAAAAACACCCCAGGAAGAGGGTACAACTTTGAAGGAAGAGAAACTTGGCACTGTCAAAAAAATAAAAAATAAAAAAAGAGAAAAGCCAAAAGGATAGGAGCAGAATGAGTGAGGATGGGAGGCCTGTGATGAAGGCACCATGGTTGGCAGGGGCCAAGTCATGCAGGACCTGGAAGCAGGAGTGACATCAGTCATTGCTGCTGTGATGAGGATGAGGATGTCGAGGATGGTGATGTATTTATAACACCTAGCTTGGTACCAAACTGAATGCATAATATATGCTAATTCTTTCCACCGCTCCCTGGGCTTGAAAATGTATGGGGTGTTTGGGAAAAAGAAAGAATTTCCTAATGTCTTGAGAGTGCATGAGACAAGTGTTGAGAGAAAGGCCAAATTGGGGCCAAATTAGGAAAAGTTTTATAGTCCACCGTGGCAGTAGGGAGCCACAGAAGATGTTGCAGCAGGGGAGTAGTATGATCAGACAAATCATGTTGCTAGTTCAAGGGAGATCACGAGGCTGGAGCAGTCAGGGAGAGTGTACCTTAAGCTGAGCTTTGAAGGCTGTAGTGCCCTCCCCCTGCTTCCTTTCCCAGGTGGTTCCTCGAGTGTTTGGGAGAGTGGTGGGTAAGAGCCGAGAGGCGGTGGCCCAGGCCATGGTGCTGGAGATGTTCCGAGAGGAAGACTACTACAATGACGACGTTCTAGACCAGATGGGAGCCAGTATCCTGGGCGTGGAGGGTCCCCGGCGCCACCCAGACGAGCCTCCCGAGGATGAGGTCTTTGAGCTTTTCCCCATGTTCATGGGAGGGCTTCTCTCGGCCCACAACAGGGCTGTGCTGGCTCAGCTCGGCTGCCCCATCAAGAACCTGGATGCCATGGAGAATGCCCAGGCCATCAAGAAGAAGCTGGGCAAGCTGGGCCGGCAGGTGCTGCCCCCCTCGGAGCTCCTTGACCACCTCTTCTTCCACTATGAGTTCCAGAATCAGCGCTTCTCCGCTGAGGTGCTCAGCTCTCTGCGCCAGCTCAACCTGGCGGGTGTGCGCATGACACCCGTCAAGTGCACAGTGGTGGCAGCTGTACTGGGCAGTGGAAGGCATGCCCTGGATGAGGTGAACTTGGCCTCCTGCCAGCTGGACCCTGCTGGGCTGCGCACACTCATGCCTGTCCTCCTGCGCGCCCGGAAGCTAGGGTGAGGACCTGTCCTCCTGCACAGGCACGAAAGGAGGAGAGGGTTGGAAGTGAAAAGGTGGAAAGAGAAGGTGCTAGGGAAACCAAAGGTACTGAGGAAGGACCCGGGGGTGCGATGACTAAGTCTATAGAAGTGTGGGCAGGTGTGAACTGCAAGAGGCAGGATGGTGAGGAGGGGCACGGTGGATGGACAGGCTCCATGCTGAATTCCTTCCTTGGTTTCTCACCTCCCCTCTGGCCACCTTCTGCTCCAGCTTGCAGCTCAACAGCCTGGGCCCCGAGGCCTGCAGGGACCTCCGAGACCTGCTGCTGCATGACAAATGCCAAATTACCACCTTGCGGTGAGTGCCCTGGGAAGGGGGCTGGAGGGAGGCTCTGGCCATCCTGGTGGCCAGCTAAGGTCAAGGGTGCTCCCTGCCTCACAACATGCCTGGCACAGGCCCACCCAGGGTGTGGTGTGGAGTCTAGACCTTGTCCTGCCCGCCCAGGTCTGGGACAAGCAGCAGGCGGAGGGAGGGGGAGACGCCACCAGGAATAGGGGCTAACAAAGCCTCTCAGGTGGCTAAAATCAGCCTGGGGGAGGGGAGGGGAGGGGAGAGGGTGGAATAATACCTAGGCTGGTTGCCTGGCAACAGTGACACTGATTCCCCTCCCTGGATTTCCCTGTTGCCTCACAAGTTTGACTCTAATGCCAGGCACTCAGTAGATGCTCCCGAAGTGTTGACTGATTTACTAGGAACCCAGGTGCCTGGCTTCCCGATTTCTGGTTGGAGTAAGGGGAGATGAATGAAGAGGGAGAAAGGAGGGAAGGGAGAAGGATGGGGAAGTGGGGTCTGGGGAGGGGATGAGAAGAGGAGGAGGGGAAGTGGTAAAGATGAAGAAGAAGGGGAGAGGGGAGAAGACAGTCAGCAGAGAGAATGGAAGGAGGGGGAGAAGCCGGCTTCCACCCCGCTCTCCCTCCTCTGCAGTATACCATACCCCCTGTTTCTCTGTCCTCTTCTCCTGGGCCTGCATTTCTCTGTGTCCAGGCTCGTCTCCACCCAGGCTGGGCACCGTTTTGGCCCAAGTCTGGATGCCCAGCACAGGGCATCTACCATGGGCCCTCATAACCTTGGGGTGCTTGTGGCTTCAGGCTGTCCAACAACCCACTGACGGCAGCGGGTGTCGCCTTTCTGGTAGAGGGGCTGGCAGGAAACACCTCACTGACACACCTGTCCCTGCTGCACACTGGCCTTGGGGACAAGGGCCTGGAGCTGCTGGCTGCCCAGCTGGACCGTAACCAACAGCTAAAGGAGCTGAATGTGGCCTACAATGGCGCTGGTGACACCGCGGCCCTGGCCCTGGCCAAGGCTGCCCGGGAGCACCCTTCCCTGGAGCTGCTGCAGTGAGTCTTGTCGCTGGTCCCATCGCCCCACCCCAGCCTGAGACTCTGTTCCCAGCCCTTCAGTCCTCCTTTCCTCTTTCCACTGTGCTTTTCCTGCCACAGGGGGCGGGCTTGGGCCTGGGTCTGTCCTCTCTTCCTGGCTTTTGATTGATCCTTGTCAACCTGCTTCTGAGTCAGCCCACCCCTCTGGGATTGACACTTACCCTGTACTGATATCCTACCACCCCTCCTAGGGTCCTGGTGGCCCTATTCCTAATGTCCCTGGCCCCACTGAATTCTAGCGTCATCCCTGTCTCCCACTGGCCACCACCCTTCATCTCTGGCTTATTGCGGACACTGACCCCATTGCATTCTGCAGCCAGGGAATGAGTTGTGAGACCCCCCTCACTCTGTCCACCCATCCTCTGTCCCTCCTCTTCAGAGCCCTGCTGAAAGACATCTACTCTTCTCTCTCTTGCTAGCCTCTACTTCAATGAGCTGAGCTCAGAGGGCCGCCAGGTCCTGCGGGACTTGGGAGGCAACAGTGAAGGTGGTGCCCGGGTCGTGGTGTCACTGACAGAGGGGACAGCAGTGTCTGAGTACTGGTCAGTGATCCTTGGTGAAGTCCAGCGGAACCTCAACAGCTGGGATCGGAGCCGGGTCCGGCGCCACCTTGAGCTACTGCTGCGAGATCTGGACGATAACCGAGGAGCCACCCTTAATCCTTGGCGCAAGGCCCAGCTGCTTCGAGTGGAAGGCGAAGTCAGGGCCCTCCTGGAGCAGCTGGGAGGCTCTGGAAGCTGAGACAGTGGCAGCAGGCACCTAGCTGTGTGACCCCTAGCCCTAAGCCCCTTCCCTCTGTCGCCTCCTGGCTTGCACTACTACTTCTAGAAAGATCCCTACACGGGTGGAGGCAAAGGAATGGGCACAACTATACCACTATGCCAGTTGCCCTCCTGGGGCATGTCCAACCAGTGCTCCTAAGTCTGGAATTTCCAAGGTCATGGAACATGCCTCCTCTCCTTTCAGCTGAGAGGACCAAATGATGTGGCATTTTGGTGGCCAAATTGCCCTGTAGCACCACCACCAAGCTTGCCTCTGTCTCTCAAGGAACCTCTGATTGTGCCACCAGGAGGCGCACTTCTTGTGTCTGCCTTGACAGAAGTGCTGCCAGATGTGCTGGAGGGCCTTCACCTCCTGCCATTACGCTTTCTGTGGACACCGAGAATGTCCACAGCCACTTTCCTCATTGGTGCTTTCTCTTCCCCCTCACGCCCCCTTGACCACAATGGTACCTATGCTCGGTGGCCCCTGGGGGCACGTGCACTGACTTGCTGCTATTAAAAAGCTATGTGTCTTCCACCTACTGTGGCCTCTTCCTTGCTTGGTGCTTTCAAGAAAGGGCACTGTTCTTGGTCATTCTGGTTAAACTACTGACCACTGTCTGTTGCAAGTGGTTCTTGGACACTAGGTTCAGAGGCAGTGAGGGCTGCAGGGCGGGGGCATGAACAAGATATTGAGGTCGGGGGGAGGCCATGCTGGGCCATGGGACTCCTATCACCCTTTTCATACATACTTATCCCAGGTTTGGAATTACAATGACCAGCAATCTACCTTTCTCTGTGCAGAAAGGGAGCTGGGACAGCAGCAGAGACTCTGGAGAAAGTTGGGGCCCAGGAATGGGGGCAGGAGGAACACACACTCTTCCCTAGAGGATAAGACTCTCCCCCGTTAACCATTACCCCACTGCTTCCAAGGCAGTGTCTTCAAGGAGGCGGGACGTGGGGAGGTAGGCGGGAGGGTCAGCTGGTTTCAATGGACCTTGTCCCTACCCTGAGCACTAGGTCGCTGATTCAACTATGGAGGCAGCTGCAGGTAGGAGGCTGGGAGAAATCCTCTGGAGGGGACTTCAGGGCAGTCAGGGGGCAGATTGGGAGGCTGAAGCTGTGGGCCCAGGGCACACTTGATGTTGGGGTTTGGAGCCCCTGGCATATAGACTGGCAGTTAGGGGGAAGAGGTGAGTGGATATGTCTGTCTTCCTGGTCCACGCCCTGTACTGATATGCTCAGATTTCTGTGTCAAGGACTGGAGGTAAGGGGAAGGAAGGGGAAGGGAAGACCCTTTTGGAGCAGAACAGAGGGGTCAAGTCCTGAGTTTGGGGGTTCCCCTAAGTCCTTTCATTTAATAACCACAGAAGATTCTTCCCCCCTGGGGGGGGGAAGAATGTGCCTCTCCTCCCCTCACCCTTTCTTTGCCCAGCAGATCATCAGGACACAGCCTCATTAACTCTGTAAGTGCCATGCTGTGAAGGGCTGGGGCAGGGGGAGGAGGGAATCGAAGGTGGGGAAGCTCTTCAGCTGCCATTAGCACCTCAAGTAGAGTATGGGACCCAAGTCCAGATGTCAGCTTTCTCCTACCTGCATCCCTTGCCTCCTTGCAGGAAGTTTGAGTTTAACCCAAAGCTGGGCATTGATAATCCTGTCCTCTCCCTGGCTGAAGACCGTGACCCCTCTGGTAATCCCCTTGCCCCCCAGGCAACCATTCTCTTTCCCCAGAGACACTGCAGCTCCACACAGCCTCCCATCTCCTTGGTAACCACTCACTCTGTCTCCCTCTGATAACAGCCCTGGTGGGGAGTAACTACGTGGGCAGAGGAGGCGGCAGGGCGTTTCCTTCTGTCCCAGCCACTCTGTTTACGCGATGTTCAGCTATACTGCCCAACAGCTAACTGGGTAGAAAACCTGCTTGGTGCCCTATCACGGGGGCAGGGTCTGCCAGGCACAAGGTGACTGGTACCTGGGTCACATCCCTTCTCCTCTCCCTTTTCTGCTGCCCATATTCCCCTCCAGATCTCTGGAGTTTGGAGCGGCCTCGCTTCTGTCTGCTGAGCAAAGAGGAGGGCAGAAGTTTTGGCTTCCACCTGCAGCAGGAGCTGGGAAGGGCCGGGCATGTGGTGTGCAGGGTGGAGCCAGGCACCTCTGCCCAGCGCCAGGGTCTTCGGGAAGGAGACCAGATCCTGGGGGTGAACAACCATATTGTGGAACATGAAGACCATGTGGTGGTGAGGTTGGGCTGGGACTCCCTGTGGTGCAGGAGAACGTTCCACTGCACCTCAAGGAGAGAGAAGCCAGTTGGTCAACTCCCTGGGTATATGGGGGCGGGACCCAAGCCTCAACCTCCCCCACCTCCCAGAATTTAGGGGTGCCCAGGCCAGAACAGTTGGGTGAAGGGATCCAGAGAGCTGGTTGCCATGGTGAAAAATGTAGGTTCCAGGGAGGGGGAGTTGGCAAAAGTGGCCGGCCCCAACCTCACCCTGCGTGTCTTCTGCTTAGGTGGTACGCCGCATCCGGGCCAGCGGTCCTCGGGTGTTGCTGACGGTTTTGGCACAGCATGTGCATGATGTGGTCCGAGCTCAGCAGGGGAATGATGCCCACCTCTGTCCTACTCTTGGCCCAGGGGTCCGGCCCCGGCTGTGCCACATAGTGAAAGATGAGGGTGGCTTTGGCTTCAGTATCACCCAGGGTGAGCTTACAGCCTCGGGAGGGAGGTCAGGAGGGGGATCTCAGCCATGTTCCAGGCAGGCAGCAAACTGAAACTTGCCTTTTTTTTGGCTTCCAGGACATTGGGGTCCTTTCTGGTTGGTGCTGACTACTGGAGGAGCCGCTGAGCGGGCAGGGGTGCCCCCTGGGGCCCGACTGCTGGAAGTGAACGGGGTCAGTGTGGAGAAGTTCAGTCATAACCAGCTCAGCAGGAAGGTATGGCTGCCTGCTTCCCTATTCATCCTCCGCCCCCCCTGGGGCCTCTGCCTCTGGAAGCAGACTCCTCCCCCACGCACCTCACCCCCTGATCTGATCTTGTACCTCCCTCACCACCAGCCTTCCCTTTACAGCTTGTGCTAGGCCCTTCTCTCCCCTCCCCTTAGTGCCTCATTCCTGGGCCTGGGAGGAGGGGCTGTGGGAAGGTGCCTGCCTCTGCCCTCCCTACCCAGGTGGTTGATGCTGATGCCATACTGTTCCCCACAGCTTCGGCAGAGTGGAGAGCAGGTGACCCTGCTGGTGGCAGGGCCAGAGGTGGAGGAACAGTGTCGCCAGCTGGGAATGCCTCTGGCTGCACCCCTGGCAGAGGGCTGGGCACTGCCCAGCAAGCCCCGCTGTCTGCACCTAGAGAAAGGGCCCCAGGGCTTCGGGTTCCTGCTCCGGGAGGAGAAGGGCCTTGACGGTCACCTCGGTGAGCGGTGCTCTGGGGGTGGGTGGGGAAGGTTGGCCTTGGGGTGGGCACACAAGTGTAGATATACACCTCTCAGTGCACATGAGTGGTGTCCCTGTCTGAGCCACAGCCCTGGGCCTCCTCCTCTGTGTACTCCCTGGTCAGTTCCCAGGTGTGCACACGGTGGCTTGGCCTGGCACTGGGGGTAAGCAGGGGAGGAGCAGTGAGGATGTCTATGTCCCAGGGCAGTTCCTGCGGGAGGTGGACCCAGGACTGCCAGCCGAGAAGGCCGGGATGCAGGCTGGGGACCGGCTGGTGGCTGTGGCTGGGGAGAGCGTGGAGGGGCTGGGCCATGAGGAGACAGTGTCCAGGATCCGGGCGCAGGGCTCCTGTGTCTCCCTCACTGTCGTCGACCCTGAGGCTGACCGCTTCTTCAGCATGGTGCGAGCTGAGGGGCAGGGGCTAGGGTGGGGGCAGGAATGGAGCAGGGCTCAGGTGGAGGGAGAAGCAACAGGTTTGTACCATCTGCCTCCTTCCAGGTTCGCTTGTCCCCGCTCCTCTTCTTGGAGAGCACAGAGGCTCCTGCCTCTCCCCAGGACACCAGCTCAGCCTCTCTGGTTGAGACCAAGGACCCACCAGTTGAAGACACAGCCATGCCTCCTGACACGTGTGGCTCCCGCCAGTGCTTTCTGTACCCTGGGCCTGGTGGTGGCTATGGCTTCCGACTCAGCTGTGTAGCCAATGGGCCTTGTCTCTTCATCTCCCAGGTGACTGATGCCCCATGGACCTTGGATCCTTTCGATCATTTGCTTCCTGATGAGCCTTCCTCTGCTTCCCTCCCAGAGCCTTAGAGCACCCAGCAAACTTTTCCATCATGTTCCATGTTCTGTATCCCTCCTACACCACCAGGTGACCCTGGGAGGCTCAGCTGCCCTGGCGGGGCTGCAAATGGGAGATGTGATTCTAGAAGTCAACGGGTTTCCTGTGGGTGGAAAGAATGACTTGGAAAGGCTTCAGCAGCTGGCTGAGGCTGAGCCACCCCTGTGCCTGAAGCTGGCGGCCAGATCTCAGCAGGGCTTGGAAGCCTGGATTCCCCAGGGTCTGGAGAGGTGAGGAAGAAGAGACAGATGGACTGTGAACAGCCAGAGAAGGACACAGGGGAGCCAGAAAGGAGGGCAGAGCAGGAGGGCTGCAGGTGAAGCAGTGTGGGGCATGCAGGTTGGGACTTTAGGCCATGGTGGGGGGCGGGATGCAGAAGCACCCAGGGAACAAGCCCCATTCCTGGGCATTCCGGTTCAGGTGAGGGCAGGGAAAGGGGACTTTTCCCGTCTCTGAATGACCTTCTCCCTTCCTGCTCTACTTAGGACTGGGCTCTAGCCTCAGATCTGCTGTAGCACTCCCCTGCTTGGCACAGACCTACCCAGTGGCTTTCCTGTCTTCACTCTCCAGCCTGAGGTAGAAGGAGCAGAGCCGCTCTTTTTAAGCCAGAAACTGGAGCTCCAGGACTCTGGACACCTCGAATCACAGGATTGCCCAGGGTCTCCCTCCCTTCCCATGGGCCCACCACCCAGAAGAGGGTGTGGTCAGAGGCCTCAGGCAGGCCCACTAGTGAGCCTCCGCTCCGACTCCAGAGGAAGTCATGTGGGAGTTTTGGGAGCTGTGATCCAAAGACGAAGTTCTGCTTGAGACTAGTGGTGTGATTTTGTGATTTATAATAAGAAGTATGTATTTGGTCTTCATCCCCTTTCCTGGCACAGAGCTCCCAAACCCCTTGGAATTCCCTAAGCGATAAGAGCGATAAAGGTGTCTTCTGTTATTCATAATAAGCCCCATTCAACCACACCTGATTTTGTTAATGAGGTGACTTTTGGAAAGCACCTAAGGATGGGGAACTGGTTGTCAGGGGAATGAACCATGTGATTAGAAGGTTGTAACTTTCAGCCTTACCTCCACCCCTATGCCACCCTTGACCTCCTGGGAGGGGAGAGGGGCTGGAGGTTGAATCAATTACCAATGACCAATGGTTTAATCAGTCACGCCTATGTAATGAAGTCTCCACAAAAAACCAAAAAGACGAGGTTTGGAGAGCTTCCAGGTTGCTGAACATGTGGAGGTGCTGGGAGGGTGGTGTGCCTGGAGAGGGCATGGAGCTGCCATGCCCATACCTTACCTAGGCATCTCTTACATCTGGCTGTTCCTGATTTGTATCCTTTCTAATAAATTGGTAATCCACTAAGTAGACTGTTTCTCTGAGTTCTGTGAACCCCTCTAGCAAATGATTAAATCAGAGGAGGGGGCTGTGGGAACCTCTGGCATATAGCTGGTTGGTCGGAAGCACAGGTGACAACCTGGACTTGAGATTGGCATCTGAAGTAGGGGGCTGTCTTGTGGGACTGAGCCCTTAACCTGTGGGATCTCTAGGTAGATAGTGTCAGAATTGAGTTAAATTTTAGGACACTGAGCTGGTGTCCATAGACGAGTTGGAGAATTGCTTGGTGTGGGAAAAATCCCCACACATTTGGTGACCAGAAGTAAAGTAGTACTGTGAGTATTGTAGTAGAATACAGAGAGGAGAAACACAGAGTCTCTCTTTTCAGGTGGGCTGGGCTAGGATTGAAGCCATCTGGAACTTGCCCTAGGCATGACTCCAGGACTCTTGGATGTATGTCAAGAATTTGGAGACCAGTTACACCTTCCCTCTGTGGGCACCTTAGGATTGTGGGGGCTGGTGCCTGGTCATTGTTGGTCTAGTATAGAAATGGCCTTTCCCCACAAATCTGGCTGCCTGTGTTTGTGTGGGTGGGGGTAGGGGGCGATGGTTTGAAGTGACCAAAAGGGCTCCAAGCTCAAGGGGTGGGATCCAGTTTCTCTGGGAGAAAGGTTGAGACCTTGTCAGATTTCTCTCCTATCATTCAGTCTTTGGGGTAAGGTGTCAGCCCAGAACTGAGATGTCCCCATGACAGGCAATCTTCTCTGCCAAAAAGCCACAGCCCACAGTTCTGTTGAGTTCTACATCAAGACAGCTTTATTGCTGGCCTCAGAGAGCCCCAGAGGTAGAGGCTTGCAGCCTCAAAGATCCAGGGGGTTGAGTCCAAACTGGCAGAGCTGCTCCTTGTGCCTGGCGTGGAGTCTCAGCACATCCCTGTCCCACTGAGGCTTGACGGCTCTCAGCTTGGCCAAGAGCTGGTCCAGACTGCCCTGAGGACACCAAGCTTCGGGCCTCAGGAAGGGAGATCACAGGGTGGGGGGGAGGGGTCCCAGGTTGGTCTGTAAGCTTCCTTGCCAGTGTTTTTTTAAAGTTCTTATTCTTAGTAGGTAGGCATGGTTGTATCCCCTTGCTGTCTGCCCTCAAGACAGAGCAGAGTTCCCTGTGGAGATGCTTCTTCTCCTTCCCCCTGGTCTGTCATTGTTACACTAGCAAGGGTTTGTGGGGGTGGGGGAGTACTGGCTACTGGGGTGGCTGGGCTTCAGAGGATGGTGCTTACATGTAAGATTTCCTCATATTTGGCCTCCATGTCTGCCTCGTGGGCCCGCAGCTGAGCCAGACTCTGGTCCCGCTCTCCGAGGGCCTGCTCAGCCTCTCCCCGTGCAGCCTCAGCCTCCTTCTGGCACATCTCTAGGGGGTGAGGCAGAAGGATGAAAGAGGACAGGATGGTGACACTCTACCCTTGAACTATCTCCCAAAGTACCCCAAAAGTGGAACTTGAATAGGATCATTCATTCCAGACTCCCCCAGGGTCATCAACTTTCCCATAGTCCCTATAAAGAGCTGAAGTATACCATTAAGAGAGAGAGAGTAGTGGGTTTAGGGACAAGAGATCTAGGTCCCAAATCTGGTTGTCACTTACTACCTGTGTAACATCGGGCATGTCTCTCTCTGAGCCTCAGTTTCTTCATCTTTAAAGAGAGAGTGACAAATACCTCACAGGCTTGCTGTGAGAGTTAAGTGTGATTATGGGAAAGCACCTAGTATATAGGAGGTGCTCAATAAATGTTGATTGCATTTAAATTTGAGATAAGGCAAAATTAGGAAAGGAACTCAGGGTCTGCATGGCAGATAAGCAACTCTTGGATGTATATAGCTAGACTAAAGCTATTTCAGGACAAGAATACTTTGAGGCCAAAATTGTGAAAAGTCTTGTGTGCCATGCTAAAATATTTCAACTCTATCCTGCAATCAAGAGGGCAGAGAGCAAAAACTTCCTGGTTTTTATATTTTTGCTTATTTCAAAGGTTTATTCATTTATTTAGCAAATAGTTATTTAGGACCTACCACGTGCTAGGCCTTAAAGATCCAGAAGTAAATAAGTCAAACATTTTCCCTTAGTTTCATGTAAACATCAGCTGTACTAAGAGGGAGTATGTTTTGCTCATGAGACACATGACAGTGGTGGGAGCAAGAACTGGATTTGGAGAGACCATTGAGAGGGGGAAATGGGGTGTGAGACTTATACCTTCTTTACTTATAACTTAAGATTTTTGCCATCCTGAACTCTCTGCTCCAATCCTCAGTGGTGGGAGAGTCAGTGGGAAAGTGTTACGATAGCCTAGGTTGTAGTCTTCTAGAGAAGGACCATCTTAAGTCCACCCCTTCAGGCTGGACCTCATCAGTGATACTCCAGGAGAAAGGCTTAGGAGGTGGCAGGGAAGCCTACCTAGCTGCTCCCGAAGGCCCCTCACTTCCTCCTCCAGCTGCCTGCTGCAGGTCTCCATCTCCTCCTGCAGGGCCCGGCACTGACGGCTCATCTCTGTGGTGGGGGCAGTGGGCGGCCAGGGGCCTGGATGGGGATAGAGTGGTGGAGAAAGAAAGGGACGTTGTGAGTGGGGAGGGCTCTGCTTGGTCCAGTGGGACAGGAGCAGAAAGGCCTTCTTGGTTCTCCTTATGGTGATTTAGAGAAGCTGGGAGACCCTGAAAACCTGGGGAAGAGCTAGGAAACCAGACCCCTTTCCCTGATGCCAGCTCATGATGGGGTTTCTAGCCCTTCTCCACATTCACTCCCACAGGATGAAGGAGATAAAGGCTATGACCGCATTTTGTAACCCACAAAGCATCAAGCACACGGCATCGGCCTCCCTTGTGTTCCTTCCAGATCCTGCCTGATTTGTGCTGTGCTGGGAAGGCTGAGACAAGACATGGCAGATGGAAGTCCTCCTTGTCTCCCTTCCTTGCATCTTCTGGTCCCCTTGGTTGTCCTCTTCCAGGCCTCTGTGTCTTGCCCACCTGCTTGACCAACCACGCACCTGCATATAGGGCCTTCCCTTCACTTCGGGCCTCCTCCAGTTCAGCCTTCAGCCCTTGCAACCTCTGCTTCAGCTGGTCTTCAGAAGCCTTGGCTCGGCGGGCCTCATCCCTCCGCAGAGCTGTGAAGAGTCCCAGAGCAACTCTCAGGACTGGCTGAGGACCCCATTGAATCAGCCCCTGTGGGCTTAATGGACTCTGCCCACCTCTGGAAACCTGGTGGCAGGCTTCCAGCCACTCATTCTCATTCTGTTTTTTTTTTTCCCCCTAGAATCCCATAGGCTCTTCAATACTAAGAAGCAAAAACTCCCTCTGTGTTCTGGCTGTAAAAAAATAGCCATCAACCCTCACTGCTCATAATCCCAACTCATGACAATCTTTTTCTACTAGGGGATGGTTAGAGGTCAGCTCAGCCCCCCACCATAGCTCCAACCCTCCAAGCCCCCAAGGATACAGAAATGCCCAGGGCCCCACCTCTATTGCCCCCAGAACTTCCACCCTTCTTACCCAACTGGTCTCGGAGCAACTCCTTTTCTAGCACTGCCAGCCTGTGCATGGATTCGGCCTCCACATCTGCCCTGGCAAGTTGGCAGAGACTCAGCTTATCATGATTTCAGCTTTCCTTACTCCCCTCCCATCCTCATCCCACACCCCGGACTTTCTTCCCGCAGGAGTTCTGAGGACCACTAAACGAAGTATCTCTGATGGCAGAGTCTACTGAGTTCACCACTGTGTCCTCACTGCTCAGCACATAGTAGGTACTCAAAATATGTGTAATGAATATATAAGGAAGGCGCAAAGCCAGCAGGGACTCAAGGGAGGGAGTGGGTACTGATTTCCCCACTGTTCCAGCTCCACGGAACCTGGATGTGAGGCTATGAAGGGGGAAGGTCAAGAAAGCTTCATCTTGACATGCAGAGTGCTGAATTCTCTCTGGAGAACCTCTGCTTGGTCTCTGCGCCAGAGCATGGAGAAGCAGGGGGCACCCACCTCCACCCACCCTGACTCACCAGCACCTGAATTCTTTTTCTTCTTCTGTGCCCCAGCTTTCATCCGTTTTTCTTTGGTCTTAGGTGGCATCTCCTTGCTGTCCTGGGGGAGGGAGGGGACTTTTGTATTTAGATCTGTACATGCGGATGCTTTCCTGACCCCTAGACTGAACCAGAAGTCCCAGGAGAGTTAGAGTTCTAGTCTCCAAGTCTGTCTCTCATAGTTTCCAGAAGCTTCCGTTCTTGGTCTCCTTGGAAATTTAGGCAAGGCTGGGGTCAGCGGGGAGGATGGAGCTGTCTCTCTCTACCAGTCAGGCTTTAGGTACAGAAACAATTCCTCTCCATCCTCTTTTGGAGAAAATAAATCTCAGTACCTGGTTCCTTCCCTCCTCCCATTATCCTTACCCTGCCTCTTCCCACCTGTAGGACCCTGTCTTGCCTCTGTTGTGCCTCCCTGGAGAGTGACCCACTCACGGGGAAGGGCAGAGAAAAGACCCAACCAGCTAGGAGCCTGAGGCAGAGACTGAGTTCTGGGAGCCAATCCAGGGTGGCAAATTTCCGTCAGGGGCAGGACTGAGAACTGGAAGCCTGGGTTTCCAGAGACAGCATGTTGTCCAGGCAACTGGGAAACATGGAGTTCACAGGACGGTACAATGGGGTAAATACAAAGCTTCAAATACCAAGGTCTCAGAGGGTCAATTCTCTCCTTATCCCAAAATCCTAAGTGTAGTTTGAGGAGAAAGGGCTTTGGAGCCAATTAGCTATGATTCACTTCCACGTAGCACTGCCTCCAATTTGGAGACTTACCAATTACAGATTTACACATCTGAAATGATGCTGTTGTGCTGATGCAGAGGAAAAGGACTGACGGTAGCCATTTTGGGCCATTTACATTCCTAGGTCTCATCAGCAAAATGACATTATTAGGCTTAAAACTGAAGATCCCCCTCAGGAAGGCATTCTATGGTGTATGAGGGAAAGAAATGCAGGAGAAGGTAGTTGAGAGAGTTTCCCACTTCAGAGAAATGAGACACACAGAAGAGGCAGACTCATGGACTCCAGGATGCTGACACAGAGCGATGCAAATGGAGAAGAAAGGGCACCACTGGTTAGAGACAAGAGCTGTGAGTTCTAGTGCCCCCTGCGGCTATGTAAATTTGGGCAAGCCGTTTAACTTTGCCCAGCCTCAGTTTCCTGGTCTTCAGATCTTTAACTTTGTAAACCCTGAAGTGCCTGGGTTTTAACCTGGTATTTACATGGCTATTTTCTCTCATGGTAACTGAATTTATTGCCTCTCTTCCCCTATTCCCTTATGTGGTTGATTTTCAGACCAGCGCTGAGAAACTACTTTCCTCACCTCCCTACAGTATTGAGTTGATTGGGGCTCCCTCTAGTGGCCTTGCTTGACCTCCAGAATCTCCTAAATTTTTCTATTTAAATTATGTATTGGGCAATGTTGAGGGGGCCTCCCTCTTGGGGATACTTCCTAGCATCTTGCTGGAGTCATGAGTGGATGGAAAAATAAATTTCGGGAAGGGAGCATGCCGAGTGGCTTGCCCTTGTCAGGCAGCCCCCACCCTCCAGCCAGCCCTGTGGTATGGGGAGCCTTGTCATCTGTCCCTCACCTGGATCTCTGGGTACACTACCAGCTAGAATGAAAACAGCAAAAAAGTCAGGGCTTTTCCCTTTGTGGATTAAGGGAACTGCAGACTCTTTCTTTAGCTATTTCTTGCTATCTCTGTCCCCCTCAACATTTTTGGTCAATTGCCTGTTGGCAGAAGCAGGTCTGAAGAAATAGCCATGAGATCTGGGAATAAAAACTCCTTCCACTGGGGAGCAGGCAGATTCAGGCAGAGGCTGATTCATGTTTATTTGTCACTTTCAGGGTGTCACCTGCAGGGTACTTCTGTGACCCTCTGGACATTTTACAGATTAAAGAGAAGAACCAGGCTTGTCCTTCCAGATGTTTACAGTTCCTGTATCTTAGGGTCAGATAACCTTGTGCACATCTCCCAATTCTGGAGAACTAGGAGAATTAGGAGAATACTTTTCTCCTAATCTTGAAGCGTGTTTTTCATTTATCCTTCCCCCAGAACCCTCTCTCCCTGCCTAGGAATGCAGTAGAGGTTCCTGCCCACCTGGTCCTTCTCCTCCTCTGGAAGCCTGTCTGGGGATGTTTTCCATGGAATGGTTTGTGTTTCTGTTATGCTGATGCATGGAATGACACATTGAGGACAGAGAGTACAGAATACACACAACACTTCATGCCTCAGGAGGGCATTTACTTTTCAAATACGTTCAGTCAACCGACTTTCAGGTGCAGAATGAGGATGTGGTTTGGGGTGAAGGTGAAATGGAATAAGAAAAGTGCCACATGTCACATGATGTGATATAAACTGAGCCAGCTTGAGAATAACCCAAGAATGATGTTGTGATCAACAATCCAACCCCACCTCTAGCACATTTTGAAAATAAGCCAAGTAAAAATCATGAAAAAAAGGTCAATCTTTCCTTCTTTTTCCATTAACCTCAGTTTAGAAGTGAAAATAGGAAAGATCATTTCAGCAGAACTCTGTCTTCTTTGAATAGGATCCCATCTGGGAGTTGTGAAGAGTTACAGAGAAGAATCACTCTCCCTGCTTCATTCAAATGTGACAGATAGGTCATTGTGTATTAAAAGAAATATGGCTTACAGCAGCAGAAACACAGTACAAATTATACAGTTCCGTTCTATACAGACCCCACTGAAGATAATACAAATTGGAAGCCTTAAACCAAGCCAGAGAAGTGTAGGTGATCTAGACAAGCTCATACACAGCTCCAAGGGTTAATTTCTCACTTGTACTCCATTAAATCTAGAATATGACTGTGAGGGGAAAAAAATACTAACCTTGTGTACATATACCATGCTAAGCACTGTAAAAGACCAAAGTCGATTGGACAGTATAGCATACATTCATGTGTGGTAGGTGTGAGAAATAAATGGTTATGGAAATTTAGAGGAAGGAAGGATTATTTCTAGCTGGAGTGTCTGGTAAGGAGGATAATATTTGAGTTGAGTTTTGAAGAATGGATTGGACTTTAGTGCACACTTTAGGCAGAGGGAATGCTCTGAGTAATGGTGATGAAAAAAGAAAGAATTGTGGTATTTTGTGACTTGGTGAGTTACCCAGCATAGGATATATATATAGTATAAAATTGCAAAGTAGTTTGGAGTTAGATCACGACCGTTAACTTCATTCAGGAGGCAATAGGGAGTGTTTAAAGTTTTTTTTGCGACGCTGTCAGAACTATACTTTAGGAAGACTAGTCTGGTGGCAGGATATATTGGAGGCAGCAGGAAAACCAGTGAGGAAAAGGTTTCAACAGACCAGGGAAGAGTGCTGGCAGTAGGGATGTCAAGTTTTGACAGTCATCTAAGAGTGAAGCCAGATACCTGAGGGTTACTGTAGACATTCAATAACAACATGATTGCCTTTTGACCTTGTTATGAATCTTGTCAATTTGCTGTTTTCTTGTTTAACTTGAGGGGTAACTTGGGTCTTGAGGATTTGTGGGTATGTTTTGCAGAAGAAAGAGAATGCTTAAGGGGAGGTTGCGATCACCAGATGGCCAGCCCCCAGCAGCAGATTGCCCAGGGGCTTATCAGGAGTGACCCCTTTGTTTCTCCTGCCAAGCCCCTTAGCTCTATAAAACCGCTCTGCTTTTTGCTCTTGTTAAGGAGGACTTGAATGAACCCATGCTCCGGCCTTCTCGTCTTGGCCAACTCGAATGGGGCCTTTCTCCATCTCCAAGCACCCATGTCTCGTGTTCAGCTTGCTGTGCATCAGGCACAGAAATTTGAGATCAAGAGGTTAGGGATCAAGAGCTTTCCCTAGACTTTTCCTTGGGAGATTCTTCTAACTCTTTCTAGATAGAAACTGATTAAAGGATATTCTACTGATAGGAAACGATAATGTTGACTCCATAATCAATCTCAGATAAAGGCCACTGAATTGCAAAACAAGAATGTCTGGCTGAAGGGTCCTTGAGTTCAGAGATATTTTTTCCCCTCTTACAGCGGTGCTTGATAACCTTAATTCCCTAATCAGTCAAAGGCTTGGTGGAAGAGCCAGGCAGGGGATCTAAGGCGGAACTGAGTACTTATTGACACGCCAAGGCCTGCAAGCTCCCAAAGCTGAGGCTCAGAATTAGCAAATTAGGGCAGGGCACTTCCTTCTTTGGGAGGGAAGTCCCTTTTTTCAAAGTTCTTCCAACGGAATTTTTAGATTAGAGAAGTGGAAGTGACTGGGAACTGCATTTCTGTTCCATGAGAGGAGCGAGAACTCTTCTGGCCAGGGCTCGCAGCTGTCTTACAGTTTCTGCGGTCGGGGCCTGATGCTAGCGGTGCCGACCTGCAGTGCAATGCGCTGAGCACGGGAATCTTAAGTACATACTCAATTCCCAGAAAAGGAACTAGCGTTCAGAAGCCAAAAAAGGGGGGAATGTTTTGTTTTCAGAAGGTCAAAGGGCCTGGAAGAAGAGCTCGAGGCCTGAGTGTCTCAAGCCTGTCGGGACTCTAATCAGGCTCCGAACAATCTGCAGCATCCACACTCCTGTCCTTGGTCCCGACTTGAGGAGGAGTTGAAAACACCAGGAGGTAGGGAAATAACTTCTCTTTTTCTCCCACAGTGTGAAGAAGCAAATAACTTTAAGCTCAATTTCTCATTTGTCAGGCGTGGGGGAAAGAACAGACGTTAAGATTCTTTCTATGGCTACCTTCCTAAATTTAAATATTCCAACAACCCACTCAAGAAGCACCAACTTTCGCCCACAAAAAACAAGGCGGGCTCAGCTTCTGTCTGCCTAGTGCGCAGACTCCACGTTAGACCCCCCCCCCCCCCCCGTTCCCCGCTTCTCCAGCAGAGGGCGCAGGCGCGAAGGTTCCGCCTGGCCCCGCCCCAGGAGTAGGGGCGGGGGAGGCGGCGCGGAAACTTGGCACCCGCATTCCCGCAGCTCTTGGCTCGGGCGTGGGTGGCGCAGGAGGGGTCGCTACCTAGGCCAGACGAGGCCGCCCGCTTCCCCGAGCTCCGCGCGCTCCTCCCGCCCGCGGGCTCGCGCTCTCTGAAGGGGTGCGCCCGCGCGGACCCGCGCTCCCGGCGCCGCCCACTTCCCTCCCTGCGGCCGCCCCTCCCTCCGCCCGGAGAGCCGGCGGCAGCGGCCGGGAGAGGCCCCTCCTTCACGCCCTCCTTCCCCTCGCTCAGAGCCGGCGGACGCGGCTGGGCCCCCAACCCTCCCCGGGCTATGGCCGGCAACGTGAAAAAGGGCTCTGGGGCCGGGGGCGGCGGCGGCGCCGGGGGCTCGGGCTCGGGTGGCCTGATCGGGCTCATGAAGGACGCCTTCCAGCCGCACCACCACCACCACCACCTCAGCCCCCACCCGCCGGGGACCGTGGACAAGAAGATGGTGGAGAAGTGCTGGAAGCTCATGGACAAGGTGAAAGGCCTGCCGAGAACCCGCTGCTGCAGGGGTGGGCGTGGGCGGAGGGGCTGAGGGAGGGGAAGGAAGGGACAGAGGAAGCTGGGGGAGGGGACGGGTCATGCGAGGCTGGGGAGGCGAGGAGCTGGGGTGACGGGGCCGAAGGGTGGGGGCCTTGGGGCTGGGGAAGAGGCTGGGAAGGTGGGGGTCGGCGGTCGGGGAAGGGCTGCAGTTGGGAATGGGGGGACCTGAGGTGGCGTGTTTGGGGTAGCGAGACAAAGATGAGGTGGGGGCTGGGGTGAAGGTTAACTGGGAAGCCACCGGGGCGGAAGTATAATGGGGGGTGCCGAGTGTGGGGCTCGGTGCAGAGTTATAGGGATGTCGGTCACGGAACTGGACCCGGGAGATAGGAGGGTTGGGGGTGAGGAGGAGTGTTTGATTCACCGGCTGGGGCTGTCCGCTGGATGGGGAGTCCGGCTCCGACCAGGGAATTACGTTTATGGGCTCTGATTGAGACCTGGGGTCAGGACAACTCCGCGGGCGAACTGCGCTCCGGGTGAGCGTCTAGTTTTTCTCATCAAGATGCAACACCAAGATAAAAGAAATAGGGATGTTTAAGTTGTTGAGAAAAGAACTTACCTCCTCATCTTGCGCTGGCTCAAGTTTTTATCATCCAAAACATTGGATGTGATCCATTGCTGGTGCTGAGATATGCACTGATTCAACCACAAGTTCTGGTTAGAACCATTATCTTCTGAAAGATGTATTGACTGAGTATGCTAAGCAGCGGATTCTGACTTCTTCCAGAACTTCCTCCTCGCACACTCTGCTTTTAGCTGGGTTCTACTTTTTTTCTAACGGACCTGACTCGTTTAATACAGGACTTGACTTTAAGCTTGTTCGATGAACTTCTTTGATTGTCTTTTTTTTTTTTTAAGCAAGTGTGAAAAAATAAGGCCTTTGTATTTAGCCACTTTAAGTTTGACATTTGGGAGAAGTTTACTGCGTTATAGTTGTGTCTATATGATGAAATATAGTAGTTAGTCCCAAGTACTTAAAAGTGTTTAAGCAGTCTAATGATTTGTCCCAGAGAATTCAATATTTCCTTGATATTTTTTACGTTAATTAATAACTTATTTTTGCAAAATTCATACTGCGGCTGAAAAGTGATTAGAAGGGTCTGGCATATTGTAAGAGAATGGTGTTTTTTCCTCCAGAGTAAAATTGGTTTTCTCTGGGTCTAGGTTCCTCGTCTGTAAAATTTTTCATGGATTGTTTTGGGTTAGAAACAGCTAATAAAAATTATTATGAAGCACTTGGCAAGTGTAAATATGCTGTTTAAATGCTTAATAAGTCCTGTGTGTGAATTAGCACTCCTGTAGTGTGTACCAGTGCTTTCTGAGCCACTTTTTCAGGGCTGGTTTTTCTCATGGTAAATAATCGGTGTTGTAAGTAATGATACAAATATTTGTATGTTGATTATGTTGGTATTGTAGTGCTATTTCATTATTAGAAATTGTAATAAAACCGTTACAGAAATTTAGGCATGTAAAGGAAACTTTAAATGAATTGACATCTTTTAAAAAATATATTGGATGTATTCAAAATCTGAAGTTTGTAGGTTTGCATTTTAGGGATTTACAGTGGTGGACTAAAAAGGTTCTCCTGGAATAGAAAAATACTTGCATTTCTTATTAGTTTCTCATATAAGACGTGTATGCAGTCTTATCAAAATTGTATTGATTAGAGACCTCTCCTTAAAAAATAAAGTTTTTATCAAACTTTTAGTCTCTGTAAGGTAATCCAAATAAGATCCCACCTTAAGTCTTACTCCTTCATCTCTTTAAAGTATGTGTATTGAATTTTGATTTTTTTGTGCAGACCGTTTAATTATTTGGGAAGAATAAGGAGGACTCAGAGTTTTGAGTCAGAATGCTTTTCAGGTTTTGATAGTTTCAAGGAAAGTAGACTTTCAGCTTTTCCATTCTAGTTTAGGAAGAGGGATGTTTTATTCTTGTGTTGCTTGTCTTGGAAGATGATTTTTCTGTGCTCTGTATCACAGGTTACTAGTTGTGCGGAAATGAAAACTTCAGTTCTTCTTTCTGATGTATTAGTCCCATAGGCTCATACTACTTTCCAGATTTTCTGAATACTTCTGTGGTGGTGTTAATTGCACCATCACTTTTACTCTTGATGTTTTGAGCGTAGATGTTCTCTTTTTTCACTTCATTTTTATTGTTGCAAGTCTTAAATGTGTCACGAAACCTTCATGTGGTATAAGTGAAGAACTTAACTGTCAAATCTACAAATGTCCCACACGTTTATTGAATTTAGTTCTAAGTCACTGTCTCTTACCTGTTTTATACTTGTAGTTGAAGCTAGATGGATGTTATTTCAGCCTATTATTAATTGGTTTATTGATTTAGCACTGGGAACTGTTAGTCTCCTCCTCTCCCCCAATATTGAATGTATGCAGATGGAGAAGTTGGCATAAGTCATGGGTTCTGGTCAACATAGACCCAATTTACTAATCCATTGTGGAATTTAAACTCATTGTTGGAAAAATGCTTGTGCTAGAATGCTTGTTATTAAACAAAAGGCATGGTCTCCCTCTAGTTTTGTTTTCCACCCTAGCATATTGTAATGAATATTCGTGTAAAGACTTACATGTGAAGAAAGTGGCTAGTAAGTAGAGACAACTGGGCTGGGGAGTGGAGAGAGAAATCTTATAAATTGCCTTAAATCTAAATTTAGAAGTGTCAAGGTATTTAATTTAGTGAGAGACTCAAAGTTCCATTATGAAGTAAAGCAGGAGTTGGATACTTTTTCTGTCGGGACAGTTAGCAAATATTTTAGGCTTTGCTGGCCACGTACTCCGTTCCATATTCTTTGTTGTTTTTACAACTCTTTAAAAATGTGAAAGCCATTCTTAGCTTGCAGGTGTACAAAAAAGGCTGTAGGCTGTAGTTTGCCCACCTCTGAAGTAGAGCATCATGGTGGCAGTATTTTAGGTCCATACTATGTTTTTGTTTTAAATTAGCTTACATTATTAAAAAGATTAAGGTGTTGATTTATTTAATGGGATGTAATTTATTGGAAAAATGCTTCCCTTTAAAGCATAAGTTTAAAAATGTATTTTCAAAAGGTGATGCTTCTTCCTTCTGCCACCTACCTTCTCCTGCTTGCCCGACCGCCACCCCCACCCCAAAAAAGCACCTTGAGTAACTTTCTATATTTTGGAAGTTTCTATATTTTGGAAGTAAGATGCACTTAATAGAATTTATGAGTCAGTATATTTCATTGGGCTGCTTCCTCCCTCTCTTCTTACCTTTCATCCTTTCTATGTTTGCCTGCTCACTAAGTCCCAAGTATAGTGCTAGGTGTAAACTACTACACTCCAGGAGATTACATTATAATGATAAGTGACTACATAAGTATGTACAAAGTAACCCAGGATCTCTTAAGTTTAAACATCATGTACCTGTTTCTCATGTATTTATCTTAACCTCTCAAGATTGTAAACTCCATGAGGACAGCAACTATAAACTGCCTGTCTCCTGCAGGGTCCAGTCATGAGACCCCACACAATAGTAAGTGCTTTGTAAATATTTGTTAAATTAAATTGGTTTGTGTGATCCAAAGGAAAAACTGAAAGGAAAAGGTTTTTAATTTTAATTACATTAAACTTATTTATTTCTTGCAGTTGCCCTTTGGCGGTATCATCCCTCTTTTATGAATGAAGACTCTTAGGCTCAGAGAGGTTATGTAATTTAATTAATAGTCCTGACTTGGAATCCAGGATTACCCACCTCTTAAGGCTTAGTTATTTCCTCCATACAGTATCCTTCTCAGCTATACAACAAAGTCTCAATAACAAAAGCCATTTATTCAGAAAGTGACCTATGCAGGTACGCAACAGCAGTCCTCATACAGGCGTCCCCCTGCCCCCTGCATTCACACATTCAAGCAAAGACGTTCTCTTGAATGGTATTAAAATAGTATTTAACTAGTACCATTCAATGAAATATCTGTTATCTACTCTTAAATTGAGGGTTTGTGTCTCTTCAAATTATGTGTACTGGTTACTTTGCGTGGTTATCATAGAGGCTTGTATACATTATTTTCCCATTATACTTAATTTATGTTATCTGTGGGAGGATTTACCACTTTTTATTTCATCTGTTTCTCCCCCCACTAGAGCTCTTCAGGATCAAGGCTTTGTCTTAACTTCAGCTCCTGTGCCTAATACATAGTACTTGCTGAACGAAATGCAAACGTTTAATAAAGTAAAAAACTTAGTCCCTCATTTTCTCCGTGATTAGTTAGGGGGATCATGTAGAGAATCTTTTTTTTCCCCCCGAGTGCTGAATTAAAGTAACATTTACTAAAAGTAGTTTTACCTTTTTTGGTTATAAATATATTATATATAGTCATTGTAAAACATGATTGTGTTGTTTTCATGCCTATTAAGAACTTCCCCAAAGTATATAAAATTCTTCATAATTCCTTGTGAAACATGAGCTCAGCTGAGCATTTCATGTAATTCATGATAGAAATTTTGAAAGGTATAGAGAATAAAAGTAGGGTTAGGCCAGGGAAGAAGATACTCTGCTCTGTTCATTTTGTGACTTTGGTTGAAGTTTTTGGTGATGCTTGGCAATAGTAAAACCTGTTTTAGTGTGTTGTTAGTCAACAGTATACATGTAATGAACCTGATAAATCATGGGCGGATTGATCTCTGACTCTTCACTTCCAGCAGAGTTCATGTTGTATTCAAACATACAATAATGTTTATACTATGAAAAATCATTCCCCTAATGACTAACCTAGAACATTAAAAGAAAAGTGGACTGTTAGTTTGATAACTGAGCCTAAATTTCAATCACATTTTCCAATGAAGTTGTTAATTCTGATCTACATTAGGTTTGTTAGGAGAGGGGGATTATAACAAGCAAGTCATTGTGAAATGTTTTCATGATTAGCACATTTTGTGCTGGAAGGAAATAGGTGGGAGTAGTCAACCAGGAGCACTGGAAGCCAGCCTCAGCTCTGTCCCCATAGCGTTCCTTTCTGCAGCAGCTTCTAAAAGGAGACGGGGAAAGGGGTGCTAATGATGGCATTGGTGCTGCTGGGGCTTCAGGCCCTGGGGAGATGGAATGCCACTACCATACAAGCTCTCGTGGTTCCCTTAGAAGAAGTCAGCAATGACTTGGGGTCTCCTCTCTGCAGCTTTTGGGATGAATGGTGAGTCTTGCTTAGCAGACTCTGCTGCCTGGGCACCTTCTCACAACCACCAGTGACTGCTGCCTTCCCTCTGGCTCTGGGATCAGCCGTGAGGAAGTCTTAAAATGAGGCCAACTCATTGGTGCTTCAGCGAGTGGGATGGGATCCTAATTCCTGCCTCCTCCTTTCTTAGACCTACTTTGAATAGCAGTACATAGGTGTAGTGCTTTTTGTGAAAAACAATTTATGAATCATAAAATATACAGAACAAAATGTAAAAGTCCCCTTTAACTCTCATACTCCCAAATGACTACCCTCTCAGAGATAACCACTGTCTAGTTTGGAGTCCATCCCTCCAGTCCCTTTTCTGAAGCGGCTCTGAGAAAGTTGGATGGACAGCGTTACCCTTGAAGGATTTATCGATTTGAGCAAGTTGTTGACTTTTTAGCATTTACTCACTAAGACTGATAACTGAATTCTAATAATTCCTTATATTGTAGAGCAGTTTACAATTTCACATCTGCTGATAACATCAGAAGTTTCAAAGTAACGTGTCTTATGAGAATGAAACAGGTTCAGAGAGATTAAGCAACTTGTCTAAGTCACCCAGCTAATACTTTTGTTTTTTATGTGGATCTTGAACTGGTATTCAGACTCTAAGTGATTTCTTATAAACCACTGCCTCTCAGACTTTAACATGAGCTCAGATCATCAGATCATCAGATCATCGTTAAAACGAGAGTCTGAGTAGATCTGGTTGCGTTCCTGACCAGCTCCCAGGTGATGTCAGTGCAGCTGGCCCAGGGACCACACTTGAAGTAGCAAGGCTCTATACCGCAGTGGCTTTATTTTAGGTAAGCCTGACAGGTTTTTTTTAAGAAATGGCAGTGGAGTGTCTTATTTATGTTTAAGATTTTAATTATTGTGTTCTTAAATTTTGAAAGTAATACTCATAAAATTATACATTTTTAAGCAAAAGTGGGATTTTTAAACAAAAATGCTTCTAGAATTTTTTCTTTTTTAAAATTTGCTACATTATGGAGATTATCCATGTTAATACTACATATAGGTCTTCCTGAATTCTTTTTTTAAAGGACTGTATAAGATTTTATAATATGGATATATATGTTTATTTAATAAATTTATACTGATAATTTTCTAGGTTATTTCTGATTTTTAATATTAGAAACAATGCTGTAGTGACTCTCCATTATGCAGTTTCTAAATGTTTCTTTGGAATAAACTTCCTACAAATGAAATATGCTAAGTCAAGGGAATCATACATTAAAGTTTTTTTTTGTGTGTGAGGAAGATCGGCCCTGAGCTAACATCTGCCAATCCTCCTCTTTTTGCTGAGGAAGACTGGCCCTGGGCTAACATCCATGCCCATCTTCCTCTACTTCATATGGGACGCTGCCACAGCATGGCTTGACAAACGGTGCGTTGGTGCGTGCCCGGGATCCGAACCTGCGAACCCCGGGCTGCTGCAGTGGAGCCCGTGCACTGAACTGCTTGCGCCCCCATACATTAAAGTTTTAAAAAATATATACGGGCACATTGTCCTCTAAAAATCTACTTCCACCCACAATCCTTGTCTGATTTGTTGATTTAAACGTGGTAGCTGGTTCCTAGTTACCTTAGGTGAATATTATGTCGGCACCTTTCCACAATCACACTTTTATTGAACACAAACTACAGTCCTCCCTCGGGATCCATGGGGAATTGGTTCCAGGACCCCTGAGCCTGTGGATACCAAAATCCATGGATGCTCAGATCTCTTATATAAAATGGCACAGTATTTGCATATAACCTACCCACATCCTTCTGTATATTTTAAATCATCTCTAGATTGTTTATAATACCTAATACAGTGTAAATGTTATGTAAATAGTTGTTATACTGTATTGTTTAGGGAATAATGACCAGGAAAAAAAATCTGTAGGTATTCAGTACAGACCCAACCATCATATGCCTTTCAGTCTGAGGTTGGTTGAATCCATGCAGGTGGAACCAGTGGGTACGGGGACCAGAGGGCCAACTGTATATGCCAGATGCTGGGGAGTTCAAGATGACCCAGCGCTCACACTTGTAATCTGGTAATGGAAGGTATACAGAGGGCTCTGGGAACCCTCTGTGGGAATCATTAGGCAAACCATTACTTAGTCCCTGACAAGACAGGCGGAGACAAGAAAGGGAGTTGGGACTGGGGAGGGACTTTAGACCAAGCAGTGCCTCTGCAATATCCTAATCCACAGTTGTGAACTTAATTAGGGTCTGGCCCCCAGAAGTGATGCTAAAATCATTTAAACTCTGGTTCATGCTAAGCATTCGGTTTGAAGTTGCACTGACAAGTCTGGTTAGAGAATTACTTTTTCCTTTTAAAAATAGAATCCATGTGGGGCCGGTCCGGTGGCCGTAGCGTTTAAGTTTGCGCCCTCCGCTTTGGTGGGCCGGGTCTTGCAGGTTCGGATCCCAGGCGTGGACATATGCACCACTTATCAAGCCATGCTGTGGCGGTGTCCCATATAAAGTAGAGGAGGATGGGCATGGATGTTAGCCCAGGGCCAGTCTTCCTCAGCAGAAAAGAGGAGGATTGGCAACAGATGTTAGCTCAGGGCTAATTTTCCTCAAAAAAAAGAAAAAATAGAATCCATGTATAAAAATTGCATGGTTAAACTGTCAGCACATGTTGGTTATTTAATTTCATACATTGTATTAGAAGTAATTTTTTTCTGCAGTTAATAGGACAAATGAAAGTAATGAGATTGGTAATGAGCTATAAGTGGCCTGGTGTCTTTAATAAATACTGTTCGGTGGTATTTGAGAAGTGTTAGGTAGTAATTACAGTTCACGTCCCTGAGTGGAGTTTTGATAAATCAATAATGGAGAATAGTAATTAGAAGTAAAAGACTTTTTTCTTGGGGTTGTTGTCTAGTGAAGATATATTCCTTTAAAAAAGAGTATAGGGGCCAGCCCAGTGGCTTAGCGGTTAAGTGCGCTTGCTCCACTACTGGCGACCTGGGTTCGGATCCCGGGCAGGCACTGATGCACCGCTTCTCCGGCCGTGCTGAGGCCGCGTCCCACATACAGCAACTAGAAGGATGTGCAACTGTGACATACAACTATCTACTGGGGCTTTGGGGAAAAGAAAAGGAGGAGGATTGGCAATAGATGTTAGCTCAGAGCCAGTCTTCCTCAGCAAAATGAGGAGGATTAGCACGGATGTTAGCTCAGGGCTGATCTTCCTCAAAAAAAAAAAAAAAAAAAAAAGAGTATAGGTTTCTGATTTTTCTTTGAAAAACAACCCTGAGTTGTCTTCATTTAAAAGCTTCACTAGGGCCGGCCCTGTGGCTTGGTGGTTAAGTGCGTGCGCTGCAATGCTGGTGGCCCGGGTTCGGATCCTGGGTGCGCATCGAGGCACCACTTCTCCATCCATCCTGAGGCCGAGTCCCACATACAGCAACTAGAAGGATGTGGAGCTATGACATACAACTATCTACTGGGGCTTTGGGGGGAAAAAATAAAAATAAATAAAATCTTTAAAAAAAAAAAAAAAAAAAAAAAGCTTCACTATATATTTACACTTGTAAAACTGTTAAACCTCTTCAAGTTTCTGAGTTGATGAGTTTCTAAAACTTAAAGCTTTAGAAATTAATTGATCTTTTTCATTTATAGAGGCAGAAATTGACACCCAGAGAGATAAGTAACTTGCCCAAGGTCACATAGCCATTTACTTTCAGTCACCAGACTAGAACCCAGGTCTCAGGACCCTACTCTGGCGTCCTTTTCACTATACCTCCTGTTCTCTTGAGCAATATTGATTCTTTTAAAACTGTAGTCAAATTTGACATGTTTTATGTATAGCTCAACATACCCAGTACTCGTTTTTGAAGCATAGTGGTTATTTTAATTATGTTTTAACATATTAAAAAGTTTGCAATGAAAAATGCTTCCGTGGATGAGTTGAGGTCTACAGAGATAAGAATACTAAGAATAAGTCATTCTTAGTCCTATACGCTTATAGTTTTCTGCCTAAATAGAAATGCACATTCTTTAGTGTTAGAAAAAATTCTTTGTTCAGAATAGAGTTAGACTTAGGCACTGTTCTCTGTAGCTTCTTTTCTCTTTTTAAAAATTTAGTAATTTCCAAGCATAATATTATTCCTCTTTATTGTGATCATAGCACTGTCTGATTTTTTTCTGTTGACTGTTGAGGCTTGGCAGGAGCAAAGAGAGGAGCTGGGCCAGAGAGAAAGCTATTATGAATGGATTATGTGGCAGCTGTACAAGGATACTGTTAGTTTCCCAGAGCTAAGCACGTTTCTTGTTAACGTTGTTCTAGATAATGCTGTAGATGTACAGGCAGAAGTAAACAAAAGGAACCCATTTTTGCTATTGCAAGACTTGGGAAGCGAAATAAAGTTGGCGAAATGGAGGATGGACTAAGCAGGAAAATATTTTATCTTTCAGAAATTTTTTGGTGACTATTTTTTAAGCTCAGATTGCACATTTGTGCTTTAGAGGTTGACTAGGACTGCCGATTTAATGTTCACTGAGTAATAAAGGCAGGTTGTTTTGGCTTTTGATGTTTGTTAATTATTGAGTTGAATTATTCACAGTGCCTTTTTTTAAGCTTTTTTTTTTTGTGTGTGAGGGAGATCAGCCCTGAGCTAACATCCGTGCTAATCCTCCTCTTTTTGCTGAGGAAGACCGCCTCTGAGCTAACATCTATTGCCAATCCTCCTCTTTTTTTCCCCAAAGCCCCAGTAGATAGTTGTATGTCATAGCTGCACATCCTTCTAGTTGCTGTATTGTGGGACTTGGCCTCAGCATGGCCGGAGAAGGGGTGCATAGGTGCACACCCGAGATCCGAACCCGGGCCGCCAGTAGCGGAGCGTGTGCACTTAACCGCTAAGTCATGGGGCCGGCCCCACAGTGCCTTTTTGGAACTTTTTTGCTAGAGGCTATAAATATTTAGGGCATGTTTTTTTCTTTCCAGACTATTTTAGTATCAAAAGAGTTGGTCTACCCATATACTTTGTTTGTAGTCTGTGTTAGTGTTGAAAGACTCAGAGTTGTTTGTGGAGTGCTGATTTCCCTGGTCGTGCAATAATTCATCTCAAAAAGATCTTGAGAAAAGCAGACATTTAATCTACAAATGATCTTTACAAGGTCACGGTCTAAGGAGGAGACAGATAACATTTGTGGAAGGTACATGGTAATAATCTGAAAATGAGAACTAATCAAGTGTTTTGGAGACATTTTTAAACTCATTTTAAATCTGGTATATTATGAGGAGTAATGTATTTTTTCAGTTTATTGTCATTAACAACATTTATGGATTGCATGTTATAAGTTGGGTATTGTATGTAAGACTAGAGCAATTTTAGTTTATTTTTGTTATTGTTGTTGTTGAAAGGAAGTACTATATCATTTTTCCAGAGGTATTAGGCAAATAATGCATTTTAACCTGAATTCTGTGATGTTAATGCATTTACCTTTAAATAAGGAGAATATATGGGTTGGTGTGTGTAGCCTTGGATATATATATGGATACTTTCATTGGGAGCTCTGCTTGGTTTGGACCTTTGAAGGGATGGATACTATAGCTTTTGCAGATTGTTGGTCATCCTATTCTTGGGTGGCCTGTTGCCTTTTCTCTATTCCTTGGTTACCAGCTAGTCAGAGACCATGCAGGTTTGGGAAGGAAGCTGTGGCATAGCCAGGATGGTAGGAATAATGGTATCAATTTCTGGGAGTGATCAAAGGGTGGTGTGAGGTCTCCTATTCTGTCTTCAATAGGTAATTCCTGGTTACTCTGCAGATAAGCCTGGTCTGGTTGTATGGAAATGGGGAGGGGAACTAACACTCAGTGAATGCCTACTTTATTGGAAAGTAGGCAGTCCATAAACATTTTGTTAGGAGGTAGTATTATCTCTGTTTTTAACAGATGAAAGAACTGAGGCTCAGAGGTTAAGAATTTACTGAAGGTAAATGACTGAAACAGGACATTTTGATTTGGCTGTTTGATGCAATCTTGTCAAGATATTAAAACATTTGGTCCTTTTTAATTTTAATTGAACACTTAAAAGCTTATGTTTTAGGCTTCATCGTAATGTCTCCTTGGGAATTCCCTGCCTGCTCCACATCTCCTCCTAATCACCCTCTCCACCTTGCTCTCTACACTTTAGTCTCACTGACCTTTCTCTTCCTCAAACAAATCCAAACCTGTCCCCACTTTAGGGATGTAGGATTAGTTGTTCCCTGTTTGGGCTACTCTTCTGATTCTGTGTGGCTGGCTCCTTCCTGTAATTTCAACTCTTAGCCTAAATTCACCTCAGAGAAGCTTTCCCTATTCAGTATTCTAAAGTAGTCATCCAGCATTTTCTTATTATATTACTCTATTTTAATCCTTTGCATAAGGCTGATATTTTTCTTGTTGATTTCCTTTTTACTGTTTATTGCCTGATTCCTCTCAGATTCAGGGATATTCTTTTTTCAGTTCTGTGTCCGAGTGCCTGACATATATTTGTTGAATAGATACGTTGAGAAAAATTAAAACCATCAGGTACATCCTTCTTTAACTTACTGCCTCCATATTTCTGAATTTTTCTCTTTCTGAACCTGTCCTCACTCCCTTTCTTCCTGTTGTAGAGGAAGGAGGTGTCCCTTCTTTTAGTGGTGTTTAGTGTTCCTAGCTGTGTTGTAGATCCCATTGTCTTGCCGGAAACCTCAGCTTTTCATTTCTTTTTCTCTTCTGTTTCTTTCTCCATATAAAACATCTTCAAATTTCTCTGAAAATAAAAACCTTCAGTCACACACCTCTTATAGTTTTTGCTGGATGTTGATTTCTTAGTCTCAATGTCAGTCTTCTCCGTGGACTAACCTGGGAACCTACCATTTTAATATTTTTTATGATAAAAATATATTCTGAATTATAAGCAACTGACTTACAAATGAGGTGTTGGAATATAACGCTTATAAATTGGGGACTGTCAGTATTTGTTTTATTAATATGAGTTCTTAACTCTGTTGCACTTAGAACATAGTTGTCTTCTGAGGTAGAGTCTTTTTTTCTTGGCTATGTTATTCCCTTTTGGCTTGAAACCCTTGATAGAATGAGTAGCTTCCTAAAACACTGTTAAAATATTCGTACATCAAATATTTTTGTTGATTCAGCTTGTCTTTATTTGCTAGGTTTATATAAAGCTGTTTTTCAAGAGTTGAGGAAATGGTATACAGAGAATAAAATACCTAGTTTTAAAAATTTAATACTGTCTTACATCATTTGAAGAGTCATTGATGATTAGTCATTAAATGGGAATTTTGCAGTTGCTCTAGGTGAACCTAATGATTTCATTTCTGAGAGATCTATCTTAAGGAAATAATCTGATGTATAGAAGAATAAAATGTCCAAAGATGTTTATCACAGTGATGGTTGCAATAGTAAAGACTTAAAAACAACATCAGTGTTAAAATAAAGTTGGGGGATGATTAGGATATATTATGGTATTCATGGAATGGAATCATTTAGACATCTCAAAAACGTTTATAATGAGTTTTGGTGACAAGAAAATAGGTGTTTTAAAATGTGAAAAAGTAAAGTGCCAGACTTTTGCTTCTACCATTGTCAGACTAGGTTGTTTTGAACCAAATATACTGCTGACAATTAGAAAAGCTAGAAGACATTGAAGAGCTATAAAGGTAGGAGGAATTAGGAGGCCAAATTCTGGAAGATGAGGAAAGCTCTGAGAGGTGAGCCTGATGTTTGAGACTCCCTTTCCCATGAGGTCATTGCTGATTCTGGAAGTGACAGCTCAGATGCTGAATAGAGTTTTCAGAATACTCAGGTCAAGGAGGACAAAAAATCGGAATTAGGCCCTGCCAAGATGGAGGGCCCTGGAAAACACTAGGTTTTGGGTTGGGTCTCTGAGGGCCTAAATTATAGTAGTAAGAGTGAAACAGAAGTACAGGGACTGAGGCCCAGTTTTTTAATCTTCTCAATTCTGGATTAGATTAAGATGATCTGGGATTCCTGCTGTTCCTAGCCTATCTGCCTGCCAGATGCAAAAGTAAATCCTTTCTGAATAACATCATCCATAACCTCAGATTGTCTCTATGATTTCTTATATACAATATTCATCATTCAATAAAAAATAACTAGGCATATGAAAAGACAAAATACAACTGAATACCAAGAGGAAAAATTGATAGTAGAAACATACCCACAGGAGATACAGATATTTAAGGTATCACTCAAGGACTTAAAATATATCTATGATTGGTTCTGGCCTGGTGGTGTAGTGCTTAAGTTCATGCGCTCCACTTCAGCAGCCTGGGGTTCATGGGTTTGGATCCTGGGCGTGGACCTACACATTGCTCATCAAGCCATGCTGTGGTGGCATCCCACATAAAAAATAGAAGAAGATTGGCACAGATGTTAGCTCAAGGACAATCTTCCTCAAGCAAAAAGAGGACGATGGGCAACAGATGTTAGCTCAGGGCCAATCTTCGTCACCAAAAAACATATATATACATATATATATATGTATATATATCTGTCATTAAAGTGTTAGAAGAATTAAAGACAAAATTGATAATTTTCACAGACTTGAAATGATAAAAAATGAAATAAGAATTCTAAAACTGAAAAATACAAGAACTAATTATTAAGAATTCAGTGGATGGGTTTAACAGCCTAGATACAGCTGAAGAAAGAATTAGTGAAGTGGAAGTCAGAAAAACAATCCAGACTGAAGCACTGAGAGACAGAAGGATGGAGAATGCGGAAAAGCGTGTAAGAGACATATGGAATGTGGTAAAAAGGTCTTATGTATAAGTGATTGAACTTCTGGAAGGAGAGGAAAAAGAGAATGAGGCAGAATCAATATTTGATGAGAAATTGGCTGAGAATTTTCCAAAACTGATGGAAATCATCAAGTTGCAAGTTAAAGTAGCTTTCTGAGTACCAGGAAAAATACAAAGTACACTACCCCTAAGCACATCATACTAAACTGCTGAAAACCTGAGGCAAAGAGAAATCTTAAAAGCAGCCAGAGAATAAAAGACATTTTATTTTCAAAAGAGCAACAATGAGACTGACAGCCTGACTTTTCAACAGTAACAGTGACATCCAGAAGACATGAAATAATAGCTATAAAGTGGTAACAGAAAATAACTGCCAGTCTTTATCCAGTGAAAATAGCCTTTAAAAGTGGGTGCACAATAAAGATGCTTTCAGGCAAACAAAAACTGAAAGAATTTGTAGCCAGCAGACCTATCCTAAAGGATGTTCTTTAGGCTGAAGGAAAATGATTTTGGATGTGGTGAAGTGCGTTGGAAAGGGCAGTTCTGTGGGTAAATATGGGTGAATATTGGCTGTATTAAGTAATAACAATAGTAATAGTAATAATAGTGATCTGTGGACTTTATAAGAGATATAGAATTAAAGTGTAGTAGTAACAGCACACAACTTGAAAAGAAAGAAAATGGAGTTCATGTTCCAAGTTCCTTGCCTTGTCTGGGAAGTGGTAAAGTACTCGTTTGTATAAGATTTCATAAGTCGGAGATGCATGTTATAATCACTAAGGTAATTGACAAGCTAATGGGGGAGAAATTGGGAAACTAAAAAATGCTTAAACCAAAAGAGGGCAAGAAAGGGGAGACAAAGGAATATGAAACAGGTGAGACACATAAAAGACAAATAGTAAATTATTATTATAGGATCAGTACTTATTGGGTGAACACATGAAAGTGACAATATTTGACCTACAATAATAGCAGTTTCATAATTCATCAAGTGTAAACAGATCAAATTGGTTAAAATAAAAAATTGTCAGAATGGGTTAAAAGGAAACCAACTATATTCTGCATACAGAGAGTCACACATTAAATGTACGAATACAGAAAGTTTGAAAGTAGAAGAATGGAAAAAGATATACCATGCAAACATCAACCCAAGAAAGTTAGTTTAGCTGTATAAGATAAAGTGGACTTTTAAGTTCAAGAATATACAGTATTATAATTGCATTGGTTTTTTTTTTAATGAATGGAATAAAAAGAATAAAAAGTAGTTCAATAGTCCTTATGGGTTATCATAACTAATATATTAGTGTTGTCGAACTAATCAGTCTTTGCATTTATGATTTGTGCTTTTTGTGTCTTAGGAAATCCTTCCTTTCTGAGATAATCAAGTTCAACAAATATTTTATTTTTTTCTAAAAGGTTTAAAATTTTTTCTCCTGGCAGTGAGATCTTTAATTCATCTGAAATTTATTTTCATATAATGTATGAGGGACCTAATTTTATTTTTTTTCCATATGAATAACCAATTTTCCATTAGTTTTTCTCTTGAAGTCTGATTTGTAATGCGACTCTGATACTGAATTTCCATACATGTGAGAGTCTGTGTTTGGGCTTTTTTCTGTTCCCTTTGGCCATTTATCTGTCTTTGGTCAACATCACGCTTTTTAAATTATAAGATAAAATAAGTCTTGATAGCTCATTGGTTAAATACTACCTACCCTGTGATTTTTCAAAATAGTTTTGGCTGTTTTTGGTCTCTTTTGCTTCCATGTGGGTTTTAGGATCAGCTTGTTAAGTTCCATGAAAAAGCTTGTTGGAATTTTGATAGAAATTGCATTGAATTTATATGCTAATTTTGGGAAATCGGACATTTTTACATTGAACCTTTCTGTTCTTAAACATGGTAGAGTTCTCTGTTGATTATGTTCTTTGGTAAAGTTTTATGATCTTCTTCATAAAAGTCTTGCACATCTTTTGTTAGATGTATTCCTAGGAACCTTAAATGTTTTTCTGCCATTTTAAATGGCAACAATTAAAATTATACTTAAAATTATTTATAAAATATTTAAGAATGCTGTTTGTTTTGGTGTATTGATCTTCAATCCAGCAACCTGTTAGACTGTTTTATTGTTTCTAATGCTTTCTCAATTGTCTTTGATTTTCTTCATGGACAGTTATATCATCTACCAATAAAATTCTTTTTCTTTCTATTACTTATACTTTTACCATCTTTGTGTGCATACCTAAACAGTATAGTTTAGAGGGCTATCTTTTGAACAGTAATGTAGTCATATACATATAATCATATTGTATATATTTTGTTTCTGGTTTCTTTAGATCAACTTTGAGAGGAGCATGCATGTGGTAGTGAGTCTGTGTAGTGTATTTTTGTTGCTAATAAATATACCACAGTTTATCCCCTCTACTATTGATGGACATCTGGGTTGTTTGCAGTTTTTTGTTATTACACATTTTTGTATGTGTATCCTAGTATACCATTCAAGGTGTGGATCTGCAGGTTCACAGAGTATACAAATCTTTAACCTGTCTGTATAGTGCTGAACTGTTTCCAGGAATCCAGGTAGATTCCCACCAGCAATATTTGAGGGTCTTTTCTTGCTCTTTGTCAGTGGTTAGCATTGCCATTTTGGTGTGTGTGTAGTAGTAGTAATGTCTAATTGTGATCTATTATTTTCATTTTCCTGAATGATTAATGAGATTGAGTACCTTTTCATATGTTTATTGGTTATTTGGAAATCTTCTTTTGTGATGTTCCTGTTTAAGTCTTTTGTCTATTTTTATATTAGATTGTTTTTATCTTATTGATTTGTAGACTTTTTTTAATATGTTCTGGATATATACATCAGCATATATATGTACTGCAAATATCTCCTTTGATTCTTTACATGTGTTTTTACTCTTTTTGTAGTGTCTTGATAAACAGAAGTTCTTACTTTTTTTTTTTGGTGAGGAAGATCAGCCCTGAGCTAACATCCGTGCTAATCCTCCTCTTTTTTGCTGAGGAAGACCAGCTCTGAGCTAACATCTGTTGCCAATCCTCCTCCTTTTTTTTTCCCCAAAGCCCCAGTAGATAGTTGCATGTCATAGTTGCACATCATTCTAGTTGCTGTATGTGGGACGCGGCCTCAGCATAGCCGGAGAAGCAGTGTGTCGGTGCGCGCCCGGGATCCGAACCCTGGGCCGCCAGTAGCGGAGCGCGGGCACTTAACCGCTAAGCCACGGGGCCGGCCCCAGAAGTTCTTACTTTTAAAGTAGTAGAATTTAATTAATATTTTCCTTTATGGTTAATGCTTTTTTTTTTTTTTTTTTTTTTACATTTTGACCCCCTTCACCCATTTCTCCCCCACCACTGGAAACCACCAATCTGTTCTTTGTATCTATGAGCTTAGTTTTTTTTTTTAGATTCCACATATAAGTGAGATCATACAGTATTTGTCTTTCTCTCTCTAGCTTATTTCATTTGCATAATGCCCTCGAGGTCCATCCATGTTGTTGCAAATGGCAAGATTTCTTTCATGGCTGAATAATATTCCATTGTGTGTGTGTGTCACAATTTCTTTATCCATTCATCCATTGATGGACACTCAAGTTGTTTCCATATCTTGGGCTATTGTAAATAATGCTGCAAAGAACATGAGGCTGCATGTATCTTTTTGAGTTGGTGTTTTCATTTTCTTTGGGTAAATATCCAGAAGTAGAATTGCTGAATCATTTGGTAGTTCTATTTTTAATTTTTTGAGGAACCTCCCTACTATATTCCATACTGGCTGCACCAATTTACATTCCCACAAACAGTGCATAAGGATTCCCTTTTTTCCACATCCTTGCCAACACTTATTTCTTGTATTTTCGATAATAGCCATTCTAACAGGTGTGAGGTGATGATCTCATTGTGGTTTTGATTTGCATTTCCATGAAGATTAATGATGTTGAGCATCTTTTCATGTACCTGTTGGCCATCTGTATGTCTTTGGGAAAATGTCTATCTAGATCTTCTGCCCATTTTTTAATTGGATTGTTTGGTGTTTTGCTATTGAGTTGTATGAGTTCTTTATGTATTTTGGATATTAGCCCCTTATCAGATATATGATTTGCAAATATTTTTTCTCATTCACTAGGTTGCCTTTTCATTTTGTTGATGATTTCCTTTGCTTTGCAGAAGCTTTTTAGTTTGATGTAGTCCCACTTGTTTATTTTTGCTTTTGTTGCTTTTGCTTTTGGTGTCAGATTAAAAAAATCATAGCCAAGATCCATGTCAAAGGGCTTACTGCCTATGTTTTCTTCTAGGAGTTTTGTGTTCCAAGTCTTTAATCCATTTTGAGTTAGTTTTTGTGTATGGTGTAAGATAGTGGTCGAGTTTCATTCTTTTGCTTGTGGCTGTCCAGTTTTCCCAACACCGTTTCTTGAAGAGACTGTCCTTTCCCCATTGTATATTCTTGGCTCCTTTGTTGTAAATTAATTGACCATATACGTGTGGGTTTATTTCTGGGCTCTCTATTCTATTCCATTGATACATGTGTCTGTTTTTACGCCAATACCATACTGTATTGATTTGATTACTATAGCTTTGTTAAATAGTTTGAAATCAGGGAGCATGATGCCTCCAGCTTTATTCTTCTTTCTCAAGATTGCTTTGGCTATGCAGAGTCTTTTGTGGTTCCATGCTTTTTATGGTCCTGTTTAAGAAGTTTTTCTCAATCATGAAGTCATGAAGATAATTTTCTTATATTATCTTATAACACTTTATAGATTTGCCTTTCACATTTAGGTCTATAAACCACCTAGATTTTATTTTATTTTTGGTATAGTGTAGGGTGAGGGTTTTCCCTATATGGATACCTAATTCTTCCACTACTATTTTTGGAAAAGACTGCTCCTTTGTGATAAGTCAAGAGTCTATATAGGTTATGGTCCATTTCTAGACTTTTCTGTTTCACTAATTTATTCGTCTTTCCCAGACACAGAAAAATTCATGTAAATGGAAAGTACAAAATAAGATGGTAGGAATAAATACAAATTATCAGTCATTATAACAAACATAAAATGGGCTGAAATCACCAATTAAAAAACAAAGATTGTTACATTGGATTTTAAAAATCTAGCTATATGTTTTTTAAAAGAGGCCCACTTAAAATACTTTCAGAAAAGTTGAAAGTAAAAGATGGGAAAAAGAATTATCAGGCACATTCTGAGAGTTCTGCATTTATATGGGAAAGAATGGTGTCTCTGTTTAACTCCATGCTTTGCTGGGTCCAAGGCCTCTCAGCTCCCGTCCCCTAGTGGTCGTTAAAACTCTAGACCCTACATTACTGAGATGTACCTCCCAAGGCAGCCATGTCCTTTATTTCTGCCCCTGGGAATCTTCTTTATTGTATTGGGAGGTGAACCATGCATTTAAAAGGAATTTACCGTATTTCATCTGGCGTTTTTTAGGCATTTGTGTGGATGTCTCTACTTACCCCCCCTCCCTCCCAATCGTTTAGTTTACTACGTGTTGTCTGAACCATTAGTCTCCCACATGGTTTTAAGAACCCACCCTTCTAAGGGAACCACTAAAAATGATTGCTTGTGGGCAGGGGGGGTTATGGATCATTTCTTATTTTCTTATACATTTTTCATATTTCTGCAGAAGTGCATAATATTTTATAACTTTTTTTAAACTTAAAAAAGGAAATTGTCCTTAAGATCCTCCAAGTAATAGCCCTTCTTTTCCCTTTGTTGCAGGTGGTGCGGTTGTGTCAGAACCCAAAGCTGGCGCTAAAGAATAGCCCACCTTATATCTTAGACCTGCTGCCAGATACGTACCAGCATCTCCGCACTATCTTGTCAAGATATGAGGGGAAGATGGAGACACTTGGAGAAAATGAGTATTTTAGGGTGTTCATGGAGAATTTGATGAAGAAAACTAAGCAGACCATAAGCCTCTTCAAGGAAGGGAAAGAAAGAATGTATGAGGAGAATTCTCAGCCTAGGTAATGGAGAATACTACACAAATATTTACTCAGGTCTGTGACTGCCCGAATGGGTAACACATAGAAGTAGTTGAGTTGGTTTTAATTTTATGTCAATAAGAATGCAAAGTTGACGTTTGATTTAAAGGTGTGTTTTATATAAAAGATTGTCTTGGAGGATATTGAAGCATTCCTAGCTTTAATAGATTTGTTTACCTCTGAAAAGTCAGGGACTTACAGTCATGAAGATGAATTGGAGTCAATGCATCCTATAGAGACCCTGAAGATCATGAAAGTTTGTGGATAAGTGAGAGTTTCAAAGAAACAAGGTTGGAGTTAAGCTGAGGTTGGCAGTAAATAATAAGAGATCAGAACTTGGCAGAGCTTAGCATATTAGGTAAGTTATAAGTCGGATAATAGGGAAAAAATTAAGCCAATAGTTTTGATAACTTTTTCTTAATAAAGCAAAGTGAAATGACGTTTTCTTTATAGGTGAGTGACTTTTTAACTAGAGTAGATATTGGCAAATGCAGTTAATTCAATTAATATTTGATGGACCACTGTATTCTTTTGTACTTATTAAATACTAAAAACTGTGTTGGCTGTCCTATATGTTATTAGCTTGGATGCTGTAAATTACATGCTGGGAGAGAAATAGGTTGATTGTATTTACGGGTATAATTGTGTTTGGTTTTATCCAATTGGAAATAAATATTAACTCATCTGGAACAAGTAATAAAATGTAAATTCCACTAGAACTTTTTAGGGAGTAAATTACTCTTGAGGAGTGACTTGACCGTAATTTCTGCAGGCATTAAGTTAGCGTGCATGATTCAGGCAGTAACTTAATAAATGGTATCGTTGTACCCTACCCTGCTTTGACTTTGTTGCCTTAAATTCTGGGAACCCTCATCTCTAACTTAAAATTTTACCCACATCATTATTCATATTACCTTTACTATGACACATTACTCAGGTTTGGTCCAGAGTATCAGTCTGTTCTTCTTAAAAAAGATTTCTGGTGACTGAATTCAATCTGTAGGAACCTTTGTAACTTCTAGTTTATATGAAAATGAACTTTATTCCTTTTAAATATTTAAATTTCATGACTTTTGTTAAAATAAAACCTTGACTATGTGGACCTTAGCTAACTAGTCATTTTGTATTCCTGAGTTTTTAAAAATAATTCTACTTTGTTAGGTACTAAAGCTTTAAAAATTTATTCACCATCTACAATAAACTAAGTTCTGTCTAATTCTAGGAAGTGAAAAGGAGAGTTAAGCATTTGATTATGATGTAATGTGATAAATGCTTTAATAGAGATATATATGAAATGCTGTATGAACACTGTTTTGCCTAGTAGCATCAGGGAGGGTGGCACAGAGGGAGTGTTATTGGGAGCTAGATTTTGAAGGGTAGGTAGGAATTTTCTAGGCAGAGAAGTGAAGAAAAGGCGTTTAACACGGTGGCAGGCTCTGTATGTTTAAGGAACATGAGCAGTCTGGTTTGGCTAGAATTGGGAGAGATAGATAAGCTGGAAATACAGGTCGGAGTCAGAATGTAAAGAGTTGTTCTTTGACCTCTAGACTGTCTCCTATAGATAACAGGCTGCCATAGAACAGTTTCTTTTCCTTAAACATTTTTTAGTGAAATAAAAATTGTAAGTTTTCTTGTCTTCTTAGAGCATGCTGAACATTGTGTAACATTTTTTTTATGACTGATACTTCATCACTAAGAGACAGTATGTGTACTGGTTAAGAGGGTGGACTCTGAAGCCACCTGCCTGAGTTTGAATTTTAACTTTTCCATTTACTTAGCTATATGATCCCTCAGTTTCCTCCTCTAAAATGAAATAACAGTAGTACTTTCCTTGTAGGTTTGTTGGGAGTTACTAAATGAGTCACCGAATGTTGAGTACTTAGAACAGTGATTGGTGCATCAACAGTGATAAATGAGTTAGCTCTTATTATCTTAATCATCATCATTATTTTCATTACTATAAACATAGAGTATTGTTTCAGGTTGTGTATCAGTAATACTGCCAGGATCTAATGAAGTAAATAGACCAATCTGCCCTTAGTAAATGGCTTCTTACTATGCGTGCAAGTTCTTTTGCCTTTTTTTATTTTTGCCTTTTTTTACTTACTGTCAGTATGCCTGTCTGTATCAGTTTTATTCCCCCTAATATGAAGCTTTTAATCCATTATGGGCTTTGAATCCATACAACCAGGTTTCTACAAATAATATGTGAAGTAAGAATAAATAAATTTCAGGTGAGAATCAGTTTGTTGTTGTTTTTTTTTTTGCTGAGGAAGATTGTCCCAGAGCTAACATCTGTACCAGTTTTCCTCCATTTTTTGTACTTGGGGTGCCGCCACAGCATGGCTTGATGAGCGGTGCGTAGGTCCGCGCCCAGGATCTGAACCTGCAAGCCCTGGGCAACTGAAGTGGAACGTGTGAACTTAACCACTATGCCACCGGGCCAACCCCAAGAATCAGTTTTTTGTGTTTGAAGGAAAATATATGGCTTTACTATATGATCTGTATTTTGGTTGCTTAGAGACTTTTTTTCCTATTCAGTTTTTAAAATTGAGATACAATTCACATAACATAAATTTCATCCTTTTAAAGTATATAATTCAGTGGTTTTTAGTGTGTTCACAAAGTCCTGCCACCATCACCACTGTCTAATTTCAGGACGTTTCCATCGCTGGGGAAAGAAACCTCATACTCATTAGCGCTCACTCCCCATTGTCTTGTCCTGTGTCCCCGCAGCCCTTGGCAATCACTTGTATTTATTTTCTGTCTCTGTGGATTTGCCTGTTTTTGACATTTCATATAAGTGGAATCCTATAACATGTGGCCTTTTTTGTCTGGCTTCTTTCCCTTAGCGTATTTTCACAATTGATCTGTTACAGTGTGGATCAGTACTTCATTCTTTTTTATGGCTAAATAATATTTCATTGTATGGATATACCACATTGTGACTATGGACATTTGGGTTGTTTTCACTTTTGATTATTATGAATAATGCTGCTATGAACATTTGTGTACAAGTTTTTGTGTGGCTGTTTGTTTTCAGTTCTGTTGGGTATATACCTAGGAGTAGAATTGCTGAGTCATGTGGTAATTCTATGTTTAACTTTTTAAGGAACTACCAAACTGTTTTTCACAGCAATTGCACCATTTTACATTCCCCCAGCAATGTATGACAGTTCCAGTTTCTCACCAGCACTTGTTATTGTTTGTTTGATTATAGCCATCCTACTGGGTATGAAGTGGATATCTCAGGGTGGTTTTGATTTTCATTTGCCTAATGAGTAATAATGTGAGCATCTTTTCATGTGTTTATTGGCTATTTGTATATCTTCTTTGGAGAAATATCTATTCAAATGCTTTGCCTATTTTTGAATTGCATTGTCTTTTTATTGTTGAGTTGTAAGAGTTCTTTACATATTTTGGATGCTAGACTGTTATCAGATATATGATTTATAAAACTTTACTCCCATTCTGTGGGTTGTCTTTTCACTTTCTTGATAGTGTCATTTGAAGTACAGAAGTTTTTAACTTTGATGAAGTCCAATATTTTTGTTTTCTGATTATTTGTGCTTTTGATGTCATAGCTGAGAAATCACTGCCTAATCCAAGGTCTTGAAGATTACACCTATGATCATTTTGAGTTAATTTTTGTATGTGATATAAGATAAGGGTCCAGCTTCGTTCTTTTGCATGTGGATATCCTTTCGTGCCAGCACTGTTTGTTGAAAACACCATTCTTTCGCCATCGAATTTTCTTGCTGCCCTTGTCAAAAGTCGATTGACCATACGTGTGAAGGATTATTTCTGGGCTTTCTATTCCGTTCCATTGGTCTCTATGTCTATCCTTATGCCAGTACCACACCATCTTGATTACTGTAGCTTTGTGGTAAAGCTTTGAAATCAGGAAGTGTGAGCCCTCCAACTTTGTTCTTCTTTTTCAAGATTGTTTTGGCTATTCGAGGTCCCTTGACGTTCTTTATGAGTTTTCAGATCAGCTTGCCAATTTCTGCAAAAAGGGCAGCTGGAATTTTAATAGGAATTGTATTGGACCAGTAGATCAGTTTGGAGAGTACTGCCATCTTAACAACACTAAGTTGTCCAGTCTATGAGCATGGGATGTCTTTCCATTTATTCAGGTCTTCTTTCAGCAACGTTTTGTAGTTTTCAGTGTACGAGTCTTTCGCCTCCTTGGTTAAATTTATTCCTAAGTATTTCATTCTTTCCGATGCTATTATAAATGGAATTGTTTTATTAATTTCATTTTTGGATGATTTGTTGCTGGTGTATAGAATACAATTTATTTTTGTATATTGATCTTGTATCCTGCAGCTTTGCAGAACTCATTTATTGGTTCTAGTAGTTTTTTAGTGGATTCCTTATGATTTTTTGTGAACAAGATATATCATGTGCAAAGAGAGAGTTTCACTTCTTTCTTTCCTTTGTGGATGCCTTTTATTTCTTCTTCTTGCCTAAGTGCTCTGGCTAGAACCTCATATGTTGAATAGAACCTATGTTGAATAGAAGTGGTAAGGGCAGAAATCCTTGTCTTGTTTCTGATATTAGGAGAAAAGTTTTCAATCTTTCATCCATTGAGTACAATGTTAGCTGTGGGATTTTCATAGATGCCCTTTATCAGGTTGAGAAAGTTTCCTTCTGTTTCTTGTTGGTTTAATGTTTTTTGCGTGAAAGGCTATTATAGGTCTTTTATGCATTGTTCCTGGTTTTTCTTCTTTGGAGAGAGAAATTTGTGCACTCATAAAATTCTAGAAAAAGTGAGTATCTTAAGTTGCACTAAGGGCAAGAATGCAGGTAAGCCTCAGGAATAATTGAAACCAGGGTTGAAAATGCTACCAGGACTCTATCTGCATTCTCTCAATGCAGATTAATGTCTGAATTGCAGGAAAATCTGGCCTCTGCTACACCCAGATTTACTTGTTATGGGTTTCCACTATAGCAGAACGTGTGACTCTTAGTTTCAGTTTTGACTTTGGCTTGGTATAGATCAGTTGATTATCTCTGAACCAGTCAACTCTGGAAAGAAAAGCTAAGTGCTGTGATTAGTCCAGCATGGACCAGGTGTCAGCTCTAGATGAACCTGCTGTGGCTTGGGGAACATATTTGTTCCCCCAAAGCCATGTGCATGAGGGAATTTGTTCCCAGACTGGATGTTGAGGAGGTAATCCCGTAAATATTCTCTAGAAGAGTGTATCTATCAGCATATAATATAGTTGCTTCCTATCGTTATTTTAGAGAGGATATTAGATGAATTAACTTATCTAAAGAAAAATTTGCCCTCATTTTTCTTAGACTTTATAAAAAATGAATCGAGCAAAAACCATATGCTGCTTTCATGCCTTTGAACTTTAACTCTGGTTTTTGCACCTGTTTTCCTTTGTGCACAGGATGTTACAGTAGAAGCTGAATAGGATTCTACAGTGCAGTTAATTTTAAAACATCACTGTCTTACTGCATCCATTTTGGAAGTAAGATTAAACTTTTCTATTGTAACTATATTGACTTTTTAGAGGTAGTTATAAACTGAAATGATCAAGATTTGGTGATGTATTCAGCTAGGAATAATTCAGAAATAATTAAAAGCTCATGTGCTAACCATTCATTAAAGAAAAAATTAGTATAGAGTACTTTCTCTGTGCTGGGCACTGCTCTAGGAGCAGTGATAAAACCGTGAATGGGACAAACATAGTCCCTCCTCTTATGAAGCTTATAACCTTATAGTCTCTCTTTTTCTATTAGTTTCCAAAACATAACCTCTAGGGCCGGCCCCTGGCTTAGCGGTTAAGTGCGCGCCCTCCACTGCTGGCGGCCTGGGTTCAGATCCCGGGCGTGCACCGACGCACCACTTCTCTGGTCACGCTGAGGCCGCGTCCCACATACAGCAACTAGAAGGATGTGCAGCTATGACATACAACTATCTACTGGGGCTTTGGGGGGGAAAAGATAAATAAAGTTGATCTTTGCTCACGGTGTATACCGTTTAAAAAAAAACAAAAAAAAACATAACCTCTAAACCAGTATTCTGTTGGTTTTCAAATTATCTTCCAGTGAAACAGTAGTGTTTCACAAACTAGACAGAAGTGTTTGTGCTGCTGTAGTCTTTCCCTAGTACCTGTAAAATAGGTTTCAATAAGTGCCCGATCCTATTGGAAGATAATGGCGGCTTAGATCTTTATGTTGAGGAGGTTGGGCTTGGTGAGAAAAGATTCCCACTTAGATTAGGAATGCCTTTCTTATGATTGGGACAAGGGCAGCACCATGCTTCTGTGTGTTTTCAGTCCGCGGGAGAAATGATGATGGTTTGAATCAAAGTGATGGTAGTAGAGATGGAGAGAAGTGGATGGTACTTGATGTATTTTAAAGCTAGTGTAACATGACTTGCTAATGGATTGGATAGGTTTCTGGTTTGAGCAACTAGATAGATGGTGCATTGGGAAGCCACAGCAAGGTGTTAAACAGGGGAAGGACATGATCTGATTTTTATTTTACAATGATAGTATTGGCTGCTGTGTGGGAAATGGGTTAGGCTTGTGGTGATAGCAATGATGAAAGTAGAGGAATAGGTTACAAGGTTATTGCTGTAGGCCAGATAAGAGATGAGATGGCTTAGACGAGGGAAGAGAAAATTGAAAGGAAGAAAAATGGAAAAATAGGAGATAGACTGGAGCTGGAATCAATAAGAATTGCTGTTGAATTGGACAAGAGGAGGGTGAGAAAAGATGACAGGGAAGAATCAAGGATGACCTGTAGATTTCTGGTCATTAACTCTGCCAGTGATGGCAGCATTTACTAAAAGGGGGAATTCAGAGGATAGATGTGGGGAGAACTAATTGAGAGAGAGGGGAATCAAAAGTTCCATTTTGGACATGTTTAAGTTTGAAATATTTTTATGAGTCTTCTAAGGTGATATGTCAAGCAGATAATTGGCTGTATTGGAGTTTGGAGTTCAGAGGGAAAGGTCTGGAATAGAGACGGAAATTTGGTGGTATTCAAAATAGTATTTAAAGCTGTGAGAGTGGGCAGATCATCTAGGGGGAGAGGAGTCAGCAATGGAGATTCAAAAGGAGGCACTGCTGAGGGAGAAAAAAAGAAAGGAGAGACTAGATTGCAATAGCCAACAAAGAAAATTCAGGGGCTGGCCCCGTGGCGTAAAGGTTAAGTGCACGTGCTCTGCTGCTGGCGGCCCGGGCTCGGATCCCGGGCGCGCACTGACACACTGCTTGTTAGGCCATGCTGTGGTGGCGTCCCACATAAAGTGGAGGAAGATGGGCACGGATGTTAGCTCAGGGCCAGTCTTCCTCAGCAAAAAGAGGAGGATTGGCATGGATGTTAGCTCAGGGTTGATCTTCCTCACAAAAAAAAAAAAAAGAAAGAAAATTCAAAAAAACAGAAATTAAAAAACTCTCTAAATAGAAAATCGGCAAAGGAAATGAATAACCCACAAAAGAAGAAATATGAAAGGCCAAATATGAATATTAAAAGAACAATCCAATTTGTTAGTCATAAAATAATTTTATTTTAGCCTGCAAAATTGGCAAAAAATGGTAAATCTACTTATAATTAGTGTTCACTACTTATAATATTGGTTCACTGGGTTATGTAGATTTAATTTTTGCTTAAAAGCTTAAGTTTTATCATTTGCAACAAAAACTATTGGTTGTTTTCCTTGAAGTGATGGGTTACTTCGTTCATTTTAGAGAAACCGTCTGCCAAATACCTAAGTCTGAGTAACCATACTTTTTCTGTTTGTCGTTCTTTTAAGTAAAAATGGTGTTCCACAGCATACGTGAAAATCCCACAACTAACATCATACTGAATGGTGAAAGACTGAAAGCTTTCCTCCTAATATCAGGGGCAAGACAAGACCACTTCTGTTCAACATAGGTTTTATTCAGCATATGAGTTTCTAGCCAGAGCAATTAGGCAAGAAGAAGAAATAAAAGGTATCCAGAAAGGAAAGGAAGAAGTGAAACTCTCTCTCTCTTTGCACATGACATGATCTTGTCTGTAGAAATTCTAAGGAATCCACTAAAAAACTACTAGAATCAAAGTTGCAGGATACAAGATCAATATACAAAAATAAATTGTATTCTATACACCAGCAACAAACCATCCAAAAATGAAATTAAGGGCCGGCCCCGTGGCTTAGCGGTTAAGTGCACGCGCTCCGCTGCTGGTGGCCTGGGTTCGGATCCCGGGCGCACACCGACGCACCGCTTCTCCAGCCATGCTGAGGCCGCGTCCCACATACATCAACTAGAAGGATGTGCAGCTATGACATACAACTATCTACTGGGGCTTTGGGGGGAAAAATAAATAAATAAAACCTTAAAAAACAAAACAAAAACAAAAATGAAATTAAGAAAACAATTCCACTTACAATAGCATCAGAAAGAATGAAATACTTAGGAATAAATTTAACCAAGAAGGCGAAAGACTCGTACACTGAAAACTACAAAACATCGCTGAAAGAAGACCTGAATAAATGGAAAGACATCCCATGTTCATAGACTGGACAACTTAGTGTTGTTAAGATGGCAGTACTCTCCAAACTGATCTACTGGTCCAATGCAATTCCTATTAAAATTCCAGCTGCCCTTTTTGCAGAAATTGGCAAGCTGATCTGAAAACTCATAAAGAATGTCAAGGGACCTCGAATAGCCAAAACAATCTTGAAAAAGAACAAAGTTGAAGGACTCACACTTCAAAGGTTTATTTTACTACAGTAATCAAGATGGTGTGGTACTGGCTTGAGGATAGACATATAGACCAATGGAACGGAACAGAGTGCCCAGAAATAAACCTTCACACATATGGTCGATTAATTTTTGACAAGGGTGCTAACTGCACTCAATGGAGAAAGGAAAGTGAAAAGAGAAGCCACACATTGGGAGAAAATATTTGCAAATCATATATCTGATAAGGGATTAAAATCTAGAATATATAAAGAACTACAACTCAACAACAAAAAAACACAAAAAACAATTCAAAATGAGCAAAGGATTTAAATAGACGTTTCTCCAAAGAAGATACTATTCTTGGCCCATAAGCACTTGAAATGATGCTGTAAGTCATTAGTTATTAGGGAAATGAAAATCAAAACCACAATGAGTGACCACTTCACACCTATTAGGATGGCAATTATCAAAAAAGGGAAACTAAGAAATGTTGGCAAAGATGTGGAGACATAGGAGCCCTCGTGCATTGCTGGTGGCAGTGTAAAATGGTGCAAAGACTGTGTAAAACAGTTTGGTGATTCCTCAAAAAGTTGAAAATAGCATTACCATATGATCCAGCAGTTCTCCTAGGTATTTACCCAAAAGAAGCCAAAACAAGGACTTGAACAGATATTTGTACACCCGTGTTCATAGCAGCATTATTCACAGTAGCCAAAAGGTAGCAACAACCCAAGTGTCCCCCAACAGATGGATAGATAAACAAAATGTGGTATATACATACAACTAAATATTATCCAGCTATAAAAAGGAATGAAATTCTGATACATGCTACAGCATAGATGAACCTTAAAAACATTATGCTAAGTGAAATAAGCTAGACACAAAAGAACAAATGTATTATTCCACTTATATGAGATATCTACAATAGGCAAATTCATAGAGACAGAAAGTAGAATAGAGGTTCCTGGGGGCTGGGCAGAGGGGCAATAGGTAGTTACTACTAACATTTCTGTTTGAGATGATGAAAAATTCTGGAAATGGTTCGTAGTGATGCTTACACGACATTCTGAATGTATTTAATGCCACTGAATTATACACTTAAAAATGGTTAAAATGGTTTATAAAAAAGATGTTCCATGAAAAAAAGTGACTACTTTAGCAAACAATTTAAACATTGCAGACGTGTTTTTCCTGAGTACAGTCATTACAACAGAAGTGTTTTTTGTGTGCTTCTCATTTTGTCACAGAATGTTTACAAAATGTGTCCTCAACAGTTGATTAATCAAAACTTATGATCTTTCCTGCTTCATTAAGGACATTCTTAAATGCAACTAGTGTTTTGTTTTTGTTTTTACTGCAAGTTGTGGTGAAGAATACAGTGACTGCATGCACAGGCTAGTGCTACTGTCTTAGTCATGCTAAGACACCAGCGGTGTCACCCACTGTTGCCTTTGTGCGGTCAATGTAGATATCAACACAGTGGAAAAGAAATTGTGTGGTGTCTTAGTATTATTATGTAAATAATTTTAACATTGCAGACTCTCTAAAAGGGTCTCAAGGACCCCCAGGGACTGTGTAACACACTTTGAGAACAGCTATATTGATGTATACATTTTTAAAATGCTGTAGCTACATTGTAGGAAGTTGAAAAAGTAGTGAAAGGAAAAAGAAATTGATTAATGCTGTTGACATTTTGGTGCAGTTCTTTCTACTCTCTTAAAGGGTAGGCTTTTCATGATGTTATACTATTCCAATACTGCTTTATAATTCTGGAGTAAGGCAGGCTAATCTTGTCCTTTTTGTGGTTGGACCATTATATCTTTCAAAGGAACAGCATATCAAGGCTGGTAAATAGATTTTAATAAGTGCCAGGTCCTATGGATAAATTGTAGTTGCTTAGATTGCTATGTTGAGAGGTTCAATTGGAAAAGGTTCCTGAGTGGAATAGAAATGTCTTCCTTGGACTTGGGGAAAGAGGTATGAGATCATCATAATTTGTTCTCTGTACTTTTTCAGTCTAAAATTTATAGTTTTCATCAAATTTGGAAAATTTTTATCTTATTTTTAAAAATTTGTTCCTTCTCCTCTCCTTCAGAGTACTCCATTAATATGTATATTTGGCCACTTGATGTTGTCCCACAGGCCACTGATGCTCTGTTTGTTTTTTTCCAACGTTTTATTTTGGGTGGTTTCTATTACTCTGTTTTCAAGTTAATTAATCTTTTTGTGTGTGTGCGTGAGGAAGATCAGCCCAGTGCTAACATCTGCCAATCCTCCTCTTTTTTTGCTGAGGAAGACTGGCCCTGGGCTAACATCCGTGTCCATCTTCCTCCACTTTACACGGGACGCTGCCACAGCATGGCTTGCCAAGGAGTGCGTCAGTGCATGTCCGGGATCCGAACTGGCGAACCCCGTGCCGCTGCAGCGGAGCGCGCGCACCTAACCACTTGCGCCACGGGGCTGGCCCCAAGTTAATTAATCTTTTATTCTGCAGTATTTAATCTACTGCTAATTACCCTTCCATTTTAGTCTTCATCTCTAGAAGATGAATTTGGATCTTTTTTAGGTCTTCCATGTACTCAACAAGTGCAAGTGTTTGTCACCTTTTTGTACATATGGAGTATAGTTATAATCACTTTTGATATTCCTCGTCTCTTAATTCTGTCATCTGTGTTCCTCATGGATTTAGTTCTATTGATTTATTTTTATCCTCACTAAGACTCATATTTTCTTGCTTCATTGTGTGCTTAGTAATTTTTGATTCAATGCCAGAATTGTTAATTTTACCTTATTAGGTGCTGGATACTTTTGTATTCTTACAAATATTCTCAAGCTTTCTTTTAGGGCACAGCTGAGTTACTTGGAATAGTTTGATCCTTTTAAACTTTGTTAGGCAAGACCTGAAGAGCTTTTCATCTAGAGCTAATTCTCTCCCTTATGTGCTTTGAATGCAAGATTTTTTTTTTCCTCTCCTGCTCTCTGTGTGAGAACTGGGGATTGTTCCCTTCACTCCCGTCGGGTGGTTCTTTCGCAGCTTCAGGTATTTCCCTGTGCTGATTCGTGCCCAGCTGAAGACTTAGAAGGCCATCTCGGTAGATCTCCAGAGCTTGCTCTCTCTATGTAACTCTCTCCTCTCTTGTATTCTGCACTGAGAACCTCAACTGCCATGGTTTCCCCAGACTTACAATTCTGTCTCCTCAACACAAAGAGACTATCGGGTTCTGCCTGCGTCTCCAGACAGTTTGGCCAGGCATAGGGTTCACCTCATTTGTTTCCACTCTCTCAGGGATCACGTTTCTCTACAACCTGATGTCCAGTGTCTGGAAACCATTGTTTCACAGGTTTTGTCCAGTTTTTTAGTACTTTCAGGTGGGAGGGTAAATCCAGTCCCTGCAATTCCGTCTTTGCTGAAAGCAGGAGTCTCGATCTCAAATTTAATTTGGGATTTTTCCAAATTCAGATGCAATTAATATTTATCACGTGCTTAGTCTGGAAAGTTCAAAACTTAGTCTGGTCTTCTTCTCTCACTCCTTACCTCACCACACATACAAATTGAGCACTTTGTATTTGCTAGGCAGTGTATATTCATTGTTGAACAAAACGAACATGGCCTTTGCCTTCATGTAAGGACAGTATTTTTACTTTAGAGATGTAGAAACTTGGCTCAGAGAGTTAGAATAACTTACCCAAGTACTTGTAGCCAGTAAGTGCCAGAGCTTTTTATTTCAGCTAGTCTCCCAAATGTTTATTACCAATTACTTAGGTTTTCTTTGTTTGAATGTAAAGGAAGGGTGACTGTATTTTCATTCCATATTACAGAAATAATCTCTTGGAGGCCACACTTCAACTATCATATGGAATAATGAACGACATAAACTTAGAGAAGTTAAAACATGTTTTAATAGGCATGTCTTTTGAACACAGAAATATTCAATAGCATGCTTTACCATAGGATTGTATATTCACAAAACAAGAGAATTTCACTAAAAATATTTCTACTGGGACGTAGGCTTGATTATGCAGATAGAGGGACTCTGAAGATACCCTCCCTTGCCTCCCTTTGAAGAATCAATGATAACCTTTATAAAACCAGAGCATTATAGAGAAATGTAGGCAGTGAATGTCAAGTGGAATGTGTAAAAGCTTTTTCTAATCACTTTGCTCTAATTGTGCCAACCAAGACTTGCTCTAAAACCATAATACTTGTGAAGTCTACAACTGCATTTAAATTAGAACATCTTAAAGAACAAGCTCAAAAGCTGGCTACAAGAATGTCTTTTTTGCCAGGCTGTAGTATACAAAGCAGCAAATGCTTGCAGGAGACACCTAGTAGTATGAAAATGCTAGAAGCATGTGAACTTTAATCCTGGGAGCTTATTTTTTATTTTTACTTACTGTGTATTGAACTTGAAATATATGTTGTCTTCAGAAAACTTAAATCCAATGTATTTAATTTGTTAAAGAAATGGAATAAAAAACATTTGGTAGCATTTTTTCCCCTCTCTTTTGATAAAACCCTCCGCCTACTCCTTTTACATGCAAAACACTCATCCAGCTTAGTGTCTAATGAAATATATCTAGACGGTTGAAATCCAAGTTTAAGTATTCAGAATTAATATTTCTTATTTTTTTTCTTTCTTATTCTTATGATATTTTTCTCAGATTATTTACATTTAAAATAATTAGTTGAATATTTTGTTTCCTCTGTAAAGTTGAACCAGATAATAGTGATCCCTTTTCTTCTATTCTTCTGTTCGAACTTCAAAGAGCATGATTAAAAAGCCATTTAGGAAAGAAAATCTTCCATCGTTGTTTCTGTTAACAGTGAGCTAAGTTCTCTTAACGTGAACCCTTTTTGCACGGCTCTTTAGGCCTATATATGACTGAATATTATCTATTTTATTTTTTTAATCACTAGATCAAGGTTTTATAGATTAGCTCCTACTCGCATGTCCTGAATGATTAAGGCACTGCTTCATAGCACAGTTGCTCAGTTATTTTCACTCAGTGGTATGCTTGGATGTGAGGAAAGATGGAATATTGAGCACTGAGGTCAAGGCAGTATAGAATTAGACGTTAAGTGCACAGACCGTATGTGAGCTGGATTGCCCAGATTGGACTGCCCTGCCATTTACTATCTGTATGACCTTAGACAAGTTACTTCCCTTTGCCTCGGATAGCTCATTTAAAAGTGTTTTCAGGGGTAGGCCCCGTGGCGTAGCGGTTAAGTGCGTGAGCTCCGCTGCTGGCGGCCCGGGTTTGGAACCCCGGGCGCTCACTGATGCACCGCTTGTCAGGCCATGCTGTGGTCAAATATAAAGTAGAGGAAGATGGGCACAGATGTTAGCCCAGGGCCAGTCTTCCTCAGCAAAAAGAGGAGGATTGGCGTGGATGTTAGCTCAGGGCTGATCTTCCTCACACACACACAAAAAAGTGTTTTCATAGGATTGTTGTATTATAATAAATAAGTTAACATTTAGAAAGCAGTTAGAATAATGCCTGGTTCACAGAAAGCAAGATCTAAGTATTTGATTTTTTGAAACAATTAGATATATGGTCACTGAGAAATTATAAGAAGGAGAAAAGTGTTAAAAGAAATGTCATATCCACTGAAATATATACTTAAAAATGGTTAAAATAGTAAATTTTATGTCATATATTTTACCATAATTTTTTTAAAAGAAGTGTCATGGGGCCGGCCCGGTGGCTTAGGGGTTTAAGTGTGCGCGTTCTGCTACTGGTGGCCCAGGTTTGGATCCCGGGCGCGCAGCGACACACCGCTTCTCCGGCCACGCTGAGGCGGCGTCCCACGTACAGCAACTAGAAGGATGTGCAACTATGACATACAACTATCTACTGGGGCTTTGGGAGAAAAAGGGGAAAAAAGGAGGAAAATTGGCAATAGATGTTAGCTCAGGGCCAGTCTTCTTCAGCAAAAAAAAAAGAGGAGGATTGGTGTGGATGTTAGCTCAGAGCTGATGTTCCTCACAAAAAAAAAAACAATGAGATTCTAAAAGAAGTGTCATAATTCAAAGGCTGTTGAAATTTTCTTTATGCAAGTATCCTTCAGCAAGTATTTTTGAGAACTTCTTCTCAGTAGGCTCCAAGTGAACATCAGGCTGGAATTCATGGGTAGAAGGATGAGCAGGTACACAGATCCCCTATTCTCTTGGTATTCTGTGGGGAGGAGTGCTTGAGTTGGGGCACAGCTGGCTGTGCCATGAGACTGGGCTCCAGGAAACAGAATCTACCTCTTCAACCCACCCCTGCACACTCTCTTTTTATGGGGGTAAGTGTCATAAGTGAGGTAAAAAGTGTGAGTTTGGGTGTGACCTGTTTAAGGAGTTGCTGAGAACTAGCTGCCTGGTGCTTAGAGCCTGTGGGGGCCCTTGGGAAGGTGTTTAGAAGAAACCTCTCCTGCCAGAGGGAAGGAGAAGCACCTGGTCCTAGTTAGCTCATTGCCAAGCGACTCAGAGAGAACAAGACCAGTTAGGAGTCAAATGCAGTAATCCAGGTGAGATGATGGTGGCTTGGACCAAGGTGGTAACTGGATTGTGATGGAGATAGAAAGTCTTTGGCTCTGTGGAGTGATCATATGGTTTTTTTCCTGCACTTGATTATCACAGTGAATTATGTTAATAGATTTGTAGAGTTAAACTATCCTTACTAGAGTTAAACTATCCTTTATCCTTGGATAAACCCTGGTTTGTACTGATATAAATTATTTTGTAATATTTCACTGGAGTCTATTTAATAATCATTTAGGATTTTTTTCATCTATATTGGTAAGTGACACACGTATAGTTTGTCTCTCATGGTCTTTGATTATGGAAGTAATCAAAATGAGTTCTCTTTCTATATTTGTGAACAGTTTGTAAAAATAAGAATTAGCTGTAACTGTATATGTGATGGATGTTAACTAGATGATGTGGTGATCATTTCAGAATATATACAAATATAGAATCATTATGTTGTACACCTGAAACTAATATAGTGTTGTATGTCAATTATACTTCAATTTTTAAAAAATTAGCTTTTGCAGGGAATATTTAGCAAAAATTCTTCTGTAATACTGTCATGGTCTAATGTGCTGCTTGTGCACACAGGCATGTGTAACTATGTATGTATGAGGGGTGGGGAGTGGATTTTGATATCTACCCTGTTTAATGGTTATTGGTTTACTCAGGGCTTGAAATAGTCCATTTCCCCTAAATTTATAAGTTTAAGAACAGTATTTGCCATATAGTAGGCACTCAGTATTTGTTGAATGAATAAATTAGTGAAAGTTATTGGAATAGAGTTCATTGTATTCTGTTATTAAAATACCTTCTATATTTTTGACTATGTCGCTAATTCTATTAGATTTTAAGAGTTTCTGCATTCTGAAGATTTTTACCAATTCATCACAGTAGATTTAAGTTTGCATTCTTACATAGCTTTTAAGGTCTTTTATTCTATCAAGACATGTTTGTGATTTTTTTTCCATTTATTATTTTTTAGCTTTATTTTTCCCCATTCATGAATATATCAAAATATACCATTTTGACAATATTGAAATTTTATCATATGTGTTTTACTTTACTGAATTTAATGAACACAGTAAATATTATTTACTTTTGCACGGTGGCTCTAATATATAAGTTCCATATAAGTTTTCCTGTTGGAAAATATGCTAGATACCACTGAATGGGTGTTAGAAACCCTAAAATTTGAGAATCTGTTGAAGAAGTGCTAAGATACTAAATGCGTTTCATCAAGTCTTTATAGAAGATACTGAGAAACAAAGATTGGGTCTCAAAGAAATGGCATTAATTTCTGCTTCATGTGAGAACAACTGAAAAATTTGCATGATTTTCTTTTTTTTTTTTTTTGTGAGGAAGATCAACCTGAGTTAACATCCATGCCAATCCTCCTCTTTTTGCTGAGGAAGACTGGCCCTGGGCTAACATCTGTGCCCATCTTCCTGCACTTTATATGGGACGCCGCTCAGCATGGCCGGACAAGCGGTGCCTCGGCCCGCGCCCAGGATCTGAACCCAGGCTGTCAGCATCGGAGCGCGCGCACTTAACTGCTACGCCATGGGGCCGGCCTTGCACGATTTTCTTGTAAAGATAAATATAGCTCACTTGGGACATTGACTGCCCATAGTTTCCAAATACCTTTCACATGAATTTGTGCTGCTTTTTATAAGCGTAGGCTGCCTCTACTGTTCTTTTCTGTCCTTCTGACTCCTTTCCACCTACCCCCACACTTCTCCCAAAGGGAGAAACTCTAAGTCTTTTCAAAATTCCATTTCAGTTTGATTGTCCTGGGAGGGAATTAGCAGACAGATAGTTCCATTCCCAACAGTGTCAACAGTCTCATGCAAATTATTCACAGATCTGTTTCCTTACTTGCTACCTTTGTCCCAAGCTGCCTGCTAGACATTGTCATGTTAATATCTTTCAGACATCTCACGCTCAACATGCCTGAACACAGAATGTATCCTCTTCATTAGCAAACCAGCATCCTCTTCTGTGTCCCCTGAGTTAGTAGTAGTGTGTGGTGGTGATGAACATGAACTATGGGGACTGATCTCGGCTTAACTTCTTTAAGCCTAGGTTTTTCCATTTATAAAATGGGGGTAATAGTGGAATCTATCTTAGAGGATTGTGAATGAGAATTAATTAATTAAAATGTGTATTAATATATTATTTTTAAGGTCCTATGCCCAGTTGCTCAAGGCTCAAGAGTTTCAAGTTCATCATTTCCTTTCTCCTACTCAGTCCTCTCATCTTCTTGCTTTTACTTCTGCGGTGTCTCACGAATCGGTTGTATTTTACTGTCCGTGTTCAAGTTCCCATTACCTTTCTACTGCAGTACTATCCTAATCTTGCTGCTCTTGTCATTTCCCCTCTAATCCATCTTGTATACTGCTGTCATTTATGGCCTTAAAACAGATGAGATGTCACTCCCTAGCTCTAAACCCTTAATGACTTTCGGCTGCATTTGTTATATCTCTCACCCTGGTAGTTAAATCTCTACATTTTGTGTCCTGACTGTATTCTCAGTTTTATCATCTGCTACCGTGATTCTGCGTTCTAGCCATTCTAGTCTATTTGCTAGTCCCTGGACTCTTCCTCTCCTGAGCCTTTGCTTTGGTCATTCTCTTGGCCTAGAAACCCTGTCCCTTCCATATTGTCTATTGAAGTCCCTCCCATCCATTCTTTAAAGTCCAAGAAGTCTCCTAAATTATACTGGTTTAACTACTGGTTCTCCCATCCATGCTCTCGTGGCACTTGGTTTTTACTTTTCTCCAGTGCTTACCAAAGTCTGCCTAAGTGTGCGAGTCTGCTTTGATAACTAGATAGTCAGGTCCAGGAAGATGTTCTTTCCTATGTTATCTGATATTGTCTTTGTTTATAGTTTCTTAATAAAACTATGTTAAATTTGATAAAGTACTACTAACTAAATACTAATTACCAAAATACTACTAACTAAATACTTATTACTACTAACTAAATAACTAAAATACTAATACCAGGGTTGTATAGAGGCACAGAATCTTGAACTTGAGGAGGATTATTTTTCATGGAAAATATATTGAAGAAAATGGCAGTGATGAAGATTTCTCTAGTTTTGATCCCTCCAAACAATCTTAGATTCAGATAGATTAGAAAAAATTTCATGTTCTTTCCCAAGTTTTGAGAATAGCCAAGTTTAGTTGCTATTCTCTTTTTGTTCAGACAAACCATATGTTTACATGAAAATGGATGTCTGTTGTGTCGTATGCTCAGGAGTTAAATAATTAATGATAACTAGATAGATTTTCTACATATTTGATTAAATTCTGTTAGAGCTGTCTCCTGCTCAGTGTAATTTTTTTTGTCTGTCTATATATTTTTAAGTTTATTTTTTAAGTTCACAGGATTAGCTTTCTGAAAGGTGCTTGGTAGCTTTTGTCATTTGTTAGGGGGAATGTTGAAGTTTATGAGATGTTTTGGAGATTTCTGCATTATGTTAGTGATGTTTTTATATGTTCTTTAAGGAACCTGGTGTAGAGAAGTAGTAATCAGTTTTCAGGGTTAATATGGTTTTAGCTGCAGATAAATGCTCCAGTGTATGTAACTTACATAGTTGTCTTTCAGAACTTGGGTTGAGTAAATTTAAAGGTTATTTTGAAATATAGAGAAGTCTGATTATATTCTTGAACTCTTTAGGAAATAATGATGATAGTACCATAAATTAATGTAGCTTAGTGAACATTTGCTAAATATTCACAATGATTTTTAAGCTATTTTTGTTTTTTCCAACTGCATTAAAAACCAAGGTATTAACTTATATTATGCCTCAATAGTGTGTGCTTTAATGAGAATGTATAACATTAATCATTTTAAAATATTGACTCTAGTATAAGTGATCTGTTTTAAATGAGTTAGGGAAGAAGGAATATATCTGTGAAAAAGTAAATCTTTTCCAGTAGTAACTGTACAGTGGAGAAGCATGGCAAACACTCGCTGCCTTAACTGAGTGGTCAAGGTTAACGCCATCGGTGATGTTATGTGGACTTAATACACCCGCTGATACGATGTGATGGGAAGGACACTTCACTTCTGTGATATTCTTTCTGTAAACTTATAACTGCAGTCAAAATATGAGAAAAATATCAGCTAACCACAAATTGAGGGACATTCTGCAAAATACCTGACCAGTACTAAGTTCGTGAAAACCAAGACTAAGAAACTATCACAGACCAGAGGAGACTAAGGTGATGTGACGAATAAATGTAATGTGGTATCCTGGAACAGATTAGGACATTAATGGAAAAAACTGGTGAAACCTGAATAAAGTCTGAGATTTAATTATTAGGACCGTACTGATGTTAGTTTGTAGTTTTGACAAATATACCACAGTAATATAAAATGGTAATATTAAGGGAAACTGAAACTGCATGAGGAGTATATGGGAACGCTGTGTACAATCTTTGTAACTTTTCTGTAAATCTGAAATTCCAAAATAAAAAATAAGTAATATTTTCCAATTCAAGTTTACAAGTTGATTGAATGCCTGCTAAGTACAAGGCAGTGTACTCACTACTGCACGGGATAAAATGTGTAAGACACTTTCCCTGCCCTTACCCCTAAGGAGTTGTCATCCAACTGGGGAATTGTAGAACATGATGGAGCCTCTGCAAAGTATGGGAGGGGGGTAATCCAGAGTTGGAGAGTAGACATTAAATCAAGATTGACAAACCTCCCCCAGGAGATAGCATTTCAAATGAACTTTGAATGGGCAGGATTTCAGTAACCATAGTCGTTGGAAAGGATATATGTGTTATACCAATGAACCTGGGCTCTTAAATCAGACAGACCTGCTCTGCCACTTAACTAGCTCTGACCTTGGAGAAGTTATTTAATGTTACTAAATCTTTGTTTCTCATTTGTAAAATAGGATTAGTAATTCCTATTTCAAAGCATTATTATGAGAATTAAATGATGTATACTTGTAGTTTAGCAAAATATCTGATACATAGTAAGGTTCTTAATGTTAAGTATTAGAGATGAAGAGAGGCAGATATGGTTGATGTAACACCATCACCGAAGGCCTGGGGCTTGGAAAGTATAGAATGTTTTGGGAAACATTGAGTAGTGTATGTTTAGAAAGGTGAATCAGGACCATATTGTGAGTGTTTTGACTTATAAGCTGCGCGATTTGAGTTTTTTTGGTGGTTATTGGGAAGTCATTGAAGATTTTCATGTAGGGGAAACAAGGAGATTGAGTTTGTTTTATGATGAATTTGATAGAAATGTGAGGGGAGTGTTGGAGGGTCTCATGTGGGCTGCTGCCTTCCCATTGACTTGGTGAATTAGATTAGTGTCCCTTTAGCTGTAGAATTCTGTGGAACAGTTAGCTCAGAATGATCTGGATGATTAATGTTGTGTGATGGTAATCTATTACCATGTAACGTGGAGGACCATGAGGATAGTATCAAATACACTTAATATGTGTTTGCTAAAAGGAGTCACTGATATTTTTAGCTCTGTTGGCTTAGAACTCCTTTTGTAGGTGATGGTTTTTGTTTTGCCTTTTTTTTTTTTTTTAGCAGCTTAAGCAGATAAGAGTTAAACAGTACTTCGTGACTTCCTGTGAAGCTTTGTTGAAAGAAGTTCCGTTGTATCTATTTTTAAAGCTGATTACTGTGAGCGGAGGATGCTGCTTTTGAGTTTTAAATGTCATCTCAGCATGTTCTCACTCAGCATTCTTTGGATGACAGTAGTGTTTGTACATAAGGTTTTTGGAGTTTAATGAATAGGAGAAGCAGCACAGTTATCACGGAAATGGCACCAGTAAATGAAATACTTGAAAACATTGATCACTTCATCATTTAGTAGTATAATTAATTTATCATCATCTATATGAGTTCTTCAGCCCACACCATGGCTGAATGGTAAGGTTATATTGTGACCTCCTTTTGAGAATGTTTTATAATTCTGAAATGGTATCATATAATGTGCAGCTTGTTGTTAATCTCTGTATTAAAAGTGTTAATGATTTTGAAATTTTCCCATTGGGAAATATAGGATCATTAGGTCCACGAATATTATTAAAATAGACTTCTGCCTAAATTATTGGGGTTTTTTCCCCCAGTGTTTTATGGTGAAATTTTTCAGTCATACGGAAAAGTTGAAAGAGTTTTACAACAATCATATACCTGTCGCCTAGATGCTACGATTAACTAAATTATTGTTTTTAAAAGGAAAGTTCTGCTTTCTTCTCTTTTTAGAACTTAACGAAATTTCTGAGTCTTTGAACCATGAGACAATATTTTGAAGTGGTTGAGGTGATTTTTGATGTTTCTGTGCTGTTTCTTCAGAAATTATAAAATTCTTGAAGTAAAACAATTCACTACACATTCTGGGATTGAGCAAATCCCTGGTGTTAAAGTAGATAACAATATTTTAGTTTATTGGATTAGATTAACTTTTCAGGCCCCATATACAGTTTATACAATTAACTGTTCATTTAAATTCCATAAAACATAAGTTCATTTAAATTCTTTCCAGGCAGAAATAAAATATACTTTTAAAATTACTATTTTTTGGCATAATTTCTAGTCCTCGGTCATGTAAGGACAAGCACTAGTTTTCTTTCTCTCATGTCTTTCTTCTTCAATCCTTTTATGAAATTAAACTGCTGAAGTTAAGGTTTTTTTTCCAGGTTCAGTCAATGGTATAACATGTCAATTCCTACATTTTTATAGGTGGAAGAGATCTTTGAGTAGTAATTGCTTCCAGCTTCCTTATATTACTGAGGCAGTGAAGGGCCAGAGAGGTTAAATAACTGGCCCAAGAACACAGCAAGTTAATGGGAGATCAGGAAATACATTTTAGGTCTCTTATTTTCTTGACTATTATCATATATATTTTCAGGTACTCCTTTGTAGAAAGAGTAAACAGAGCATGCTTGTCAATTATAGAATTTATCTCTATCAAAATGGAGTTTCCAAAAAATGTAACCTTAAGGGAGAATATCTTTATGAATACATTGGACTAATTGTTTTGTGAGTCATTATGTTTTTCTTCTTAAAATTTACTGTACTTCTAAGAGATTCTCATTAAAACAAAAAAGAGTGGTATTACTCCCAGTACTTGTCTTAAACATTAATAAATACATTTTATTGTAATGGGTTAATTTATCTCCCCATACTAGGTTCTTTTTTCCATTTCCTCTTTCTCTGCAAAGTACTTTGTGGCCAAGAGTTACAAGACAGCTTGTTTTTCAGTATTTTGTGTGGTAGTAAGTGCACTGGTTAGCATCATTTGAGGACTTTTCTGTTTATCGCAAATTCACGTGAAGGCTACTTTTCAACACTGTCTTACTTGATCTACAGAAATGGTGATTGTGATTCTTGTCAAGTTGTATTTATCTTTCTACTTTTGAAGTTAAAATAGGAACTATAATTGCTCGTTTAACTTTTAATATACCTATGTATTGGTGGCATATAAGTGTAAGTCACTTATAAGAAAAATGTACACCATTACTTCAGGCCTGAGGCACAAAAGGTACATTGGCTTTTAGAGTAGGACCTGAGGTGTAGGGGAAGAAGAACTGACACCAGTCTTGAACTTTTTGAAAAATGGACACTGCATACTGAATCAGCATTTGATTATGGGGAAGTAGTGAGAGGAGAAGAGGAAGATGGAAGCTATCGAGTAGAATTTGTAGTTATTTATGTAGATGGTTAGAGGTAAAAGGTAGTAAAAACGACCTCCTTCAAATATTGAGTTAAAGAAAAACCTGTACTACTTACTACTACTGGAACTTAAGAAAGAAAAGTTTTTCTTCAGGGCATTTATAAAAAATTGAACAGTTGTGTTCCCTTGTGGATCTTTGGCGAAATGTTAGAACATATTGTATGAATTGCAGTAACTGCTGACAGAATTTTGAAAAGTGTTGCTGACCTTGTAATAAGCCCAAATACCCATCATGCCTCATTGTTCTAAGTTTATGTGTTTACACAGATTCTGCTGATTAAATTTTGCCCTATACACTGTAGACACTGAACCCTAAGCAAGGCCTTAAAATGTTATTGAGCAGAATTTCGATTCAGATCAGTTATAAAATGCTCTTGACTCATGGGCTTTTATAGATTCTTTATTTCCTTTTAAGAAGTATGCTGCTTATGTTGCACATCTCTGTTGGTTTTAAGAAATGTAAGCTGGCTTTTTTGGGAGATGCATCCTTGAGTAGGAAAGTGTCTTAAATTGATTTTCGGTCACTATTTCAGTCAGCACTTTGAAATGCTCTTAGCTACCTGTGCCATTACATCCTTGTGGTCAATAACTTTCCCTTTTTTGTGGCTTGCTTCACAAATTGAAGAAGCTTTTTGTCCATTATTATTTTGCTGTGTATATTTTATCTCTGATCCAGCATAGTGCTGGATACCTGGTACATTCTCAGTGGAAAATTATTTGAAGAGTCAAAGATGCCGACACGGCCCAGTCATCCCCAGACTCCCTTCCTGTCTTCACTTCAGACTTGGCTTACAATCAACACTCAGAGAGATTCCTTAAGACCACCCTCTCTAAAATAGCAACCCTACATGACTCTTCTCATAGCCTGCTTTGTTTTTCTTCAAAGTGCTTTTCTCCCACGACCTGATGCTCTCCCATGGGAATGTAAATGCCATAAAACCAGCAATTTTGTTTTGTTCACTGCTGTATCCATCCCTAGTGCCTAGCACATAGTAGGCTCTCAGATGTTTTCTGAAGGTATTAATAAAGGTTAGAAATTGTGCTAGATGCCTAAAAGGATATAAATATACATCAGAAATGGATTCAGCCCTCGTAGACAGATAACTATAGTACAAGATGGGTTCAGATGGCAGAAGAGAACTGTGGTGAAAGTGCTGGGGGTATTTTAGAGGTTTATTACTTCTAGCTGGCTTCTTAAATGACATTTAAGCTGGGTCTTATTTCAAACTAGGGAAACATAAGCTCAGAGGTGAGAAAGTGAGTAAGGGTAATATGTATAAGAAAAGGTGAAGTATTCAGTTTGACTAGAATATACTACTAATGAAGAACTGAAAAATTAGTTAGAAAGATCGGTTAGATCCAGGTCAGTGGAAGGTCTTAAAATCAAAGCTAAGTTTGGATTTCATCCCACTGGCACCGTGGAAATTGTTTTCTCCCTCCTTAAAAGGCAGTTATGTGTTATGATTGGACTTGCATAGGAAGAGACTTGAAGACTGATTTGAATTGTGGAGTAGATAAGTGAAGGTAGCAAGGAGTGTATATTAGAATAATCATATAATTCAGAGGTAGGATTGATAATGAATGGTCAGCAAATTGACAAATCAGACATGGAGAATAAGGGAAATGGAAGAAGCCAAGATGACTCAAGGTTTTGAACTTGTGGGAAGTAAGATGGTGTTGTCATTAAATACAGAAATAGAGAACATGAAGAAAGAGCAGATTTGAGAAGGAAGATTAGTTTAATTTTGAACATCTTGCTTTGAGGTGCTAGCATTTGGATGGAGAAATGTGGTAGGCAGTTGGAAAGCTACCAAGGCCTAAGTGGTTTTTGTTGTTGTTGTTGTTTTGAGGAAGATTGGCTGTGAGCTAACATCTGTTGCCAATCTTCCTCCTTTTTTCCTTTTTTCTCCCCAAAGCCCCAGTAGATAGTTGTATGTCATAGTTGTGTGTCCTTCTAGTTGCTCTTTGTGGGACGCCACCTCAGCATGGCTTGATGAGCGGTACGTAGGTCTGCACCCAGGATCCGAACTGGTGAACCCTGGGCCGCCGAAGTGGAGTGCACGAACTTAACCACTATGCCACCAGGCTGGCCCCCGCAAAGTAGTTTTTGAAGCCTTGAGAATGCAAAGGAAGAGCCAAGAGAGTGCATGGAGAAAGAAAGGAAAATAGCAGAGAGCAAATTCTTGGGAAGTAGCTCTATTAAGAGAATAGGAAGAAAAGCCAAAGGAAAAACAAAAGCAAGTAGGAGAACCAAGAGAGGACAACACTGGAGAAACCAAGGACAGATATTTTTAGGAAGAAGTAAGATTCAAACCTGTTTCTTCCAGAAAGAGCTCTGTTGTAACCTTGGGAGTATGATACATGTGTTTTCTATCATGTCATACATTATTCTGCTATGCTGTTTAGCGTAGTTCTTTACCCAGAGTAGGTTCTGAACAATTTAGCATGTCTTAAGGGAATCATGGATTGTCACCTGCCTGTCTTTAAGGATTAGCGTTTGGCAGAATGTTACACAAATATTGAGGTTTAGTCTACTGTGCAGTCTGGTGTCCTGCTGAAAAGTTGACACTCAAGTCATTGGAAATAATTTGTGCTTTGCAAATTTTCTACCAAGTTACCTGTTTCAGAATCCCTCTATGATATATTTTTGATCTTTTCTGTTTTTGTTTCCTCTTTGATAAAATAGTAAAACTCCTAACCAGCGATAATTGAAGGATTTCAAAGTACAAGGATGAAAACACTTAGTGGAAGGAGTTGAGGGATGGGATAAGTGCTTGTATTTTTATTTTACACTTGAGCTATTTAGCATATGAATTATTTTTGACTGTCTTCAAGGAATATTAATTTTATCACTTTTGTAGGTGCTTTCAGAAAACAAGTAGGAAACTAGAAAGAGAATAACTTGCTACAAATACGAGAAGACAAATATCAAAACACTGAAGCCTATTTGTTGAAAAGCTGATTAGAAAGATTTCAGCAGTATTTTGCAGAAGAGTTAGGACTGGAGAGACTTGGTTAATTTGGTGCAGCAGTTTATCAAGGAAAGACAAAGATGGGACTGATGGTGATGCTCCAGTATAGCATAATAAAAGAAAAATCTGTCTCTAATAAAGAGAATTTTTAGGCAGTCAAATTTGATTATGAATTGACTTGAAATTTTATAGTTCACTTGTATGACAAGAATAATAAATGCTAATTTTTGAGGCAAGGGAAAATAAGCAAGTGTAATCAGTAGCTGGTTTGGTGTATAACCGTATCTAAGGCATCTTGTTCTGAGTGACAATACCATTAAGGATAACACAGATAATCTGATTAAAGTACACATGTAAAAGCAGAGCCATCATCTGTTGTGTTAAATTGGTACTGTGTGGCATCTTTATAATCACGTCATTAAACAGAGGTTATTAGAAAAAGGTTAACTAATTGTTAAAACATAATAGTAGCATATACACTTATGTAGAAATTTTTGCATGGTTTGGATGTTAGCATTTCATTTTTGGGAGAGGAAGAGGAGTTGTTTTGGTAAAACTTACCTCTTTAAGGTCTGATTTAGTAGAAATATTTGTTAGGTCTGGATATTTAAATAGTCCTTTTTGTTGAGAATTTTAATTTATTTTCAATTTGGATGAGGTATAGGGTGATTTTTTAAAAATCCGGAATAGCTCATGCAAAGCAGAAAACAATATATTTTGCTTTTCTAACATTTCCTTTCTTTTGTGAGTGGTTATAGCAATATACAAGTTCTTATACTTGTTTGTTGAATCCTCTTATCTGTCATCCTAAAAAAAGTAAATTTGTTCATATTAGTTTATGCCTCAAGTTATTAGGCCTGATTAATTTAGGATTAAAAGTCTTGAAAGATATTACTGTTAATTTTTTTTCTTATTTACTATGCAACATCTATTTGAATGGAGAAAATAGGAGTGGACCTAGTGAATGCAAGTCTTTCTTCCATTATATTTACATCTTTTATATGTTACAGCAAAAACAGTTGCTGAAGCCCCTTTTGAACAAAGATAACAGGATCACAGAGTATTTAATATTATCAACAGCACATTCCTTCCTCTCTTTCCCTAGTTTTATATATCTTTGAATAATATTGGCCATAAAGTATATTTGAAGAGGTTCTTAGTAAATATATTTTAATGTTCATATTAATTATACACCTGGTATGGTGAATTCAGTGCATTTAAAATAAAAATAATTTTATGTGTTTATTGAATTATTGAACTTCTGATCATTTGTAGGCGAAACCTAACCAAACTGTCCCTGATCTTCAGCCACATGCTGGCAGAACTAAAAGGAATATTTCCAAGTGGACTCTTTCAAGGAGACACATTTCGAATTACTAAAGCAGATGCTGCAGAATTTTGGAGGAAAGCTTTTGGGGAAAAGTAAGTCTCAAAATAATGAATTTGAACTATGAAGAACTAAAGCTTGTGTTGTGGGTTTTTGTTAAGTTTTTTATTAATGAAGTATTTAAAACGTGGGAAAACATAGAGAAAAATAATGAATATGTGTATACCTACTTCCTGGCTTTGGTAAATATTAACGGTTTTTGCTCTGATCATCTTTTTTTTTTTTAAAGAAACAAACCATTGCAGATTGAGTTGAAACCCATACTGTTTGATTGAATACTCTCCTCTTTCTCTCCCTATCCACTATGCTGTTAATGGACATTTACATTTCAGATTATTTGCTGTTGCTAACAGGGCTGCAGTGAAGAAAATTGTACAGTCATGTGTCACTTAACAACGAGGACATGTTCTGAGAAATGCATCCTTGGACTTTTTTGTTGTTGTGCGAACATCATAGAGTGTACTTACACAAACCTAGGTGGTATAGCCTACTACGCACCTAGGCTATATGGTACTAATCTTATGGGACCAGTGTCGTATATGTGGTCTGCTGTTATGTGGCGCATCACTGTATTTGTCTTCATATGCAATCTCCGTAGTTACATACCTAGGAGTAGAATTGCTAAGTCAAGGAATTTCACATCTTCTTTGCCAAATATTACCTAATTGCTTTCCAAAGTGGTTGTACCACTAACACCGGTAGTATGAATTGGTATCATGTTTTGCTTTATATTCCTGAAGACAAAGGCAATTAAGCATCTTTTCACATTTATGACCAGTCAAAATTCTTATTTTCACTTGCCTGTTCCTATTCTTGACTTGTCCATTTTCCTATTGAATTGTCTTTTTCCTATTGTAAGATACTAATTCTTTGTTAGTTACTTACATTACAAATATCTTCTAGTCTATGGCTTTTCTTTCCACTTTGTTATATGGTCTTTTGATATATAGAAGTTTTAAATTATACAGACAGATTTATGAGTCAAACTTATGTTTTTAAGGATTAATATAAATGTTCTTTTATATCCTCTGAAATTTGGGTCAAAAAACAAAAAACAGAAACCAATAAAATTTTTCAGTTGGATATACAACTCCTAACATAAGTCTCTTTAAAAGCCTTCTTTATTAAAAAAATCATATTTTATATAAAATATAGAATAATTAGCAATTTTAAAAACTTAAAGAAGATAGAAATAAGTTTAACTTAATAACTACGTTAAAAAAGAGTTCAAAACACCACTTCATCTCTTATTTTCAGGAAAGTGAATACATAAACTTTTCAAAGGCAATGAGATTTATTTTAAAGATCTTGAGAAATAGAAATCCCACATATCTGGGTTTTAATCACTCACTCTTACATTAAATAATTTCTTCCTCATCTGTATCAGAACTCTGCTCTTCCTGTACCTTAAGCCTATTTCTTCCAGTCTAGTCCGTGATAGTGTGGGTTCCTCAAAGAAGACAGAGTATTTTACATGCTTTTGAAAAGTTAGTTTAAACACAGGCTTTCAGTTACTAAAGGTCTGGCCACAGATTACATTTATTATATAAAAAGAATAATCTCATCTTTCTTTCCATGCTTCTCTAATAGAACCAATGTCTGAAGAAAGATGAGACAAGGGATTAATTTGTGACATTCTGCCAAAGGATAGTGGAAAAAGACTTTCTATTATTAATTTACTCATTAGAAAGTTAAGAAATATATCATTTATTCTCTTTCTAGTCTGAATCCAAAATATAGCTCAGCTTCTTTAAGAAAATTGAAATTGATATTGAGAGCTTAATGTGGCTGTCTCTTCCTTGATTATAGCAATGCCAGGAATTGTCTGTTATCTCACTCTGCCTTCTCTCTCACCCCCACCCCCACCCCAGGACAATAGTCCCTTGGAAGAGCTTCCGACAGGCCCTTCATGAAGTACATCCCATCAGTTCTGGGCTGGAGGCCATGGCTCTGAAATCCACTATTGATCTAACCTGCAATGATTATATTTCAGTTTTTGAATTCGATATCTTTACACGACTCTTTCAGGTAGGATACTAAAAAGTTGGCCAAACTAGTTATTGCTACTTTTCTGAAGAGAAAGCTTTTAAAAAAATGACATTTGGGATTTTGCCTATTATATATTTATTGTAGGAAAAAAAGATTAAAAAACTCTGTATTTCTTTTTTTTTTTTTGGTAAAAATAATAACTATACAATTTGCTTTCTTTCCCTCACATTTATAATCTTTTTTTATTAAATATTCTTTGCATCATTTTAATGGTTGTAGAATGTCCAAAAAATGGGTATATTTAATCAATTCTCTGTTATTGGACATTTATGTATGTTTCTAACTTTTTCTCCTGATTGTATTGAAGTTTTTGACTGTTAATATTGAGATATATTGATGCTTCAAAAAGAACATTTTTTTCCCTAAAGTATATGCCACCTTGCATAAACCTTTGTTTGGAACTTCTTAGTTGCACATGTAGGCCCTGCTCTGTCTCTCTGTTTTTGTTTGTTTATTGTTGTTTAACCTCACTACTATTGGTTAGAGCTGCTTAAAAATTTCTTGAATTTCATTTTGTAAAGTTAAGTTTCTCCCTATAAGTATATATTCGTTTCTTCTTAGCTTTTCAAAATTCTTATCTCCAAACATGTTTGTCTTCCTTCAAAGTGACAATATAATTGAAAAATTGTGACAGTAAATGGAGAATTTGTAATTGATAATTGAAGTTGTTTTTCCTTTTGTTCTTCATTGCTCTGAGGCTGGTTGTATGTCTTGAGCTGAACTGTCTGATCGATCTCCTGTTTCCTTAGCCCTGGTCCTCTTTGCTCAGGAACTGGAACAGTCTTGCTGTAACTCATCCTGGTTACATGGCTTTCCTGACATATGATGAAGTGAAAGCTCGGCTCCAGAAATTCATTCACAAACCTGGGAGGTCAGTGCCATGAAGCAAAGAGGTTTATTCTCCTGAATTTTGCTAGAATAGAGAAAACATGATATTGTATTAGTTCCCCAGTGGCCACGTTTCTGCAGTAGTATTGATGTCTATTTATCAGAGGAATTGACTTTTTTCAGATCCTATGATTTGAGAAATGCTTTCAAGTTACTTAAGAATTGGGCTTATGTGTCTTTTGCGTTTTGGTCTGGAGTCATTGAAGAATCTGTTATTGATGGTCCTTTTGATTTTTGTCTCTGTCTTGCCTTTCACTCTAATAGGAGCATATGTATTAAAGATTCTGTTTATCTCTGTTCTCAGTTACATTTTCCGGCTGAGCTGTACTCGTCTGGGTCAGTGGGCTATTGGGTACGTTACTGCTGATGGGAACATTCTCCAGACAATCCCTCACAATAAACCTCTCTTCCAAGCACTGATTGATGGCTTCAGGGAAGGCTTGTGAGTACCTACTGTTTACCATCTACTAGAGTCTGGGAATTTAGGGGCAGTAAAACTTCATCATTGTTGACTTTATTCCAGGTTCCTTCTACAGATTAAGATTCAGGAAACATATTAAGAGGTTACATTGTTTTGACCTTCAGGTTCTGTATGACTTTTGTTTTGATTTAAAAGGGATTCCTTGAGTGAAATTATTTTTCTCTACTCCTTCAGTTATTACCATGAGTAAACTTTATCTTTCTCCTTTTCTAAATGTGAACTTATTTTCAAGCCTATATTTAGATTTAAAAATATACTAATTAGCAGAAAACGTTACCAGCTATTTAATTAGCTAACATTAGAGTGATTCGGTGTTTCTAATGACAGCATGCTCAGTGGCCTTCATCTGCCTTCATCCAAACTTCATTTTGGTTCAGCAGCATTTCTTCAGGCTTTGGGCGTTTGTAATCTGTGCTAATATTTATGGCTAAATTCTTATTTATTCCAGAATTGCTATTCCTTTGGGAATTCAAATTGATTATCAGTTGGTAAGCACTAAAAATACTAACAGTTGATCAGGTATCAGAAAACTATTTATGTTTTAAAGTGATTAGTGAAATCCATTTTCCATTATGCATTGTCTTCTCCAATGGCGTTGGAGCTGAGAGGGGTGCTTCCCCAAACGTCAGAGCAGTTTGATGCTTAGAAGCTTCCTGGTAGGTGATCTCAGTGGCTTAATTTGCTTCTTGTTACATTTCTTTTAAGTTGGTGTTTCTCAATATTAAATCTGTAAACCAGGTATTTCAGGTCTTTGGTCAAAAGCAAATGCAGTTTAAATTAAGAATTTATACTTTGTGGCCATTCATAGATTAAAATAGGGGTTGGCAAACTATAGCCCACAGGCTAGCTGTTTTGGTACGGCCTGTGTCTAAGATAACTTTTTTGTTTTAGAGTGTTGTTAAAAGAAACCAAATAGTGGCTGGCGGCCTAGTGGTTAAGTTCGCGTGCTCCACTTCTGCAGCCTGGGGTTTATGGGTTCCGATCCTGGCTGTGGACCTATATATACGGCTCATCAAGCTATGCTATGGCGGCGTCCCATATACAAAGTAGAGGAACATTAGCACAGATGTTAGCTCAGGGACAATCTTCTTCAAGCAAAAAGAGGAAGATTGGCAACAGATGTTAGCTCAGGGCCAATCTTTCTCACCAAAAAAAAAGAATGTGACATAGACTTGTATGGCTTGCAAAACCTAAAATATTTACTATCTGGCCCTTTACAGAAACAGTCAATCCTTCGATTAAAAGATAGAGTCTGTGGCGTTGTGCCCTGGAGAAAGAATATCAGTGTTTGGAGAATATCTTCTTTGAATTGTTCTGTGTTATTTAATTATTTTGAAGTATTAGTAAGATTTATCTTTGCATTGATGCAAAGTTGCCCTTTTAGAATGAGAGAATTCCTAGATATCATTTATCTGTGTTAGCAAGCAGTGATAAATTGGCTTCAGTAAAACCCCAAGGTTGGTTTCTCTTTTTACAGCTATTTGTTTCCTGATGGACGGAATCAGAATCCTGACCTGACAGGCTTATGTGAACCAACTCCCCAGGACCACATCAAAGTGACCCAGGTGAGTTTTGTTTTACATTATAACCACGTCACTAGAGCCAAGCTTTTATATACACTGTATAGAACTGACAGTAGAATTGTGTTAAGTGGTTGGAACACTTAAATTTTAAATCACTGATTAGGTTAGTGAATTTATGTGTGTGTGTTTTCTCTTTAAACCATGCAGCTTAAAATAGGACTAGGTGCTTTTTGTTTTAATGAGAGAAATTGACCACTGTTATGACACTTTTATACAAGCAAAATTTATATAGAAAGTCACAGTCTTCAATTTTCCTGTTTTTAGTTAGCATTTATAGTTGTTGTCATTCATTCAACAGATATCTGCAATAGGCTGAGTAATCTCTTAATTTTATTTTAATTAAAGGAACAATATGAATTATACTGTGAGATGGGCTCCACATTCCAACTGTGTAAAATATGTGCTGAAAATGATAAGGATGTAAAGATCGAGCCCTGTGGACACCTCATGTGCACATCCTGTCTTACGTCGTGGCAGGTATGGATCCAAACCATACATTTTCTCAGCTATGTAATCGCTCTGAAGAACTGGGGATCACATATCCTATACAGATATAATGGATAGCCTGGTTTATGGTGTGGGTTTTAAACTTTTGATTTCTTTCTTCATCTCTAGGAAATGTATTTCCTAGTCGAGAAATATTTTAAGTACTTTCAGATGTGTCTGTTACCATCTCCTGTTTCCTCTGCAGGAATCAGAAGGCCAGGGCTGTCCTTTCTGCCGATGTGAAATTAAAGGTACTGAGCCCATTGTGGTAGATCCGTTTGATCCTAGAGGAAGTGGCAGCCTATTGAGGCAAGGAGCAGAGGGAGCTCCCTCCCCAAATTATGATGATGATGACGATGAACGAGCTGATGATTCTCTCTTCATGATGAAGGAATTGGCTGGTGCCAAGGTAAGACTGAAGTTTAAGAGACTGTGGCAAAATCCATTATGAGTTGTGTTCTAAAGCAGTAGAACACTTAAGGACATCCAAACTACAAGGAGTAATAATAATAGCTAATATTTACTGAGCATTTACTGTGTGAGAGATACCGTGGTGAGCACATTACATATTGTAACTCATATAGTCCTATACTCATATATCCCTATGAGTAGGTACTGTGCTTGTCCTCACTTAGCAGATGAAGAAACTGAGGCACAGCGAGGTTAAGGAATTTGCTGAAGATCACACAGCTAGTAAGTTGAACCAGAATCTGTGACCAGGTATTCCGGCTTCAAGGCCCATGCTCTTACTGTGTATATCCTAGAATTGGGCTTTACTCGGATAACTTGGTAGAGAAAATGAGGGAGGAATAAAAGAATTGGACCTTATTTTGCTACTGTGACTGGAATATGTTGTTCTTGTTTTTTTTTTTTTTCTAATGGAGTCTCAGCATTAGAAAGTTAGGTTTCGGACCAGCCTGGTGTCATAGTGGTTAAGTGTGCTCTACTTTGGTGGCCTGGGGTTCACAGGTTTGGATCCCGGGTGCGGACCTACTCACTGCTCATCAAGCCATGCTGTGGCAGCATTCCACATACAAAATAGAGGAAGGTGGGCACAGATGTTAGCTCAGGGCTAATCTTCCTCACCAAAAAAAAAAGGTTTCAGGGGAAGAAATGAGGCACGTTAATAACCAAATAAATGGCAACTAAAGTGGTTGGAGGGTGGTAGGAGGTACCATGTAGAACTGAACAAACTGGAAAGGCCCTAGTAAAGATAGGAAAGATAAAGGCTAAGAAAGGGTGTCATCAAATTCTGTTATATCAATGGATAGGGTAAACCAGGGATTTATTCACTAGTTAGAAGTAAGGCAGTCTTTGAAGATTTTAGTAAATACAGGGCAAACAAAGGATTCTAAAATGCTGCAGCGGGCCGGCCCCGTGGCTTGGTGGTTGAGTGAGCGCGCTCCACTGCTGGCGACCCGAGTTCGGATCCCGGGCTCCCACCGGCGCGCTGCTTCTCCGGCCATGCTGAGGCCGCGTCCCACATACAGCAACTAGAAGGATGTGCAGCTATGACACACAACTATCTACTGGGGCTTTGGGGGGAAAAAATAAATAAATAAAATCTTTAAAATGCTGCAGCTTTTCTAGTTTAGCATGTTACAGATTCATGGGATGCATTTCCTTGGTATAAAAGAGACTTTCTGTTGTATCAGCGCCTGACTGCCTGGCACCTAGTAGGTGCGCAATAAATATTGAAAGAATGGATTTTCTCTCTTAAATGATTGTATCCAGTGTATCTCCTCCTCTGTTGCATCAATGCCACTGCCTTATTTCAGGTTCTCATCATCTGTTCTCCCTGCTACCAGAGGCAGTGATCTACAACACAAACCTGGTCACCTCATTCCTGTGCCTCTCGCTCTTTGATGATTTCTCATTATTTTATGCTAATAATTACTTTGCCCTGATAATCCTTTCCGCTTTATATTTTGTGGTCTATCTAGCAAGGCTGAACCACTAAAAATTTCTCCATACTTTTATCCTGATAATTTCTATGTAATTTAGCTCAGTTTTCATTTCCTAGGAAACCTTTCCAGACTGTACCCTGCTTCCCCCACCTCCAACTCATACCTGTTTACACATGTATAATCTAGGTCTGGCCAGGTGTTTCTAGGACACTCTGAATATGTCTGCCATAGAATTTATCACTTTGTAATATTTTATTAAAAGTATTTCCTATTGTAAGTTCCTAGAAGGCAAGAGCCATGTTTCGTTTGTAATTAGCTACTCAAAATTGAGCCCATAGTAATTACTTTGAATGTTAAGACTGGGAATTGAGAACACTTCAAAGCAGGAATTGATAAATTTATCTATGCTATATCAATAATGGATAGTTGAGGAAATCTGGACTATTTGAGTGGTACATTTTTGGCTTTTTGAAGTTGACAGTAGACTTGGCCCCTTAGTACAAGTTCTTTGGTCCTTTTTAAGAGATTCATCTGGGGCCCGGCCCTGTGGCGTAGCGGTTAAGTGCACGCGCTCCCCTGCTGGCGGCCCGGGTTCAGATCCTGGGCGCGCATCGACGCACGGCTTGTCAGGCCATGCTGTGGCGGCGTCCCATATAAAGTCGAGGAAGATGGGCATGGATGTTAGCCCAGGGCCAGTGTTCCTCAGCAAAAAGAGAAAGATTGGCATGGATGTTAGCTCAGGGCTGATCTTCCTCATACACACACACTAAATAAATAAATAAATAAAACTTAAAAAAAAAAAAAAAGATTCATTTGACCTCTGTAGCAGTTTTATATTCTTAACATAACTTGCCATCTGTTCATGAAAATTTACTGGTAACTCCTGAAATATTAGGGAAGCTGAATAATAAGGTAAAGAAGTGATTATTCATATATGTATTTATTTGAAATTAAAATACCCTTTTTGGGGCCGGCCCCGTGGCTTGGTGGTTAAGTGAGCGCGCTCCGCTGCTGGCGACCCGGGTTCGGATCCCGGGCTCGCACCGACGCACCGCTTCTCCGGCCATGCTGAGGCCGCGTCCCACATACAGCAACTAGAAGGATGTGCAGCTATGACACACAACTATCTACTGGGGCTTTGGGGGGAAAAAATAAATAAATAAAATCTTTAAAATACCCTTTTTTATGGAATTTTATAGACCAGTAATACTCGTGGAGAAACAGGCACATTCAGTGTTGATGTGGGTACAAATTAATTCCATCTTTTTGGAGGACAGTTTGACATCAAAATGTATAATGTTCATAGTTTGAATTAGCACTTCCATTTCTGGGAGTTTATCCTAAAGAAATACTCAGACAAGTGCACAAAGATGTAGATTTTGTTATTCTTACAGCATTGTTTGTAATGATAAAAAATTAGGAACAACCTACATGTCCATCAGTAAGAAATTATGGTACATTCATGTGTTAGTATTCTATTGCTGCCATAACAAAATACTACAAATTTAGCAGCTTAAAACAACACTAATTTATTCTCTTATAGTTCTGTAGGTCAGAAGTCCAATACATGTCCCATCAGGCTAAATTCAGGGTGTCAGCAGGTCTATATTCCTTTCTGGAGGCTCTAAGGGAGGATCCATTTTCTTACTCATTTGGGTTTGGCAGAATTTAGTTCCTTGCCAGTTGTAGGATAAAGATCCCTGTTTCCTTGCTGGTTGTCAGCTGATGATATTCCCAGCTTCTAGGGGCCAACCACATTATTTGGCTCCTTTCCTCCTTCAATCTTATCTCTCTGAGGTTTTCTGTTTTTAAGCACTTGTGTGATTAGACTGGGTCCACCGGATAATCCAGGATAATTCCCCCATCTCAAGATCCATACCCTTAATCACATTAGCAAAATTCCTCTTGCCAGGTAGGGTAACATATTCACAGATTCTGGGTTTTAAGCCATGAACATCTTGGGGGCGGTGGGGAGGGATCATTATTCTGCCTACTACAGTCCATATAATGGAATGCTCTGCAGAGTGAGTTCAGTTTACATATACTTAAGTGGAAAGCTGTCTAATGTATATTAAGTTTAAAAAACAACTATATTCTATGTATAGTAGCACCTTATTTCTGTAAAAAAAATTTGGTTGTAAAAATTTTTTTTACGTGCATGGGAGAAAAAATTGGATGACTATACACCAAATTACTATTATTTCTGAGGATACAAATTCAGAGAACTTTTTTTTTTAAATTTTTTGTTTATTGCAGTAACATTGGTTTATGACATTGTAAAAATTTCAGGTGTACATCATTATACTTCTATTTCTGCATAGATTACATCATGTTCACCACCAAAATACTAATTACAACCCATCACCACACACATGTACCGAATTATCCCTTTCGCCCTCCTCCCTCCCCCCTTCCCCTCTGGTAACCACCAATCCAATCTCTGTCCCTATGTGTTTGTTTATTGTTGTTATTATCTACTACTTAATGAAGGAAATCATACGGTATTTGACCTTCTCCCTCTGACTTATTTCACTTTGCATTATACCCTCAATGTCCATCCATGTTGTCACAAATGGCTGGATTTCATCGTTTCTTATGGCTGAGTAGTATTCCATTGTGTACATATACCACATCTTCTTTATCCATTCGTCCCTTGATGGGCACTTAGGTTGCTTCCAAGTCTTGGCTATTGTGAATAACGCTGCAATGAACACAGGGGTGCATGTACCTTTACAAATTGGTGTTTTCAAGTTCTTTGGATAAATACCCAACAGTGGAATAGCTGGATCATATGGTAGTTCTATCCTTGATTTTTTGAGGAATCTCCATACTGTTTTCCATAGTGGCTGCACCAGTTTGCACTCCCACCAGCAGTGTATGAGAGTTCCCTTCTCTCCACATCCTCTCCAACACATGTTGTTTCCTGTCTTGTTAATTATAGCCATTCTGACGGGCATGAGGTGATATCTCATTGTAGTTTTGATTTGTATTTCCCTGATAGTTAGTGATTTTGAACATCTTTTCATGTGTCTGTTGGCCATCTGTATATCTTCTTTGGAGAAATGTCTGTTCAGGTCCTTTGCCCATTTTTTAATTGGGTTGGTAGTTTTTTTTTGTTGAGATGCATGAGTTCTTTATATATTTTGGAGATTAAGCCCTTATCAGAAGTATGGTTTGCAAATATCTTCTCCCAATTGTTAGGTTGTCTTTTTGTTTTGTTGATGGTTTCCTTTGCTGTGCAGAAGCTTTTTAGTTTGATGTAGTCCCATTTGTTTATTTTTTCTATTGTTTCTCTTGCCCGGTCAGACGTGGTGTTTGAAAAGATGTTGCTAAGACCGATGTCGAAGAGCGTACTGCCTATGTTTTCTTCTAGAAGTTTCACAGTTTCAGGTCTTACATTCAAGTCTTTAATCCATTTGGAGTTAATTTTTGTGTATGGTGTAAGGTAAGGGTCTACTTTCATTTATTTTCATGTGGCTATCCAGTTTTCCCAACACCATTTGTTTAAGAGACTTTCTTTTCCCCATTGTATGTTCTTGGCTCCTTTGTCAAAGATTAGCTGTCCATAGATGTGTGGGTTTATTTCTGGGTTTTCGATTCTATTCCATTGATCTGTGTCTGTTTTTGTGCCAGTACCATGCTGTTTTGGTTACTATAGCTTTGTAGTATATTTTGAAATCAGGGAGTGTGATACCTCCAGCTTTGTTCTTTTTTCTCAGGATTCCTTTAGCTATTCGGGGTCTTTTGTTGTTCCATATAAATTTTAGGATTCTGGGCCGGCCCTGTGGCTTGGTGGTTAAGTGCGCGCGCTGCAATGCTGGCGGTCCGGGTTCGGATCCTGGGTGCGCATCGAGGCACCACTTCTCCGTCCATCCTGAGGCCGAGTCCCACATGCCGCAACTAGAAGGATGTGCAGCTATGACATACAACTATCTGCTGGGGCTTTGGGGGGAAAAAATAAAAAATAAATAAAATCTTTAAAAAAAAAAAAAATAAATAAAAATAAATTTTAGGATTCTTTGCTCTATTTCTGTGAAAGATGTTGGAACTTTGATAGGGATTGCATTGAATCTATAGATGGCTTTAGGAAGTATGGACATCTTAACTATGTTAATTCTTCCAATCCAAGAGCACGGAATATCTTTCCATTTCTTTGTGTCTTCTTCAATTTCTTTCAGAAATGTTTTATAGTTTTTGGTATACAGATCTTTCACCTCTTTGGTTAAGTTTATTCCTAGGTATTTTATTCTTTTTGTTGCAGTTGTAAATGGGATGGTATTCTTAATTTCTCTTTCTGCTACTTCGTTGTTAGTGTACAGAAATGCAATTGATTTTTGTATGTTGATTTTGTATCCTGCAACTTTACCATATTCGTTTATTACTTCTAAAAGTTTTCTGGTGGATTCTTTAGGGTTTTCTGTATATAAAATCATGTCATCTGCAAATAGTGACAGTTTCACTTCTTCCTTTCCAATTTGGATCCCTTTTATTTCTTTCTCTTGCCTGATTGCTCTGGCTAGGACTTCCAGTACTATGTTAAATAGGAGTGGTGACAGTGGGCATCCTTGTCTGGTTCCTGTTCTTAGAGGGATAGCTTTCAGTTTTTCACCATTGAGGATGATATTAGCTGTGGGTTTGTCATATATGGCCTTTATTATGTTGAGGTACTTTCCTTGTATACCCATTTTATTCAGAGTTTTTATCATAAATGGATGCTGTATCTTGTCAAACGCTTTCTCTGCATCTATTGAGATGATCATGTGATTTTTATTCTTCATTTTATTAATGTGGTGTATTACGTTGATTGATTTGCGAATGTTAAACCATCCCTGCATACCTGGAATAAATCCCACTTGATCATGGTGTATAATCTTTTTAACGTATTGTTGTATGCGATTTGCTAGTATTTTGTTGAGGATTTTTGCATCAATGTTCTTCAGTGATATTGGCCTGTAATTTTCTTTTTTTGTGTTGTCCTTGTCTGGTTTTGGTATCAGGGTAATGTCAGCTTCGTAGAATGAGTTAGGGAGCTTCCCCCCCTCCTCAGTTTTTTGGAAGAGTTTGAGAAGGATAGGTATTAAGTCTTCTTTGAATGTTTGGTAGAGTTCACCAGGGAAGTGGTCTGGTCCTGGACTTTTATTTTTGGGGAGATTTGTGATTACTGTTTCGATCTCTTTACTGGTGATTGGTCTATTCAAATTCTCTACTTCTTCTTGATCCAGTTTTGGAAGGTTGTATGATTCTAAGAATTTATCCATTTCTTCCAGATTGTCGAATTGGTTGGCATATAGCTTTTCATAGTATTCTCTTATAATCTTTTGTATTTCTGAGGTGTCTGTTGTAACCTCTCCTCTTTCATTTCTGATTTTACTTATTTGTGCCTTCTCTCTTTTTTTCTTGGTGAGTCTAGCTAAAGGTTTGTCAATTTTGTTGATCTTTTCAAAGAACCAGCTCTTGGTTTTATTAATTTTTCTATTGTTTTTTTGGTCTCTATTTCATTTATTTCTGCTCTGATTTTTATTATTTCCCTTCTTCTACTGATTTTGGGCTTTGTTTGTTCTTCTTTTTCCAGTTCCTTTAGGTGCATTGTTAGATTGTTTATTTGAGATTTTTCTTGTTTGTTGAGATAGGCCTGTATCGCTATAAGCTTCCCTCTTAGAACCGCTTTTGCTGTATCCCATAAATTCTGGCATGTCGTATTTTCATTTTCATTTGTCTCCAGGTATTTTTTGATTTCTTCTTTGATTTCTTCGTTAACCCAGTCGTTGTTCAGTAGCATTTTGTTTAATCTCCACATATTTGTGGCTTTTCTGATTTTCTTCCTATAGTTGATTTCTAGTTTCATACCGTTGTGGTCAGAAAAGATGCTTGGTATTATTTCAGTCTTCTTAAATTTATGGAGACTTGTTTTGTGGCCTAATATGTGATCAATCCTGGAGAATGTTCCATGTGCATTTGAAAAGAACGTGTATTCTTCAGTTTTTGGATGGAATGCTCTGTATGTATCTACTAGGTCCATCTGTTCTAGTGTGTCGTTTAAGGCCAATGTTTCCTTATTGATCTTCTGTTTGGATGATCTATCCATTGGTGTAAGTGGAGTGTTAAAGTCCCCTACTATTATTGTGTTACTGTCTATTTCTGTTTTTATGTCTGTTAATAATTGCTTTATATATTTAGGTGCACCTACATTGGGTGCGTAGATATTTACAAGTGTTATATCCTCTTGTTGGATTGTTCCCTTGATCGTTATGTAATGCCCTTCTTTGTCTCTTTTTACAGCTTTTGTTTTAAAGTCTATTTTGTCTGATATGAGTACTGCTACCCCAGCTTTCTTTTCATTGCCATTTGCATGGAGTATCTTTTTCCATCCCTTCACTTTCAGTTTGTGAGTGTCTTTAGGTCTGAAGTGTGTGTCTTGTATGCAGCATATATATGGGTCTTGTTTTTTTATCCAGTCAGCCACCCTATGCCTTTTAATTGTAGCATTTAGTCCATTGACGTTTAAAGTAGCTATTGATAAGTATGTACTTACTGCCATTTTTTAACTTTTTTTTTTTTCTCAGTGTTTTAGTAGTCCTTCTCTGTTCCTTTCTTCTTCTATACAGAATTGATGGTCACTTTAGTTTGACCTCTGTCTGAAAGCTGTACTCTTTAACTCCCCTCCTCCCTCCTTTTATGTTTTTGATATCATAGCTAACCTCTTTTTTGTGCATTTGTATCCATTACGTTCTTATCATGGAAATAGATAATTTTTCCTATTTGTGGTCTTCTCTTTTCCCCTTAAATCAGTCCCTTTAACATTTCTTGTAGCACTGGGTTCTTGGTGACAAACTCCTTTAATTTTTGCTTGTCTGGGAAAATTTTGATCTCTCCTTCCATTTTGAATGATAACCTTGCTGGGTAGAGTATTCTCGGCTGTAAGTTTTTTCTTTTTAGCACTTTAAATATATCGTGCCATTCTCTTCTAGCCTGTAAGGTTTCTGCTGAGAAGTCAGCTGATAGCCTTATGGGGTTTCCTTTGTATGTAACTTGACATTCTCTTGCGGCTTTTAGGATTCTCTCTTTATCTTTAATTCTGGACATTTTGATTATGATGTGTCTTGGTGTGGGCCTCTTTGGGTTTATCTTGTTTGGGGCTCTCTGTGCTTCCTGTACCTGGATGTCTGTTTCCTTCCTTAGGTTAGGGAAGTTTTCATCTATTATTTCTTGAAATAGATTCTTTGCCCCCTTGTCTTGCTCTTCTCCTTCCGGGACACCTATAACACGGATGTTAGTGCGCTTGATGTTGTCCCAGAGGTCCCTTAGACTGTCCTCACTCTTTTTAATTCTTTTCTCTTTTACCTGTTCACCTTGGGTAATTTCTTCTAGTCTTTCGTCCAGCTCACAGATCCGTTCTTCTGTATCCCCTACTCTGCTTTTGAGTCCCTCTAATGAATTTTTCATTTTCAGTATTGTATTCTTCATTTCTGATTGGTTCTTTTTTATATCTTCCATTTCTTTGTTGACATTCTCACTGAGTTCATCTATTCTTCTCCCCAGATCAGTGAGCATCCTTAACACTCTTAGTTTGAACTCTCTGTCGGGTAGGTTGCTCATTTCTGTTTCACTTAGTTCCTTTTCTGGGGTTTTGTCCTGTTCCCTTACTTGGAATGTATTCTTTTGCCTCCTCATTTTGCCTCTTTCCCTGTGCTTGTGTCTACGTATTAGGTAGATCAGCTACGTCTCCTGCTCTTGGATAGGTGACCTTATGTAAGTGATGCCTTAGGAGGCTTGCAGTGTGCTTCCCTCAGTTCTCAATGTTCCAGGGGTGACCCCTATATGGGCTACGTGTGTCCTTCTGTTGTGGCCTGTTTGCTCTCCCTGTAGGCGCCCAGGGAGGCCGAGTTATGCTCCTGGCCAGCTGTTGTAATGCTCAGCTGCTTGTAGTTGTTGTGGGCCCTTCAGTGTCTTTGTCAGGTGTGGGGAGCCCCAGCACAGTTGGCTGCAAGTTCTAATACCACATTTGTGTTGCAGTATTTCTTTTAAGTGAGTAGGCCCCCAGCGTGGCAGGTTGTTAGGCTCAGGGCCTTACAATTGCTGTAAGCCTCTAGCCTATTAGGTCTCTTGTCAGCTCTCTGAGGATTGCAGCTGGGTGGGGCTGGCCTCAGGCACAGGAGCACCCACTTGTTTCAGGCTTTGGAAGGTGGGGCAAACCCCCTATGTGGGTCTTTGAGAAGCACAAGTCTTCTGCAGCTGACAAGCCCTGCTGCCCACAGGTCCACACACACAGTCAACACAGTCCTGCCCCGTGTGAGTGCCCTGACCTCCCCGAGCGGACCCAGTCTCTCCACGGCGGGAGCCCCACACACTCTGCCACCGCCCCACACTCTCGACCCGCTCCTTGTGCACACCCTGCCCTGCTCAAGTCGGCTCAGTTGCCAGGCTGCAGAGAATCCAGTCACCAATCTATGCAGGCCCACAAGTTGCCTGAGGGCTTGTTGTTGGGTGGGGCCAGTCTCTAGGGTGGGCTGCCTACCCTGGCTGAGCTGGATTAAATTGGTGCTCTAGCGGGTGGGGCAGACCCTGGGCTAGCAGGCCTCAGGGAGAACTCCAATGGCGTCTGTGTCAGCACGCCCACACCAGGCCACAACAATGGCCGCCGCCAATGTCCCAGTCCCTGGAGAGGTCTCACCCCTCACCGAGATGCACTCAGGGCCTATTAGGTGAGTCTCTTTTCACCAAAGCACTGTGTGCACCTTTCTTTCTGGTGATTTTAGGATGTTTTCTGAAACGGGTGAGTTTGCGCACGGGCCCTTTAAGAGCCGGTTTCAGTTTCTTTGTGAACCGGGTTTTCTGGGGGTACTCCCCAATGTTTTAGTAGCAGGCACAGTCAGATATTATGCCGCTGGTCTCCATTGTGCTGGGTCCACAAAATGCCCACAGCGGGGGCGCTCCCGGCTCAGGGCCCCGAGCCTCCAGGGAGGCTGCGTACCTGTGTGCTGCTCTCGGTGGCCATGAAGCTGGCGGCTTGTGAAGGCGGCGTTTTTCCTCTCCAGAAGGGAGTCTCTGCCTCTTCCACCTCAGTTATGATTGTCCGTTGTTACAGGAGTTCCTCTTATCCAGTTTTCAGTTCTGTCTCAGGGGTAATTTTTCCACGAGTAGTTGTAAATTGGCTGTGTCCACGGGAGGAGGTGAGTTCCGAGTCTGCTTACGCCGCCATCTTGACTCGAGATCCCCAGAGAACTTTAATTTTAGAGAATATTTGAATTTTTTACAATTAACACATAATAATTTTGCAAGGTGTTTATTGTGCTAGGTAAGTAGCTCTGTGTCGAGTGCTATGTGGAATAAGAAACCTAAGAGAAAGGCCTGCAAGAAGCTAGTAGTTTTATTTGGGAAGAGAATATATGCACGTGAAATGCTATTTAACATGAGGCAGACAGTGTATATTGTTTAAATTGTTGGGTACCCACCCTTTAAGTGCTATAGGACTTTAGAGGAAAGAAGAAAATGAACACTTTTTTCCATAGCTGATCTACATGAATGATATTAACTTTACCCACTTAAATAAAAGTAATAAATGTACACTATAACAATTCAAGTAGAGAAAAAACAGCTTCATGTATTGTCATTTGGCAGTTCTGTAATTTAGTCTCTTCTTAATGAACATTCATATTGTTTCCAGGCTTAGACATATTGGCATTCTTTTGCAAGTCTATCTGTGGGGTAAATTTCTAGCAGTGGAATTGCTGGATAAAAGAGTATGTACATTGAAACTCGTTGATAGAGGAGAGGGATGTAATTAGGGGAAGGGTACATGAGAATTTCACAGAGACAGTGGCATTTCATTTCTTAGCTGAGTGCTAGGTACTTTGTGGGTGTTTTATTATTATTCATACTTTATAGTTTGTGTAATGTATGAATAAAATATTTGAATAAAAGTGTTTTAACTTTTTTTGGATAGATATTAAAAGATGTCCCCAATTTTTTTTCCTAAAATCACTTCCAGAGGTATATGAGACTGTGAGAGTGCCTGTTTTGTCACATCCTGGTAGCTGTTGTTTGTTGTTTTATTTTGATTTATTTTTAATATATTGAATCTAATTTTTAAAAAATCCAAGAGATAAATGCATGTAAATTTTTTTTTATTTAAAAGAATTGCTAAAAGGCTTACAGAAGTGTTAGTTCCCTGCCTCCACCCACTCCAACTCCTCTCTGTACCCCATTTAGAGTTTTCAGTTCTTACAACTGTCTCTTACCATATGCTTGTGCTGCTGTCTCCTGCTACTTCAGTGTTAGCTGTCTGTTCACTTCAGGTGTTGTAGAGAAGGATTTAGATCTTTTATTATCTCCCTCCTTCCTACTTCATATCTTCCCACTATAGCTATTTGAATGTTTTTTGGCTGAATCAGTATTCAGTGTTTAAATGATTTTGTTCCCTGCTGTACCAAATAATATACTATAATATAATTACTTTTGCTTTCTTGTACAACCTTTTGCTTTTCCTGAGATAATTGCTTTGTTTTTATTTCCTTAGTTTTCTGTTTTTACCTAGCACTACCAGGTCTTATTATGCTGTCAAACATCCTCTCAGTATAATTTTCTATGAAGTAAATTCTATTAATATAGTAGATAGTATATAATATAGTATACTTAATATATAGGAGTCTTGTGTGTTTCGGCTCCACTCTAGACTGGTTATTCTCTGAGTGTGCTGCATTCCCCATCACCCTGAGGTCTCCCCTTGCCATCTCAGGGGACTTTGTTGCCTCCTCTGTGGTGGAGTGCCTATTTCTTGGCTCCCAGGTTTTCCTCTTGCTTGTTTTACTTCCTTGTTTGGGTGGAGTATGTCCTCAAAATAGCTTTCTGTGAAAAGGTGAGAGGTAAAATTTTTGAGACATTTGGTATCTTAAAATGTCTTTATTCAACCCTCAAACTGACTAGTTATAGAATTCTAGGTTGAGAAAAATTCAACTCTAAATTGTTATGGCTTCACTTGACTTCTGGTTTCTAGTGTATTTTGCTATGTTGTGCCCCCTTTCCCTCTCTCCCCAGAAGCTTTCAGAGTATTTTCCTTATCTTCGATTTCCTGAAAATTTAAAGGTGTTTTTTGTTTGTTTGTTTGCTTGCTTGCCTGTTACGGGTTTCTTTTCCTTCCCTGGGCTAGCTATGCAGTGAACTCTTTCTATATAGCTGTTTATGCCCCTTAGGTCTTGGAAATGTTCTTGTATTATTTATTATATGTTGAGGTAAAAGAACATGGCAGGGATCGGCTTTGATTTTGAGCCATGAGTTGAAGAATATGATTAGCTCAACCCTCTGCACTTTAGGAATGAGCAAGAGAGACAGATGGTGGGAGGGATCAAAATAGGCAGGGTGGGCCTTTCAAATTGGGAAACAACTTGAACAAAGTCAAGGAGGTAGGAATTCTAGAACAGGGGTTGTGGAAGTAAGAGTTACCTATGGATGGTTTTGAGCTAGTGAGTATGTATTTAAGGATAGCTGAGCTCGTAATGGTGAGCAAAAGGATTTGGTGAGATAAGAAACTAGAAGCTGGGAGAGTCCCTAGAAAATGGTGTTAATAAATCAGGCCGGAGTTTGGTGAGTAGAATGAAAAGGAAGGTAGAGATATTATTTTATGGAAAAATCACCAGGATAAAGTGACTGACTAGAAATTGATGATGAAGCGAGAATTAGTTAGACTAATAACTTTTCACTTTCTTCTTTTTTTTTTTTGTGAGGAAGATCAGCCCTGAGCTAACATCCATGCTAATCCTCCTCTTTTTGCTGAGGAAGACCGGCTCCGCGCTAACATCTATTGCCAATCCTCCTCCTTTTTTTCCCCCCAAAGCCCCAGTAGATAGTTGTATGTCATAGTTGCACATCCTTCTAGTTGCTGTATGTGGGACATGGCCTCAGCATGGCCGGGGAAGCGGTGCATCAGTGCATGCCCGGGATCCAAACCCGGGCCGCCAGTAGCGGAGCGCACGCACTTAACCAGTAAGGCACGGGGCCGGCCCACTTTTCACTTTCTTAACTCTTGAGGTGTTTAGCTGCTCGTGCTGCGTTGCTCATGCTCCATTAACATGGAGCCCATTTTCTTAAGTGTGAGTAAAAGAATGTAGCTAATGGTGAGGGCTTTCTTTGCCCTCGTTCACCACCCAGCATTAATGACAGGACTAAGTATAGGGGTGGTTGTTTTTCTGGCATCTTACGTAAGTGCTTGTAATACATATTTGCCTATCTTCCATCTGTATTGCTCCCTGTTAGAGAATGCAAATGCAAAGTAGCATTTTATATGAATTACTGTATATCTCTTGACAGCTGACTTGGACAAGCTTATCAGATACTCATCACCCTGCTATTGGCAAGGAAATGGAAAAAGATTATACATGTATTGTTTCTTCTGATTTGGCGCCTTGATTTTTTAGAACACAAATTGACAGAAAATTTAATTCCTTTTAATTAATGAATTGAAATAACTTATTTCTTCGGAAGGACTCAGTAAGCTTTTTAGTGATATTGTTGATCATTTTCCTCTTAAAAATCTTTTTGATTCTTTTTATTATAATAACCCACAGAGAGTTTATCATCTTTGATTTCTTTCATTGTTCTGCCCCCTTAAACATCATTTTCCCCAGTGATCTGTTGAAAGGTTAATGTCTGCCCCTTTCTTTTTATACAAGTTCCTATTTTTATTTTATTATTTATTTTATTTACTTTATTTTATTTATTTTTTTACATGAAAGCCCTTCTTTTTTTGTGTGAGGAAGATCAGCCCTGAGCTAACATCCATGCCAATCCTCCTCTTTTTGCTGAGGAAGACCCGCCCTGAGCTAACATCTATTGCCAATCCTCCTCCTTTTTTTTCCTCCCTTTTTCTCCCCAAAGCCCCAGTAGATAGTTGTATGTCATAGTTGCACATCCTTCTAGTTGCTCTATGTGGGACACCGCCTCAGCATGGCCGGACAAGTGGTACGTTGGTGTGCACCTGGGATCCGAACCCCAGGCCGCCAGTAGCAGAGCACGCGTGCTTAACTGCTAAGCCACGGGTTCGGCCCCTCTATTTTTAATCTTGAAAAGATTTTTTCTTTCTTTGAAGGTGAGGTGGAAAATTGTAATATTTTTTTAAAATTGTAAGCTAGGAAGCTTATTGTAGCACAGCCATTTCTGTGATACATTTTGCTTATTGCTTGCGTGGTGTTTCTGTGATTGAGAGTGCCCTCTTATGGTGACACAAAAATAATTCAGGAAGTTCTACCCCAGGCCAAAGGCTGACCCATTGGTAGTTATAGTCAGTGTTTGGATAGTACTTGCTATCTACAGCTTTAGAAGGAGTTGAAAGATGCCACTCCCCCAAACAAGAACAACCTATTAGGAAATTTTATTTATGTTAGGTGGAACGGCCTCCTTCTCCATTCTCCGTGGCCCCACAAGCTTCCCTTCCTCCAGTGCCACCACGACTTGACCTTCTGCAACAACGAGTATCTGTTCCTTCAGGTGCTTCTGGTCTTGGAACTGCTTCTAAGGTAAAGAAGCATTATCCATTTCTACAGTTTTCTGATTCTTTGTTGTGGATTAATGGATTTTGATTGACTTGCTTCCATCATGCTTCCACAGGCTGCTTCTGGCTCCCTTCATAAGGACAAACCATTACCAATACCTCCCACACTTCGAGATCTTCCACCACCACCCCCTCCAGACCGGCCATATTCTGTTGGAGCAGAAACTCGGCCTCAGAGACGCCCTTTGCCTTGTACACCAGGCGACTGTCCGTCCAGGGACAAACTGCCCCCTGTCCCCTCTAGCCGCCTTGGGGAATCATGGCTGCCTCGGCCAATCCCCAAAGTACCAGTAGTTGCCCCAAACCCTAGTGACCCCTGGATAGGGAGAGAATTAACCAACCGACACTCACTTCCATTTTCATTGCCCTCACAAATGGAACCCAGAACAGATGTGCTCAGGCTCGGAAGCACATTCGGTCTGGATACCCCCATGGTGAGTCTTGATTTTGAAATTATTTTCCCTGTTAACAAGTATTTGTGAATGGCATTTAATGGATCAAAGTTTTGTGGTAGATTTTATACAGGATTCAGAGATAATGTAACATAGTCCCTACCCTCAAGAAATGTATGTTAATAAAGTGGATAAGGCATGTTTGTAAATACTACAGTAAGTGTGTGTGTGTGTGTGTATGTGTATGCCATGAGTAGTATAAATAGAAAACACTGAAGTTTTAGAGAATTATGAGGGCTTCATGGAAAGAGTGGCATCTGAATTTGAAGTATTCTTTCCAAAGTGGTACAGTTTTAAGATAGATCAGAGCTACAATGACAGAAATGCTTAAGGTATATTGTAGAACAAGAAGTAGTTTGAGTGGAGCAGAAATGTTGTGTATCAGAGTACGAAAAAGGGCTAGAAAGGAGCATTAGTACTAGATTAGAGGGTCTTGAATACCCCCTCCCAAAAGAATTTGAATTTATTTGGTAGGAAATGAGCATTTGAAGGCTTTATATTAGCGGAGTGACGTGACCCAAGTGATGGTTTAAAGAGATGAATCTAGTAATAGTATGCAGAATATAGACTGATGAGAGAATAGATTGGAAAAGACAGGTTAGTGGTCCATGAGATAAAGGGTCCAGAACTGGGGGTGGGAGAGGTATATTCCTTCTTTTATTAGTTCACTTATGCATTCAACAAAAAATCTTGCCCTCACAAAGTTTACATTATAGTGGAGTAAAGATGGAAAATAAACAAGTTAATAAAACATATAGAATGTCAGACACTGATGAGTGCTGTGGAGAAAAATAGCACCAAAAAGGGATATAGGGACAGCTGGAGTTGAGCTGGGAGGTACATGGAGCGATGGGGTACAATTTTGAGCAAAACCTGGAGCAACAGGGAGAGTGAGCCGTGCTGATTCTGGAGGAAGCCCATTCCAGGATGAAGGGAAAAGCAGGTGAGTTTGGGAGAGTCTGTCTGAGGAATAACAAAGGGGGTTAGTATAGCTGGTGCTAGGTGAGCAAGAGGGAGAAGCATTGTCTGTGAGAAGAAAGGAACAGCCAGATTAGGTAGGGCCTTTAGAGAGCGTGAAACAAAGACCCAGTGAGGCTTGAAAGCAGTCAGTGGGTGGAAAAAAGGACAAGAAATCGCACGCACACACACCCACCACACACACACACACACACACACACACACACACACACACACACACACCACCCCACCCACCCACCCCCTGAGGTTTTAAACCTGGCTAACTAGAGGCATGTTGAATTTCAGATGAGCCATTGAAGGGAGAATTGGCGAGTTGGTAGTTGGAAATCTAAGAAAAAGGGGGAACTGGAAGGGTGACGTTGAGGAATGCTGTGGCTCTTAAATGAACTGCATATTTCTTGGTTGCAAGGGAAATGGGAGGGTAACTTACATTTAAATGGCATCTATGTGATAGTCTAATTAGTGAGAGTGGATTAGGTTTGACTTTCTGGTGATATCAATGTAGAAAGATGTATAGAATTTGAAAGATAGAAAAGATATTTGTGTAGACAGCCAGTTTCCTCAAATCTTTCTAGAACTAAAACAAACAAAAAACCTCATTTCCTTGGCTCTTTTTAGATCTGTCTCCCTAACCCTTACGTTTGAACTTTCTTTAGAGCTTGAAAAGCAACTATGCTTTTGTCAAATGTAACAGCGCCTAAGCATGGCATTGGGAGTGAGGTCTGTGTCTATATTATTGTTCTTGTTATTTGGAATAGGGTAAACAAGTGAAAGGAGATACTTAGCTGTGTTAAGAAGGTTCTTTTTCAACACTTTTTTTCCAGAATATGAATTGCAGCCCATTGGCAGGTCCAGAGTATGAGCACCCCAAAATCAAACCTTCAGCATCTGCCAATGCCATTTATTCTCTGGCTGCCAGGTAAGTTTACTAAAAGCTATATTTCATACAGTGGAGTTGGTACTTGAGTTGATACTTTAAAACAGCTTACTAACAGAAAAATTAGAAAACCCACAGGAATATAAAGAAGAAAATAAAAATTGGTCTGTATTTGCTTCATGTAAAAATTATCATATTTTATGTTTTGGACTATTTGCTTCCATTCTTTTCTCTTTGTATGTGTTCATAGATCAGTTTTGCTGGGGCTCATCTATTTTAGCAGTCTTCTCAAAGAAGCAATTTTGGTTTTGTTGATTTTTTTAAAAGATTCTTTTCTTAATTCTTATAGTTTTTTAATTTTAATTCTTAGGTATCTGCTTTTTTTTTGTGGTAGAATACACATGACATGAAATTTACCATCTTACCCATTTATAGGTGTATAGTTTAGTGGTATTAAATACATTCACATTTTGCAACCATCACCACCATCCATCCCCATAACACTTTTCATCTTGTAAAACTATAACTCTATACCTCTTAAACAGTAACTCCCTGTTCTCCCCTCCCCCAGCCCCTGGCAACCACCGTTACACTATCAGTCTTTATGATTTTGACTCCTCTAAATATGTCATATAAGAGGAATCATACGGTATTTGTCTTTTTGTGACTGGCTTATTTCACTTAGCATAATGTCCTTAAGGTTGATCCATGTTGTAGCATACTGCAGAACTTCTTTTTTAAGGCTGAAAAATATTCTAGTCTATGTATATACCGCATTTTGCTTATCCATTTATCAGTTGATGAACACTTGGGTTGATTCCATGTTTTAGCTATTGTGAATGGTGCTGCTATGAATGTGGGTGAACGAATATCTCTTAGAGACTCTACTTTTAATTCTTTGGGGTGTATACCCAGAAGTAGAATTGCTGGATTGTATGGTAGTTCTATTTTTAACTTTTTGAGGCACCACTGTACTGTTTGCCACAGCAGTTACACCATTTTACATTCCCCACCAACCATGCATAAGGGTTCCAATTTCTCCAAATCCTCGCTAACCCTTGTTATTTTCTGTTTTGTTTGTTTGTTTGTTTTTGGTGAGGAAGATTAGCCCTGAGCTAACATCTGTTGCCAATCCTCCTCTTTTTGCTGAGGAAGATTGGCCCTGGGCTAACATATGTGCCCATCTTCCTCCACTTTATATGTGGGACGCCTGCCACAGCATGGCCTGATAAGCAGTGCGTAGGTCTGCGCCCGGGATCCGAACCCGCAAACCCTGGGCCGCCAAAGCAGAGTGCGTGAACTTAACCACTATGCCACTGGGCCAGCCCCTATTTTCTGTTTTTTTAATAGTAGGCCGTCCTAATGGGTGTGAGATGGTATATCATTGTAGTTTTGAGTTGCGTTTCCCTGATGGTTAGTGGTGTTGAGCATCTTTTCATGTGCTTATTGGCCATTGATATATCTTCTTTGGAGAAATGTCTATTTAAAAGGTCTTTGCTCATTTTTTAATCAGTTTGTGTTTCTGTTGCTGTTGAGTTTTAGAAGTTCTCTATATATTCTGGATTTTAATCCCTTATCAGATATATGATTTGCAAATACTTTCCCCCATTCTGTGGGTTGCCATTTTACTCTGGATAGTATCTTTTGGTACACAAAATTTTAAAATTTTCATGAAGTCCAATTTGTCTATTTTTTCTTTTGTTACCTGTGTCTTTGCTGTCGTATCCAAGAAATTGTTGCCACATCCAATGTCATGAATCTTTTGTCCTGTGCCAACTTCATTCTTTGCATGTGAATATCCATTTTTCCCAGCACCATTTGTGGAAAAGACTGTCCTTTCCCCATTGAATGGTCTTGGCACCCTTGACAAAAATTATTTAACTATATATGTGAGAGTTTATATTTCTGCAAAAAACGTCATTGGGATTTTGATAGGGGTTGCATTTAATCTGTAGATCGCTTTGGGTAGTACTGACATTTTAATAATATTAAGTCTTCCAATCCATGAACATAAGATGTGTTTCCATTTATTTAGATCTTTAATTTATTTCAGCAGTGTTTTGTAGTTTTCATTGTACAAGTCTTTCACCTCTGGTTAAGTTAATTTAAATTCTTTTTGATGCTATTGCAAATGGAATTGTTTTTGAAATTTCCTTTCCAGATTGTTCATTGTTTGTATATAGAAACGCAACTGATTTTTGTGTGTTGGCTTTGTATCTTATTACTTTGCTGAATTCATTTATTAGTTCTAATATCTCTTTTGTGGAGTATGTAGGGTTTTCTACATGTAAGATCGCATTATCTGCAAACAGGGAGATAATTTTACTTCTTCCTTTCCAGTTTGGGTGCCTTTTATTTCTTTTTCTTGCCTAGTTGATCTCGCTAGAACTTTCAGCACTATGTTGAATAGAAATGGTGAAAGCAGGAATCCTTGCCTTGTTCCTGATCTTAAAGGAAAAGTTTTCAGTCTTCCACCATTGAGTATGATGCTTGCTGTGGGTTTTTCACATATGGCTTTTGTTATGTTGAGATGCTTTCCTTGTATTTCTATTTTATTGAGTGTTTTCATCACGAAAGCGTGTTGAAATTTTGTCACATGCTTTTTCTGCATCAATTGAGATGATATGTGGGTTTTTTCCTTCATTTTGTTGATGTGGTATATTATGTTGATCAATTTTTCTATGTTGAATCATCATTGCATTTCAGGTATAAATCCCACTTGGCCATTGTGTATAATCCTTTTAATAGGCTGCTGCGTATTTTTTGCTAGTATTTTTTTGTGGACTTTTAGCATCAATGTTCATAAGGGACATTGTTCTGTGGTTTTCTTTTCTTTTAGTGTCTTTGTCTAGCTTTGTATCATAGTTGTGCTGGTCTTGTAAAATGAGTTAGGAAGTTTTCACTGTTTTGTAAAAGTTTGGGAAGGATTGTTATTAATTCTTCATTAAATGTTTGGTAGAATTCACCAGTGAAGCTGCAGGTAAGGGCTTTTCTTTCTTGGGAGATATTTGACTGCCGATTCAATCTCCTTACTAGTTATAGGTTTATTCAGATTGTCTATTGTCTATTTCTTTGTGATTTACTCTTGGTAAGTTTTGTGTTTCTAGGAATTTGTCCATTTCATCTAGGTTATCCAATTTTTTGGCATACAATTGTTCATAGTACTCTCTTATAATCCTTTTCATTTCTGTTGAATCGGTAGTAATGTCCCCACTTTCATCTCTAATTTTAGTAGTTTGAGTCCTCTCTTTTTTCTTAGTCCATCTAGATAAAATTTGTCAGTTTTGTTGATCTTTTTTGGGGGGGGGCGGGAGATCAGCCCTGAGCTAACATCTGCCAATCCTCCTCTTTTTGCTGAGGAAGACTGGCCCTGGGCTAACATCTGTGCTCATCTTCCTCCACTTTATATGGGACGCTGCCACAGCATGGCTTGACAAGTGGTTCGTCAGTGTGCGCCTGGAATCTGAACCCCAGACCTCCGAAGTGGAGGGCGCGCACTTAACCACTACGCCACTGGGCTGACCCCTTGTTGATCTTCTTAAAGAACCAACTTTTGATTTCATTGATGTTCTCTATTGTTTTTCTATTCTCTATTTCATTTATCTGCTCTAATCTTTATTATTTCCTTCCTTTTGCTAGCTTTGGGTTTATTTGGTTCTTTTTCTAGTTCCTTAAGTCATAAAGTTAGGTTGCTTATTTGAGATCTTTCTTGGTTTTTAATGTACTCATTTATAGCTATTAGTTTCCCCCTTAGCACTGTTTTCGCTGCATCCCATAAGTTTTGGTATATTGTGTTTTTGTTTTCCTTCACCTCTAAATATTTTATAATTTCTCTTGTAATTTCTTCTTTAATCAATTGGTTGTTTAAAAATGTATTGTTTAATTTCCACAATTTTGTGAATTTTCAGTTTTACTTTTGTTACTGATTTCTAACTTCATTTCATTGTGGTCAGAGAAGATACTTTGTATGATATCTATCTTTCTAAATCTATTGAGACTTAGATTGTGGCCTAACATGTTGTCTCCTGGAAATGTCCCTTGTGCACTTGAGAAGAATGATCCAAGCTAAGGGTGTCAGCGTAGTCGATTTCTGGTGAGGAATCTCTTACTGGCTTGCAGGCTTGCATAGCCTTATCACTGTGTCCTCACATGGCCTTTCCTGGATATGTGCACACGAGGAGGGAACGACAGCAAGCTCTCTGGTATCACTTCTTATAAGGACACCAATCCTATTGGATCAGGACCCCACCCTTATGACCTCATCCAGCCTTAATTACTTCCTCAGAGGCCTGGTCTCCAAATACAGCCACACTGGGTATTAGGGCTTCAACATATGAATTTTGGGAGGACACAAACATTCAGTCCATAACACATGCTTCAGCTGCATTCCACAAATTTTGATATGTCATATATTCATTGTTGCTCACTTCAAAATATATGCTTTTTCCATTTCTGATTTCTTCTTTGGTTCATCGGTTATTTATGTGTTGCCTGATTTTCAAAGATTGGAAGATTTTCTAGTTGTCTTTCTGTTACTGCTGTCTAGCTTCATTCCAATGTGGTCAGAAACCATACTCTGTGCTTTCCATTTCTGACATTTGTTGAGACCTTCTTTACTGAGTAGTTCACGGTAAATTCCAGTAACATGTACCACCTTCACTTCATACAAATATGTATTCTGCAGTTGTTGGTATAGCATTCTATATATGTCACTGAGGTCGAGTTTGTTAACTGTGTTCATATCTTCTATCTCTCTGCTAATATTTTTTTATCTACCTGTTCTATCAGATACTATAAGGAGTATGTTAAGTTTTCCCCTTATGATTGTGGATTTCTCTTTTTTCCTTTTAGTTCTGTTCATTTGTGTTGTGTATGTATTTAGCCTATGTAATTAAGGTACATAGAAATTTAGAGCTATTGATTACATGAGAATTGTTTTTATTATTACATTTACTCGCTACGTCTACTTCTTACTTCCCTGAAGTCTACTTTGTCTTACATTAAAATGGCTACATCACCTCCCGTTTAGTTAGTGTTTGCATGATCTTTTTCCATCCTTTTACTTTCAACTTTTCTATGTTCTTATATTTATAAGGTATGTTTCTATGATAAACACCTAAAAAAAAAAGATGTTTCTTGTAGGCAGTTATATATACTTGTTGTTTTTTTCTTAAATCCAGTCTAGCATTCTTTATCTTACAGTAATTGGAATATTTGTTCTTGCTCTTTTCTCCATCTTTTCATTGTTCATTTTTTTCTATTTTCTTGCTTTCTTTTGGATTAAAGTTTTTTTTATTATGTCATTTCACCCCTTCTGTTATTCTTTTAATAGTTATCCTAGGGATTCCAACATTCACCCTTGACTCATTAGAGTCTACCTTGAATCAGTGCCTCTTAATGCTTCTTGCACACTTAAATTTCCCACATGTTTACACTCTAGTACTTCTCATTTCTTCCTGCTTTGCCATACTTCTATCTGGAATGTTTTTCTTTCTCCCCAAAGAACTTCCTTTAGAGAGTCTGTGTGTCTGTGTCTGTGTGTGTATCTTCTATCAGTGGAGTCTCCCAAATTTTGGTTGACTGAAAATATCTTTTATTTCACTTTGATTTTTCTTAAAGATATTTTTGCTGAGTATAGTATTCTGAATTATTCCAGTATTCTGGAATTATTTTCTTTTAACACTTTAAAAATGTCATTCCACTGCCTGCTGGCTTCCATTGTTTCTGTTGAAAAATTAGCTCTCAGACTTAATGGTGCTCCTTTAAAGGTAATGTTTCTTTTATGACCACTTATAAGACCTCTTTGTCTTTGGATCCCATCAGTTTTACTATAATACTCCTATGTAGTTTTCTTTATATTTATCCTTCATAAGGTTTGTAGTTTACTGATTTTGTGGTTTGATGTTTTTAATCAGTTTTAGAAAATTTTTGGCCACTATTTCTTAAAATAAACTGAATAGTGCAGTCTCTTTCTCCTCTCCGTCTGTGACTCCAGTTACCTGAATGTTCAGTCTTTTCACCATGTCTCATAATAGCTCTTATGCTCATTTCTGTTTTCCATTTTTTTTCTCTCTTTATTTTAATCTGACTAGTTTCTACAAGATTTCACTTCCCTGATCTTTTCTTTTGCAGTTTCTAATCTGCCTTAAATCCATCTATTGAATTTGTATTTTCAGATACTATGTTTTTAGGTTCTAGAATTTCCATGTGATTTTTAAAAATTTTTTGGTTATAGTTTTCTAATAAAGTTCTCTATCCTCCTTTTTTTATTGGAGATATAAATTATAATTATTTTAAAGGCCATATCTGGTAACTCCAACCTTGTCTCTCCAGCTTGGCAAGACAATCACAGTGTCTGTTCAGCTCCTCAGTTGCTACTTTCTTCTTGGTCTCTCAGGTATCTAGCCGCGTGCATACACAGTTTAGGGGTTAGCAGTAGCTCTAGGGAAAATTATAGGCAGAATTTCAAATCTACTTCTCTGCTGTTCCCTTCTCTAAATTTTTGGCCCCTCATGTCTTGGCCATCACAGTACCCCCAAAATTCTAGTCCCTCTCTCCCCAGCCTGTTGAAACTACCTTCAGACCCCAAGTTCAGAACCCCTACTATGGGACTTACTTAAGTGTATTCTTCTCTTGGAATCTTAGCCTCTCAAGTCTTGGCTGCCTGGTTGCTCTCCAGTGTCTTCTTTCTTTTGTATTTTATCTTGCTTTTATAGCTAGCTATTCTAGGCAGATGGTTAGATGATGCTTGCTTCTTGGCCATGGCTGTAGACATGTGAAATGTGTATATGTTTTAAATCAAGTTATGGTTTTATATTCTTCCTTTTTTTTTTAACTTAGCATTGTATCTTGGGCATTTCTCCCTATCATTTAAAAAGTTCTTCAAAATCTGCACTTCTAATGATTGCATATTATTATATAATGTGGCTATAACCTCACATATTTAACCATTCCCTTATTGTTGGATATTTATTTTGTTTAAAAGCTTTTATTGTAATGAATTTGTTTCAGTGAACATCTTTGTACATAAACAGAGATACAGCCAAAGTAGAACTACTATGACAAAAGAATGTGAATGTTTTAAAGTATGTATTGCCAAAATGCTTAATGAGGAGGTGCAATTTTATATTTTTATCATCAACAAAAAGAACTATAATTAAAATTTTTGAGTGCCTTTTAATGACCTTTTTCTCTTTATGAAAGTAATATGTGTTAATTAAAGAATATTTAGAAAATACAGATAAGTGACACTGAAGAAATAAAAGTTATCCATAATAGTAACCACCTAAAAGACAGTAGTTAGCAATTTGATAAATGTTCATTGCCATTGTTGTGTGAGTGGAATCATGTTATACATGCTGTTTTTCACAAGGAATATCTTGAACATCTTAGGATGTCATTACATATTCTTCTACTACAATTATTTCAGGTGATTGCAAAGTGGTGGAACTGACTTAAGTGGAATGTCAGTATGTGAAATAGATGAGAACAGACCTACTGTGGTAGAAGCAGAAGTGGGCCTCTGAGGCTCCTGCTTGGAACCTCTAAGATACTCAGGGACACAGTAGACTTCCAATATATTGCTGTATGTGTGATCCAGAATTTATTCAATACACTATTATTTGACAGGTTGTTGCCTATTTTTTCAGTATTATAAATAGTGCTACAATGAATATTCTTGATTATTTTCTTATGAATAATGCTATAATGAATATACTTGATTATTTCCTTAAGGAAGATTCTTAGAAATGGAATTCTGAGTCCAAGGGTATGCGTGTTTGGTTAGATACTTTTGCTGAATTATATTTCTAATTTCTTATTTCTAAAACTATATAAGAAAGTACCCATTTCCTTACATCTTCACCAATACTTAGTATTTTTTTTCTTCATCTCTATGGATTGTTTCCCTCCCAATGTTTTATTATGAAAAGTTTCAAACATATAGTAAAGGTGAAAGATTTTTACGGTGAGTATCCCTATACTCACCACCTGCATTCTACCATTAGCATTTTATTATGCTTGTTTTTTTATCACACGTTTGTCTGTCTGTCTATACTTCTACCCATCCATCAATCTATCTTTTTTGACACATTTCAAAGCAAATTTTAGATACTAGTACACTTCCACCTCAAAACTTCAGCATGCAATGCACAAATAATAAAAGTAATATGTAGACATAAGAAAAAATCTCAGGTGAGATTAAAGGGGGCTGTCATTCTGTGTTAGTTTTCTGTAGCATTTAAGTGTTTTATAGTAAGCAGCTATTGCTTTTATAGTTAGGGAAAATAAACATTAAGTAAACACAGACAAATGCAATGGGCGCTCCTTATAGAGTATTCAGAATGTACAAAAAAGTATGATGAGGAAGGGAGAACACTCGTTAATTCACATTCTCAGAAGCAACTTTGTGTATGTGTGTGTGCACGTGTGCACGTGTGTGTTTCTCACATAATCTCATGGTTTTTTGTTTTTTTGGTCTTTGTCTAGTTTCAGGGGGCAGGGTGGCAAGAGAAGTTTTGTTTCAGAAGCTTCTGGGTGAGAGTTACATATGGGTATGATGGCAAGATCCCTGGCGCAGGTGTCAGAAGATCTGAGGTCTAGTCCCAGAGTTGATGCTAACTACCAAGGCACTTTCTGTCTTTTTATTTCAGATCTTTCTTGTATAAAATGAGGAGGAAAAAATGTTTATCCTATGAGATAACATATGAGAACGCTTTTGACTAGCTGTATACTCTTTGGAACCATAGGTAGATTTTAGAATTGAGATTTGGTATATATTCCTAGCACATTGTCAGAAAGCCACCTCCTGTATCTTGTTTCATGCCTAGTGAAAGAAAAACTGGCATACTAGCTCCTGGAGTGGGACTCTAACTTGTTTGGGGACTGAGATAACTGGTATCAAGTACTATCCCAGTGTAACACATCTCAAACAAAATAGCTGCACCTTTGGTCAGCTGAAAGTGAAATTTTAAGTTAGTGTGTTTTTTGTTTTTTGTTTTTTGTTTTTGTGAGGAAGATCAGCCCTGGGCTAACATCCGTGCCCATCTTCCTCCACTTTATATGGGATGCTGCCACAGCATGGCCTGACAAGCCGTGCGTCGGTGCACGCCCGGGATCTGAACCCGGGCCGCCAGCAGTGGAGCATGCACACTTAACCGCTATGCCATGGAGCTGGCCCAGTTAGTGTGTTTTTTAATAATTAACTTTCTTGGCTAGGAGAAATAATAGTTTCCTAGGTGGCATCTATTTTGCTATATCAAATTTGAGTTGTGGTCTTGTTTTGAAGCCACTTATCTCATACTTGAATGTTTTCCTGCTTGTTAATTCTTTTTCTTTTTTTTTTTCTGTTTTTTATTCTTCATCTTCCAGACCTCTTCCTGTGCCAAAGCTGCCATCTGGGGAACAGTGTGAAAGTGAGGAGGACACAGAGTACATGACTCCCTCCTCTAGGCCTGTAGGGCTTCCAAAGCCAGAGGTGAAACGGCCTTTGGAGACAGCCCAGAGTTCACGGTACGTTCACAACAATCCTATTTGGGAATTCAATTGACACCACTCACCTGCTTGGCTTGCTACTTGCACATAGCGTTATCCAGCCAGAATTAAAGCAGAAAGATGTATCTAGCCCCTAATGTTTAAGCCTCTTGCAGCTGTGATCAATTCCACTTAGGATTCCTCAACATCACAGTAATTTCAAAAACATATGTCTATTACTTGTCACAAGAGTCAATCTCATGACATTTATTAGTGATACTGGCAAAAGGAGAATGTATTATCTTGATAGAATTAGGTTCTAGAGTAGTTGTGAATAGATGAATCGTAATAACTTTGGAGATAACAAGAGTTATCTGATTCTGAAGCTCATTATGCCACTTTCCTTCCGGTTCAGAGCATGTGATTGTGACCAGCAGGTTGATAGCTGTACATATGAGGCAATGTATAATATTCAGTCCCAGGCAGCACCATCTGTCACAGAGAGCAGCACCTTTGGTGAGTAGCCTTTCTGCTACTTTAAAAATCATTGATGTGCCATAGGAATGAGCCTGTAATATTTGGCTAATGAGATAGCTTGATCTAAGTGGAAAACTCTTTTAAATAATTTTCTTTGCAAAATATGTTTGATCCATGGGCAGTAAAACGCCCTCCTCTCTTTTATTTCCTGTTCATACAGCTAGCTCCTTTTGTGCTTTTTCATCCTTCCAGGGCCTGGAGACCTTTGTGTAATATGGCCTGGACCTACAATGCTGGCAGCTGCTTGTTATTCCCACTGCTTTTTAGTGTTGATGAAATTCTTTTGTGTGTAGGGTGGTCAATACTCAATTCCCATATTAACTAGCTTACCAAGTTGAAAGTTCAAGAAGGCAGCGCACATACGGCTCTTGGGCTGAAATTCCAAGGCGAAATGCAGATAGAAATACTGAATGAATGCTATAAAATGGCACTTGAGTCTTTGGCATCAGTGGCTATTAACCTTGACAAGGGTAGCTTTTGACATGTTCAGAAAAGTAGAGCTGCAAGATTGGTGCAGATTTTATTTTCTCTGTTTCTTTTATCTCTACCCACAGGGCCTCACATGGTGTTTGGCCCATGGTGGATATTCAGTAACTGATTCTGTCCGTGCATGAATGAATGGATGCCCCTATACTGAAATGTGTTAGAAGAAGAAGATAACTGCACAAACTTTTCTCTAGGTGAGGGGAATTTGGCTGCAGCCCATGCCAACACTGGCCCTGAGGAATCAGAAAATGAGGATGATGGGTACGATGTCCCTAAGCCACCTGTGCCGGCAGTGCTGGCCCGCCGAACTCTCTCAGATATCTCTAATGCCAGCTCCTCCTTCGGCTGGTTGTCTCTGGAAGGTGATCCCACAACAAGTGAGTCTCCAGGCTACCTTGGGTTTGTACTAAATTGCTGTACGGCTCCTAATGTGTCTTGAAACCGAGATGACTGCCTAGTGACAATAAGTCAGCAGGTAGAAGTAGTAGACTAAAAATTATGTCTAAATAGGAGGAAAGCTGGTCCTGGTTCTCAAATTAGCAAGTTAAACTATAGTCAGAGTCTTTAGGATTTTGCCAGACTTGGAAATGTTGTTATTCCTTAAACCATGGCTCGTCCTGTGCTGGTGGTAGATAGGATATCTGGCTCTTCTGAGTGTGCATTATGACAGTGGTAATTACGCTTGATGGTTCAGATCACACATTCCTGACTTCTGGGCCCCATCCCATAGGAAGGGAGATGTGCTGGCTCTGGAAAGCACACTGAACGGGCCTGGAGCCAGCCCACATTTGGGCCTTCACTGTCGAGGGCTGCTCTTCTTGCACTTGTGGCCGCCCGGGGAGGCAACAGTCACTGTCACTTTGGAAATTGAAGACGGCCTTCAGGACAGCTGATGAAAAAGATAGACAGCATCCAGTTGCTCAAACAGGCCGTGATCCCCACCCGCCAACCTCATTTAATGCTTCTCCACTGCAGCTTCGGCTTATTTCTGTTTCCTTATTTGTAACAAAGGGGAAGTTTAGTGTCTTCTCTGGTCCCCTCAAATTTTTAAAAAATAATCCAGGCAATAATGTGTGTGAAAACTTGTTGCTAAGCATAAAGCATGATGCAAATGCAGATGTTCTATTGTTAGTAGGACAGGTGCATAGTATATTTAGAAGGTCTCTTCTGTTATGAGGAGAAGGAGGCTATATACTAAAACCCTTGAACCTGTAAAACCAGCCTTGTGACTGAAAAGCACATGTACCCAATTGACAGTAGGTCAGTAATATCTTGATATTAGCACATTGTTGTTGTTATTACTGCCATTAAATGAGGATTTTCCCCTGGATTTGCAAGTATTTTCTTTCCTATTTCTTCTAGACTTCACTGAGGGTTCCCAAGTTCCTGAAAGGCCTCCCAAACCATTCCCTCGGAGAATCAACTCTGAACGAAAAGCTGCGGGTAGCTGTCAGCAGGGTGGTGCTGCTGCTGCTGCTGCTGCTGCTGCTGCTGCTGCCGCCTCGCCACAGCTCTCCAGCGAGATTGAGAACCTCATGAGTCAGGGATACTCCTACCAGGACATTCAGAAAGCTTTGGTCATTGCCCACAACAACATTGAAATGGCCAAAAATATCCTCCGGGAGTTTGTTTCTATTTCTTCTCCTGCCCATGTAGCCACCTAGCACATCACCTCCCTGCTGCAGCTTTAGAGGACCAGAGAGCGGGGAGCTCTTGCTCAAGTCGCACCAACAGGAGCAGAGGTTCCTTTGGAGACTTCACAGTGAAGTCTTGCCCTGTCTGTGGGATATCACCTCTGTGGTTTCAAGATTTCAATGCAGTGGAATGAAAATGGAGCAGCTAGTGTGTTTTATTATTTTATTTGTTTTGAGAGTACATTTGAAGGTGTCCTTCAGTCCCCACTTAGAGAGAGTGTGGATTTTTATTAAATGGTAGCCTACCTGGGGAACGGTCCAGAAAGCAGTAGGAGAAGTATTGTGCTGTAAATCCTAATTGAGGACTTAAGACTTTCCTGGGTTAAGGATGTGGTCGTGTGTGTGTGTGTGTGTGTGTGTGTGTCTGTCTGTCTGTCTGTCTGTGGTTGTATGTGTGTCCTGTGATTATAAGATTAACTTGCTGTGTTAATCCGAGGCAGGGAATTAGCACAAGAGGTTTAGGAAGGAATCTTTTAAAGACTTCCGTCTACTGTGGTATTATACCCAACCCCACACTCCCCTTTGGCTTGGATTCTCATGTGCATAGCTAAAAGTCTCCTATTTTTAGAACACCTTGCCTCTGTCCTTTCCCCTGTCTCCTCCCTCCTCCTTCTCCTTGGTGTCTGTCATTGGCAGTGGGCTTGCTATGACCAGCCTTACTAAAGCCTAGTGGCTTATAGGATGTTCTTTAATATGTGTGCTGGTGTTGGTTTGTTTGGTAGATAGGTGGGAAAAAAAGTACTGTTGCTGTGTCAGTATAGTCATGTTTGATGCTAGCAGCTAACACTGGTCACTCCAAAGCACTGTTTCTATAGGAACATTGAATCTGTTCAAATAAGATGTTTTAATTATCCTAATTAATTAATGACTGATTTGAGATAGATGCCTTTAAATACATTCCATGCCCTCCCTGTGGGAGTCAGTTGCCTTGGTGCCAGGTATGTGTTCTAATGTAGTCATGAGTTTTTCTACTTAATGGCAAGGGAAGAATATTTGTTTCCAGCATGGCTCTCTGGCCCGAATACCATGAAGCTTTTAGGAAGCTTCATTCACATGCTCTTTAGCTTATTAAACATAAAATGCACAAAATAGACAATGAGGATTTAACTATTCAGTTTTTCTTCCCATTGAATTCCAGCTTATATGGGTGTCTCCCTTTGAACATGAGCCAGGTTATATTTTCAGAAATGATTTTTTTCTTTGCCCTGTAAGGAATGGGGATACCACCCATGGTAGCACAGCATTTTGCTGATAATTAGCACCAATCCTACATGGTGCCACTGATGACTTGGTTTTCTCTTGTGCCTATGGCTTTGGGAATGTAGCATCTCCTTCCCCTTTCCTCTTTACCTTAGGTCCTACATACTCTTTAGTGACTGCATTCTCCACAGTAATTAGACATCAGTTAGTGTAATAAATGACTTTACAATAGTCAGAGACAGTATGTGAAGAGCCCAGCAGTTTGTGTAATTGCAGGTTCATAAAGAAGATTCAGAGTCCAGCGTGGAGCACCATTAGTCAGTTCCTGTAGATACTGCTAAACGACCCCTCGAGTTCAGTTAGTTCTCCATCCCAAGCCTTGCTGACATCCCTAGCAGGGTGTAATCTTCCTCCTTGTCAGAAGCAAGCCTGCTCTTTGATAAATCTACCCTCCTCAAAATCTAAACCATGCTTTTGTCTTTAGTTCCAGACAGGAATGACTCTCCTTAGATCTGTTTTCTTTTCCGTCTTGTCATCTTTGGAACTAAAACTTTTTCTAACTCTTCTCTTGGCTTGCAGCTACTCGTAGATCTTTTGGTTTTATCCTCTTGCCTCAGAGCTATTTACATTCCCAGAGTAGACAGTCCAGGACTTATTGTTGATTTGCCATGGTTACCCACCGTCTCCTCTACATGGCAGAAAACAGCACAGCCCCCCGTCAGGTGCGGGAGGTCTTGAATTGGGGTGGAGGGGCAGGGGAAAGTGGCAGTGAGTAGGAAACAGTAACCTCGCCTCTCCTTTTGTTTGTGGTAACACTCAGTTTGGCTTTTTGTTTAGATGTTGAAGGCCTAGGCAGAGAACTAGGAAAAAATGGCAGCAGTTTCCATGCCTGTCCACACTGGAGTTTGTCCCTGTCTGCAGGTGTTGCCCATAGACTGAAGATCTGTCAAGAGAACAAAGCACAGGTTCTGCATGTCTTTTGTCTTTTCAGTGCATCCAAAGTCGTCTTTGGAGATTATGTCCTTACTTAGATAGGCTAAGGGCAAGTTCATTCTTCCTTTTCCTAATTGAGGACCTGTGTAGCTCGGCGGGTCAGCCCTGAAACTGGGGTGCCAGATCCCTGTGTTGAACATGTGCACTGTTGATTGGCTTGGTTGATAGCTTGTCATCTGTGTATCTGCAGGCTTTCAACGTTTTAGACCATTCTATGAGGGGTTTTCTCTTTGACTGGGTGCTCTGAGGGCACACCTGGGTCCATGCCTGAGCTTGTCAAGCAAGCCTCAGGAAAGTTTTCACATGTCTCTTGTTTTGAGGATATTTCCAAAACTTCAATTTCTTAAATTTCCTTTGACTAAGACGCCAGTAACTCATTCTTCATCCTCCATTTGTGTCACAGTTTTTAATTCTTTGGCTCTGCTCTGAATTTAACTAAAATTGCCCCTTCACAAAGCGGGCTTTATTTTGAGTTTTGCCATTTTGGGAAAACCCATCTCCTTTCCCCCTCCTACTTACAAATGGTTCCTCTTCTGTTAACTTCAGGTGGATAAGGTAATAACCACATAGATGTTTTCCTTTTTCTCGAATGCATTAAGCTGTTCTATTCAGCCCAATCTCCTGCTTTCCCTCTGTCTCTCTGGGGTTGTGTAGCATGCCTCGTTGCTGGGTGGCTGCTTTGCAGTACTTAATCAGCTGCCCCTCTCATACTCCTTCCATTAAAGTAGGGTGTTCTCAACGTGGAAAACACCTGTGGGCTCTATGATATACCTCCCTTTAGGTAAATAATAGATGGGGCAGCTCATCGTCTCAGCATTTTGTCTGTTAGCGTTTATGTCAGCAGTGGTCTACACCTGTGGATGGCCGTGCTCTTCCACTAGCCCCCTCTCACTCCCCCCAACCCCACCCTGCGCATTCTGCCGTTCTTCTGTTCCCTCTCTTCTGATACAGACAACACCGGGGCCCAGGATCTGGGATAGTACTGTTAGGAACATTTAACTGTTTTGTGGATTAAAAAAGTCGTTTTGGAGATGGGGGTCACTTATTCTTCATACTTAAAGTAGTTATTTCCTCTATAGAAAAGTAAAATATATTTTATGGTCCAAACAGCAACCTTACAAATGAATTTTTGTAAATTTGCTTGCAGAGTAGGGACCAGCTATGTGTTCCCTTTGAGACACCATTAACAAAATCTAGACCTTTTTGTGGGTGATCAGCAGTGGTGTTAATGCGGAATATTCTCCTACCTCACATCATGACAGGGTTATAGACCTTCTTCCCAAACTGGTTGTAAGCTCCCCTTCCTGCCATTGGCCTTTCTGACTCGGCAGTGACCACTGTCCATGGAATAACAGAATTCTGACCATTGGCCTGGCTGTTTTAACGGTTCATCTGTTCATTCAGCAAGTGTTTATGAGGGATTACCATGTGCCAGAAGTGTCAGCTCTGTGTTCTCTGCCACCACATGGTAATTTACTGATGTTGGGGGATAGTACTTGGCTGTCTAGCACTTGCATTTGGCCCTAAAATAGCCCTTTCCAATAAGGTTGTGCAAATTTTGTTTACAACTCTTTTATGTAGACATGTATTTCCTTATAGAGCTGTTCCAGGTAAAATCAGTTCAAGACTCTCTCATTAACCCCTGTTGTCTTCCTATAGCTTTGATAATGTCTGGGAGATTCCTCAGTGTAAGTCTTATGGATACCGACCATATTTATGTATTTCAGTGGAATCTGTTTGGTGGCTTGAGGGTTATGTTGGTTCATAGTTGCACAATAGGGCAGTTAAATGTTTAAGCAAACATCTGCCTACAGTCCCCTTTTCAATCTAATGCCTTCCTTGATCTTTTTACTGAGCTGCTTGTGTCCCTAAACCCCCTTGTTGGGAAGCTTCCTTATAACCTTTCTGGGCTCTGTCACCATCTCTCATTCTATTTGGGAATTTGTTTTTCAATTCTTCAACAACCTTTGCAGCTAATCCTATGTCTTAGAAGGGCTGAAAGTGTGGGAGAGGGATGGGAGCCTGTCTTTAGGTCTTGATCTTCAGCCAGAGTTGTTCAGTCTCCCAAGAGCCAGGCAGTAAAATAGATTGAACTCAGTTCTCAAAAATGTCAGCCTTTCCCTCCTGGGGTAAGGAGCTTAGAGAGCTTAGCGACCCTAGAACTTAGTATCAAAATCAACACATCATCATTCTCCTAGACTTTCAGGCTTTAGAAATTCAATCTAAAGTATTCTGACTCAGCATATAAAGCATTACTATCACTACTTTGATCTCAATCTATATTCACAGTCTTTCTTTAGAAATGCATATAGCCATTTAATGCATGGAGGGTGCATAGTGGAAGAAGGTCAAGGTTGTATCTTTGATTCTCCTGTTTAGGAATCCTTTGGATGCAAGAAACAGAAGTATTTAAGCTAAAGAAAGGAGGGAGTCATAAGAATGCAGGGTATTTCACAGAATCCAGTATAAGTACAGCTGATTCTTGCATGGAGCTTGAACTGTGAAACTTTGCGCCATGTCCTTTCTCCTGCTTGTCAGTCTGTCGGCTTGCAAAGCCCCAAAAGAGGCACCCCAGTCCTCAAGTCCACATGACCTCCCAGCTCTAGGGATCACCATTAACAGATTCCCAGTGCCTCTTGGTTCATTTTCTCAAGAAAGAGTAAGATCAGCCCAGCACATTGATCGTGTATCTATCTACCCCTGACTGGTCTGCCTTGCCACACAGGGCACCAGCAGCCTGCTCCTTCAGGTGGGAGATGGGGGGTGGGGTTCTCAGAGAAGAGGGTATAGACAGGATAGACACCCTAAAAATACTTTAGTAATAAAACTGCTATCGTGCTGCTTTTTTGAGAGTGGAAAGGCAGGCGTGGGACTGTCTGAGACATTGAGGAAATTCTTAGGTTTGACTTAATTTGGGTTACTGTCGTCTTTGTTTCTTTCTTTCCTGTTTTTCTTCCCTTTATCAGTCTTGGCATCCAAGATTTCTGTCCTCCCTCTTTAGGACCAGTTTCTCTTGTTCTGGAGCTAGTCTGTTCTTAGGTGACATTTCCTAGCCTTTATTCAATCTCAGGTTTTGAGCCTTATTTCATATTCTTTAGAGAGCAGATCACAAATCCCACTGTAGCCACCCATGGACTTCTGAGCTCTCTTCAGGTTTTAGCACTGAAAATACATTCCTTCTGTGGGCCCACGGCCTGTGTCCCTTGCACCCTCCTCACCCTTTCCTTTGGTCTTTCCTCTATGGAGGGAGCTCTGCAGTAATATTCTTAGGCAAGCCTTCCTAGGTACCTCAGAAATGACTTTGCTGTAGCCAGTAAGAGTATATAATAGTTGGGACAGTTGCCAGGATGTAAATTAGATATAGATTCCAATTTAGAATAGAGTTTTTACTGAGAGCTCTTTAGACAGGATACCTTTGTCTTCCTTGTCCAATTGCTTTCTTTTGTATATTAAAGGCTTTATTTTTTTATTTTTAAAAAC